>NC_079970.1:13879782-14243281 GCF_029852145.1 Microplitis mediator | reverse complement strand
AATAATAATAATAATAATAATAATAATAATAATAATAATAATAATAATAATAATTGCCCACGGTGCATGTTGTGCGGCCAGCGGAGATTTTGATTACTCCGTGGCGCACCGTGGGCTAGATAGGTCAGCCCGTCATCTACTGACCTACTAAGCGCACAACAACCTTCGCATTGGGTTAACTCCCCAATGTGAAGTAAACTGAGTTCAAGATAATCCTGAACACAGAAGTGCTCCCCACAACCGGCCCTTCTCGGATGAGGGCTACCCACTAGCTGGGCGGAGCACCGAGATTCCGAATGATGATGACCCTGGCGAACAACGGACTGCATTTAGGTGGACGGAGGAATTACGAGTCGATCTCCTGATGTGCTATAATAACAGTGAACCGGAGCGGAGAGGTTACATGGCTAGGATGCATGCTCTCTGGAGCGATATGCACCCAAACCATAGCCATTTTTCACAACAACATCTGCGTGATTATGCCTCTCATCTCCGGCGAACACGACGATCACTGTTAAATAACAGACGAGTATCTCACCGTCTGTCTTTTCCAGCACAGCTACATCAGGAGAGACGCCGTTCTTCCGGTTCTTCCGAAGACGCTGACAATGATTTTGAAAGACGACAAGTATGTGTCTCTAAAAAGACACACTACCCCAAAGACCAACTTGACACGGAAAACCACGAGCTATCGCTTCGGATTCAGGAAGATTCTACTCTACTCACCATCAATCAAGCTGTCTATGATGCTGCTTCCTCACTCTTACCTCCGGCAAGAAATAATACTTCTTCTCCGGAGGCTAAGATGAGAGGTCGCATTGGACAGCTTTCACTGAAGATTGATGATCTCCGGAAACATGTCTCCCGCATTCAGTGTGTTATTGAGTACGTAAATGCTCGTAAAGCGTTTACGCCTAAAGTCCGCCGTATTGCGGCTGGACTACGATATCAACATCACACACTGAATAAGGAGAATCTTCTTAACATCAAAGAAGGTTCTCTCAACAGGTTGCGGGCTCTGGTGACTGCTAAAAAGTCACTAGAGAAAAAGCTGAAGCGGCTTACCGATAACTCTTTGTTTCGGTTAAGTCCTTCACGCTTTCTGACACCTAAGACATCTGTTTCTGGCGATCCCCCATCTATCGAGCGAGTAGAAGCTTTCTGGTCCGAGTTGTATGGTGATCAACCAGACGTGAATCGTGACACTCCAGCTCTCAACGACTTCGAGGCATTTTGTCGCCGCCACCGAAACGACAATGCTGATGAAGAGAGCCCTGAAGTCAGCGTGGAAGAGGTTCGTTTGGCTCTGAATAATGGTAAGAACTGGGCTGCTCCGGGTCCAGATGGCATTAACTTGTTTTGGTGGAAGAAACTTACTTCTACCCACAGCCATCTGGCCCGGATATTTACAGCGTTTATCAGAGGCAACGAACCTATTCCGTGCTGGCTTGTAGAAGGGCGAACCGTGCTCATCCCTAAGAAAGGTGACTTGTCCGACCCAAAGAACTACAGGCCTATCACCTGTTTAAATGCGGTTTATAAGATTTTCACCAAAATCTTGAACAATCGCATCATACAGGAGATAGATCCTGTATGGCAGCAGATATACGAACAGCGTGGCAGTAAAAGAGGCCTGTCAGGTTGCAAAGAGAATCTGTTAGTAGATCGATGTGTCATTCAAGACGCAGTCTACTATCAGCGCAACCTGTCCATGGCCTGGATTGACTACCGTAAGGCATTCGACTCAACATCTCATGAGCTCATTCTCTTTTTGCTCAAATGCCTTGGGGTCAATCGCGATACAGTGGGATGCATACAGCGTACGATGCAACTTTGGCGAACACGGTTCCACATTTCATGTGGCAACGACAAACGTGTGACCGAAGTTGTACAGTACAAGCGAGGTGTCTTCCAGGGAGATTCCCTGAGCCCGCTGCTGTTTTGCATCTCACTGCTGCCGATATCTGTTGCGCTACGCCGTACCCGTGGATACTCAGTGGGCCCACCAACTGATCGGAAATATTCGATCACCCACTTACTCTACATGGATGATCTGAAGGTGTATGCTCCTGATGAGGAACACCTTCAGACTGCCTTGAATATCGTAGGGGAGTATACACGGGATGTCGGCATGGCTTTTGGGTTGGACAAGTGCGCGGTCGTTAATCTGGTGAGGGGTAAGTGCTCTGATTTGCGCGAAGATATCGAGTTAGTAGATGGGAGCGTCATTGACCATCTTGACGCCGGAGAGTCGTACAAATATCTAGGGATTGACGGGAGTCCTATGCAGGACGTTTCGAAAATCAAAACGACTCTCTGCAGCGAGTATGGGCGGAGACTCCGGAAAATCTGGTCATCAGAACTTTCCGGGAAAAACAAAGTCTCTGCAACAAACATGCTTGCTGTCCCAGTACTACTCTACTCTTTCGGTGTCCTTAAATGGACCCGAAAAGAGCTTAGAGATCTCGATATCAAGACACGCAAAGTCATGAATATCAATCGGAGCATGCACCCTAAGTCCTCAGTCACCAGATTATACCTTTCCCGGCACATCGGAGGGAGAGGTCTACAGAGCTTGGAGTGTCTACACGATCGTTTGGTTTTGGGTCTAACATACGAAGTTGTCAATTTCACAGCAGATGAGAACGACTTCCTTATGCAGATTGTTCATAGTCATGAGAATCTGCAGAAGGGAACGTTCTTATATAAGGCAGCAAGGTACGCGGCAAAATCCCTCGGTCTCGGAAGAGTAAACCCTCTTATTGAACTCCCTAAGGAGGAATTTAAGAGTGTCGTCAGGAATGCTGAGCAGCAAAAACTGCTCAGTACACACATGGACAAGTCCATGCACAGCGTGTTCTTTAAACACGTGCGTGACCATGGCTTGTCCACCCAGCTGACGTTTTCCTTCCTTAAGTCAGCTGGCCTGATGTCCGAGACCGAAGGATATATTTTTGCCTGCCAAGATGGTGTAATCAATACCCTCGAATACCGTGCGAAAGTACTCCAGATGCAGCTACCCGACACATCGTGTAGGGTGTGTAAGCAACAACCTGAGACGCTTATGCATCTCTTGTCAGCATGTCCTGTGCTGGCAAGAAGTGCATACATCCAGCGTCATAATGCTGCTCTGCGAGTACTCTACTACCACCTTAGACATACGCACGGTATCGACAAAACACCAGTGCTGCCTTATCTGCCAGGAGATATTCCGCAAGTTGTTGAGAATGACCGTTGCCGCATTTATTGGAACGTGCCATTCGCAACAACGCGGAAAATAGATCACAACAAACCTGATATTGTGCTCTTCGATAAAACCGCTCGTGACATTTATGTCATTGAGTTTTCAGCTCCTGCTGAGTATAACATCACGGTTAAAGAAGAGCACAAACACGAGATATATCAGGATCTCCTGTTCGAAATTGGCAAACTTTACCCAGGTTACCGTGTCAAACTTGTCGTCCTCATTGTTGGCGTCCTAGGAGGGATGAAACAGTCTTTTGTATCTGCATTGGCTAGAATACCAACTTGTTCAGCGCAAGTTGAGCTTCTGGCATCGAGGATGCAAAAGGCTGTAATTCTTGGATCCCTCCGTCTCCTAAGGCAACGAAACTTGGCCTGCTGCGCATGCTGATCATCTTGTTGATGATGCATCGCGGCAGTAACGATTTGGCGCTCAGCTGAGGCCCTCGGTAGAGTCGGACTACCGGGGATAACCCCCTGAGCATTTAACTTAAAAAAGAAATAATAATAATAATAATAATAATAATAATAATAATAATAATAATAATAATAATAATAATAATAATAATAATAATAATAATAATAATAATAATAATAATAATAATAATAATAATAATAATAATAATAATAATAATAATAATAATAATAATAATAATAATAATAATAATAATAATAATAATAATAATAATAATAATAATAATAATAATAATAATAATAATAATAATAATAATAATAATAATAATAATAATAATAATAATAATAATAATAATAATAATAATAATAATAATAATAATAATAATAATAATAATAATAATAATAATAATAATAATAATAATAATAATAATAATAATAATAATAATAATAATAATAATAATAATAATAATAATAATAATAATAATAATAATAATAATAATAATAATAATAATAATAATAATAATAATAATAATAATAATAATAATAATAATAATAAATGAATAATAATAATAATAATAATAATAATAATAATAATAATAATAATAATAATAATAATAATAATAATAATAATAAATGAATAATAATAAATAAATAATAATAATAAATGCCCACGGTGCATGTTGTGCGGCCAGCGGAGATTTTGATTACTCCGTGGCGCACCGTGGGCTAGATAGGTCAGCCCGTCATCTACTGACCTACTAAGCGCACAACAACCTTCGCATTGGGCTAACTCCCCAATGTGAAGTAAACTGAGTTCAAGATAATCCTGAACACAGAAGTGCTCCCCACAACCGGCCCTTCTCGGATGAGGGCTACCCACTAGCTGGGCGGAGCACCGAGATTCCGAATGATGACGACCCTGGCGAACAACGGACTGCATTTAGGTGGACGGAGGAATTACGAGTCGATCTCCTGATGTGCTATAATAACAGTGAACCGGAGCGGAGAGGTTACATGGCTAGGATGCATGCTCTCTGGAGCGATATGCACCCTAATCATAGCCATTTTTCACAACAACATCTGCGTGATTATGCCTCTCATCTCCGGCGAACACGACGATCACTGTTAAATAACAGACGAGTATCTCACCGTCTGTCTTTTCCAGCACAGCTACATCAGGAGAGACGCCGTTCTTCCGAAGACGCCGACAATGATTTTGAAAGACGACAAGTATGTATCTCTAAAAAGATACACTACCCAAAACATCTACTTGACACGGAAAACCACGAGCTATCGCTTCGGATTCCGGAAGATTTTACTCTACTCACCATCAATCAAGCTGTCTATGATGCTGCTTCCTCACTCTTACCTCCGGCAAGAAATAATACTTCTTCTCCGGAGGCTAAGATGAGAGGTCGCATTGGACAGCTTTCACTGAAGATTGATGATCTCCGGAAACATGTCTCCCGCATTCAGTGTGTTATTGAGTACGTAAATGCTCGTAAAGCGTTTACGCCTAAAGTCCGCCGTATTGCGGCTGGACTACGATATCAACATCACACACTGAATAAGGAGAATCTTCTTAACATCAAAGAAGGTTCTCTCAATAGGTTGCGGGCTCTGGTGACTGCTAAAAAGTCACTAGAGAAAAAGCTGAAGCGGCTTACCGATAACTCTTTGTTTCGGTTAAGTCCTTCACGCTTTCTGACACCTAAGACATCTGTTTCTAGCGATCCCCCATCTATCGAGCGAGTAGAAGCTTTCTGGTCCGAGTTGTATGGTGATCAACCAGACGTGAATCGTGACACTCCAGCTCTCAACGACTTCGAGGCATTTTGTCGCCGCCACCGAAACGACAATGCTGATGAAGAGAGCCCTGAAGTCAGCGTGGAAGAAGTTCGTTTGGCTCTGAATAATGGTAAGAACTGGGCTGCTCCGGGTCCGGATGGCATTAACTTGTTTTGGTGGAAGAAACTTACTTCTACCCACAGCCATCTGGCCCGGATATTTACAGCGTTTATCAGAGGAAACGAACCTATTCCGTGCTGGCTTGTAGAAGGGCGAACCGTGCTCATCCCTAAGAAAGGTGACTTGTCCGATCCGAAGAACTACAGGCCTATCACCTGTTTGAATGCGGTTTATAAGATTTTCACCAAAATCTTGAATAATCGCATTCTACAGGAGATAGATCCTGTATGGCAGCAGATATACGAACAACGTGGCAGTAAAAGAGGCTTGTCAGGTTGCAAAGAGAATCTGTTAGTAGATCGTTGTGTCATTCAAGACGCGGTCTACTATCAGCGCAACCTGTCAATGGCCTGGATTGACTACCGTAAGGCATTCGACTCAACATCTCACGAGCTCATTCTCTTTTTGCTCAAATGCCTTGGGGTCAATCGCAATACAGTGGGATGCATACAGCGTACGATGCAACTTTGGCGAACACGGTTCCACATTTCATGTGGCAACGACAAACGTGTGACCGAAGTTGTACAGTACAAGCGAGGTGTCTTCCAGGGAGATTCCCTGAGCCCGCTGCTGTTTTGCATCTCACTGCTGCCGATATCTGTTGCGCTACGCCGTACCCGTGGATACTCAGTGGGCCCACCAACTGATCGGAAATATTCGATCACCCACTTACTCTACATGGATGATCTGAAGGTATATGCTCCTGATGAGGAACACCTTCAGACAGCCTTGAATATCGTAGGGGAGTATACACGGGATGTCGGCATGGCTTTTGGGTTGGACAAGTGCGCGGTCGTTAATCTGGTGAGGGGTAAGTGCTCTGATTTGCGCGAAGATATCGAGTTAGTAGATGGGAGCGTCATTGACCATCTTGACGCCGGAGAGTCGTACAAATATCTAGGGATTGACGGGAGTCCTATGCAGGACGTCTCGAAAATCAAAACGACTCTCTGCAGCGAGTATGGGCGGAGACTCCGAAAAATCTGGTCATCAGAACTTTCCGGGAAAAACAAAGTCTCTGCAACAAACATGCTTGCTGTCCCAGTACTACTCTACTCTTTCGGTGTCCTTAAATGGACCCGAAAAGAGCTTAGAGATCTCGATATCAAGACACGCAAAGTCATGAATATCAATCGGAGCATGCACCCTAAGTCCTCAGTCACCAGATTATACCTTTCCCGGCACATCGGAGGGAGAGGTCTACAGAGCTTGGAGTGTCTGCACGATCGTTTGGTTTTGGGTTTAACATACGAAGTTGTCAATTTCACTGCAGATGAGGACGACTTCCTTATGCAGATTGTTCATAGTCATGAGAATCTGCAGAAGGGAGCGTTCTTATATAAGGCAGCAAAGTACGCGGCAAAATCCCTCGGTCTCGGAAGAGTAAACCCTCTTATTGAACTCCCTAAGGAGGAATTTAAGAGTGTCGTCAGGAATGCTGAGCAGCAAAAACTGCTCAGTACACACATGGACAAGTCCATGCACAGCGTGTTCTTCAAACACGTGCGTGACCATGGCTTGTCCACCCAGCTGACGTTTTCCTTCCTTAAGTCAGCTGGCCTGATGTCCGAGACCGAAGGATATATTTTTGCCTGCCAAGATGGTGTAATCAATACCCTCGAATACCGTGCGAAGGTGCTCCAGATGCAGCTACCCGACACATCGTGTAGGGTGTGTAAGCAACATCCTGAGACGCTTATGCATCTCTTGTCAGCATGTCCTGTGCTGGCAAGAAGTGCATACATCCAGCGTCATAATGCTGCTCTGCGAGTACTCTACTACCACCTTAGACATACGCACGGTATCGATAAAACACCAGTGCTGCCTTATCTGCCAGGAGATATTCCGCAAGTTGTTGAGAATGACCGTTGCCGCATTTATTGGAACGTGCCATTCGCAACAACTCGGAAAATAGATCACAACAAACCTGATATTGTGCTCTTCGATAAAACCACTCGTGACATTTATGTCATCGAGTTCTCAGCACCTGCTGAGTATAACATAACGGTTAAAGAAGAGCACAAACACGAGATATATCAGGATCTCCTGTTTGAAATTGGCAAACTTTACCCCGGCTACCGTGTCAAACTTGTCGTCCTCATTGTTGGCGTCCTTGGAGGAATGAAACAGTCTTTTGTATCTGCATTGGCTAGAATACCAACTTGTTCAGCGCAAGTTGAGATTCTGGCATCGAGGATGCAAAAGGCTGTAATTCTTGGATCCCTCCGTCTACTTAGGCAACGAAACTTGGCCTGCTGCGCATGCTGATCATCTTGTTGATGAAGCATCGCAGCAGTAACGATTTGGCGCTCAGGTGAGGCCCTCGGTAGAGTCGGACTACCGGGGACAACCCCCTGAGTATTTAACTCAAAAAATAATAATAATAATAATAATAATAATAATAATAATAATATTAATAATAATAAATGCCCACGGTGCATGTTGTACGGCCAGCGGGGGTTCTATTTACCCCGTGGCGCATCTTGGGCAAAGTAGGCCGGCCTTCCATCTGCTGGCCTACCAAGCGCACAACAAACTCTACGTTGGGTTAACTCCCCAACGTAGATTGTAACTGAGTTCAAGACGATACTGAACCAGGAAGTGCTCCCCACAACCAGCCCTTCTCGGATGAGGGCTACCCACTAGCTGGGCGGAGCACCGAGATTCCGAACGATGACGAACTTGGCGAACAACGGACTGCATTTAGGTGGACGGAGGAATTACGAGCCGATCTCCTGTTGTGCTACAATAACAGTGAACCGGAGCGGAGGGGGTATATGGCTAGGATGTATGCTCTCTGGAGCGATATGCACCCTAACCATAGCCATTTTTCACGACAACATCTTCGTGATTACGCCTCTCATCTCCGGCGAACACGACGATCACTGTTACCTAACAGACGAGTATCTCACCGTCTGTCTTTTCCAGCACAGCTACATCAGGAGAGACGCCGTTCTTCCGAAGACGCCGACAATGATTTTGACACACGGCAAGTATGTATCTCTAAGAAGATACACTACCCGAAACATCTACTTGACACGGAAAACCACGAGCTATCAACTCGGATTCAAGAAGATTCTACTCTACTCACCATCAATCAAGCTGTCTATGATGCTGCTTCCTCACTCTTACCTCCGGCAAGAAATAATACTTCTTCTCCTGAGGCTAAGATGAGAGGTCGCATTGGGCAGCTTTCACTGAAGATTGATGATCTCCGGAAACATGTCTCCCGCATTCAGTGTGTGATTGAGTACGTAAATGCTCGTAAAGCGTTTACGCCTAAAGTCCGCCGTATCACGGCTGAACTACGATATCAACATCACACACTGAATAAGGAGAATCTTCTTAACATCAAAGAAGGTTCCCTCAACAGGTTGCGGGCTCTGGTGACTGCTAAAAAGTCATTAGAGAAAAAGATGAAGCGGCTGACCAATAACTCTTTGTTTCGGTTAAGTCCTTCACGTTTTCTGACACCTAAGACATCTGTTTCTGGCGATCCCCCATCTATCGAGCGAGTAGAGGTTTTCTGGTCCAAGTTGTATGGTGATCAACCGAACGTGAATCGTGACACTCCAGCTCTCAACGACTTCGAGGCATTTTGTCGCCACCATCGAAACGACAATGCTGATGAAGAGAGCCCTGAAGTCAGCGTGGAAGAGGTTCGTTTGGCTCTGAATAATGGTAAGAACTGGGCTGCTCCGGGTCCGGATGGCATTAACTTATTTTGGTGGAAGAAACTTACTTCTACCCATAGCCATCTGGCCCGGATTTTTACAGCGTTTATCAGAGGAAACGAACCTATTCCGTGCTGGCTTGTAGAAGGGCGAACCGTGCTCATCCCTAAGAAAGGTGACTTGTCCGACCCAAAGAACTACGGGCCTATCACCTGTTTGAATGCAGTTTATAAGATTTTCACAAAAATCTTAAATAATCGCATTCTACAGGAGATAGATCCTGTATGGCAGCAGATATACGAACAACGTGGCAGTAAAAGAGGCCGGTCAGGTTGCAAAGAGAATCTGTTAGTAGATCGTTGTGTCATTCAAGACGCGACCTACTATCAGCGCAACCTGTCAATGGCCTGGATTGACTACCGTAAGGCATTTGACTCAACATCTCATGAGCTCATTCTCTCTTCGCTCAAATGCCTTGGGGTCAATCGCGATACAATGGGATGCATACAGCGTACGATGCAACTGTGGCGAACACGGTTCCACATTACATGTGGCAACGACAAACGTGTGACCGGAGTTGTACAGTACAAACGAGGTGTCTTCCAGGGAGATTCCCTGAGCCCTCTACTGTTTTGCATCTCACTGCTGCCGATATCTGTTGCGCTACGCCGTACCCGTGGATACTCAGTGGGCCCACCAACTGATCGGAAATATTTGATCACCCACTTACTCTACATGGATGATCTGAAGGTATATGCTCCTGATGAGGAACACCTTCAGACAGCCTTGAATATCGTAGGGGAGTATACACGGGATGTCGGCATGGCTTTTGGGATGGACAAGTGCGCGGTCGTTAATCTAGTAAAGGGTAAGTGCTCTGATTTGCGCGAAGATATCGAGTTAGTAGATGGGAGCGTCATTGACCATCTTGACGCCGGAGAGTCGTACAAATATCTAGGGATTGATGGAAGTCCTATGCAGGACGTCTCGAAAATCAAAACGACTTTCTGCAGCGAGTATGGGCGGAGACTCCGGAAAATCTGGTCATCAGAACTTTCCGGAAAAAACAAAGTCTCTGCAACAAACATGCTTGCTGTCCCAGTACTACTCTACTCTTTCGGTGTCCTTAAATGGACCCGAAAAGAGCGTAGAGATCTCGATATCAAGACACGCAAAGTCATGAACATCAATCGGAGCATGCACCCTAAGTCCTCAGTCACCAGATTATACCTTTCCCGGCACATCGGAGGGAGAGGTCTACAGAGCTTGGAGTGTCTACATGATCGTTTGGTTCTGGGTCTAACATACGAAGTTGTCAATTTCACTGCAGATGAGAACGACTTCCTTATGAAGATTGTTCCTAGTCATGAGAATCTGCAGAAGGGAACGTTATTATATAAGGCAGCAAGGTACGCGGCAAAATCCCTCGGTCTCGGAAGAGTAAACTCTCTTATTGAACTTCCCAAGGAGGAATTTAAGAGTGTCGTCAGGAATGCTGAGCAGAAAAAAATGCTCAGTACACACATGGACAAGTCCATGCACAGCGAGCTCTTCAAACACGTGCGTGACCATGGCTTGTCCACCCAGCTGACGTTTTCCTTCCTTAAGTCAGCTGGCCTGATGTCCGAGACCGAAGGATATATTTTTGCCTGCCAAGACGGTGTAATCAATACCCTCGAATACCGTGCGAAAGTACTCCAGATGCAGCTACCCGACACATCGTGTAGGGTGTGTAAGCAACATCCTGAGACGCTTATGCATCTCTTGTCAGCATGTCCTGTGCTAGCAAGAAGTGCATACATCCAGCGTCACAATGCTGCTCTGCGAGTACTTTATTACCACCTTAGACATACGCACGGTATCGATAAAACACCAGTGCTGCCTTATCTGCCAGGAGATATTCCGCAAGTTGTTGAGAATGACCGTTGCCGTATTTATTGGAACGTGCCATTTGCAACAACGCGGAAAATAGATCACAATAAACCTGATATTGTGCTCTTCGATAAAACCACTCGTGACATTTATGTCATTGAGTTTTCAGCACCTGCTGAATATAACATCACGGTTGAAGAAGAGCACAAACACGAGATATATCAGGATCTCCTGTTTGAAATTGGTAAAACTTTGCTGTCGTACTCATTGCTGGCGTCCTAGAAGGGATGAAACAGTCTTTCGTGTCTGCGTTATTCAGAATACCAACTTGTTCAGTGCTAGTTGAGTTTCTGGCATCGCGGATGCAGAAAGTTGTTATTCTCGGATCCCTTCGTCTACTTAGGCAAAGAATCTTGGCCTGCCGCGCATGCTTATTATCGTGTTGATAGAGCATCGCAGCCGTAACGATTTGGCGCTCAGGTGAGGCCCTCGGTAGAGTCGGAATACCGGGAATAACCCACTGAGCATTTAACTTAAAAGAAATAATAATAATAATAATAGTAATAATAATAATAATATTCAAATTCACTTTAACTTGTTTATCACCATGATCATTATTGACACCACTATTGTCGCTGTTATTATTTATGTTATTATTATTATCATTATTATTATTATTATTATTGTTTTTTTGTCGTTAAATGCTCAGGGGGTTATCCCCGGTAGTCCGACTCTACCGAGGGCCTCAGCTGAGCGCCAAATCGTAACTGCTGTGATGCTTCATCAACAAGATGATCAGCATGCGCAGCAGGCCAAGTTTCGTTGCCTTAGGAGACGGAGGGACCCGAGAATAACAGCCTTTTGCATCCGCGATGCCAGAAACTCAACTTGCGCTGAACAAGTTGGTATTCCAGCTAATGCAGACACAAATGACTGTTTCATCCCTCCTAGGACGCCAACAATGAGGACGACGAGTTTGACACGGTAGCCTGGGTGAAGTTTGCCAATTTCAAACAGGAGATCCTGATATATCTCGTGTTTGTGCTCTTCTTTAACCGATATGTTATATTCAGCAGGTGCTGAAAACTCAATGACATAAATGTCACGAGTGGTTTTATCGAAGAGCACAATATCAGGTTTATTGTGATCTATTTTCCGCGTTGTTGCAAATGGCACGTTCCAATAAATACGGCAACGGTCATTCTCAACAACTTGCGGAATATCTCCTGGCAGATAAGGCAGCACTGGTGTTTTATCGATACCGTGCGTATGTCTAAGGTGGTAATAAAGTACTCGCAGAGCAGCATTGTGACGCTGGATGTATGCACTTTTTGCTAGCACAGGACATGCTGACAAGAGATGCATAAGCGTCTCAGGATGTTGCTTACACACCCTACACGATGTGTCGGGTAGCTGCATCTGGAGTACTTTCGCACGGTATTCGAGGGTATTGATTACACCGTCTTGGCAGGCAAAAATATATCCTTCGGTCTCGGACATCAGGCCAGCTGACTTAAGGAAGGAAAACGTCAGCTGGGTGGACAAGCCATGGTCACGCACGTGTTTGAAGAGCACGCTGTGCATGGACTTGTCCATGTGTGTACTGAGCATTTTTTTCTGCTCAGCATTCCTGACGACACTCTTAAATTCCTCCTTGGCAAGTTCAATAAGAGGGTTTACTCTTCCGAGACCGAGGGATTTTGCCGCGTACCTTGCTGCCTTATATAATAACGTTCCCTTCTGCAGATTCTCATGACTAGGAACAATCTTCATAAGGGAGTCGTTCTCATCTGCTGTGAAATTGACAACAAAAATTTTTCAAAAAAATTTTTTTTTGATTAACTTTAGGAAATTAAAAAAACCAACTCCCAATCGTTCTTAACACGTTTCCGTCGCTGCATTTCGTGATTTTACTGATCTCTCGGTCATTAAATTCGAAAAAAAATTTTTTGTTTTTGAAAATTTTGTTTTGAAAGAAAACTTTTTTTTTTGGAAATTTAAACACTGTCTGCAATAGAATTGTGGATAAAGCTCCGAAAAATTTTTTTTTTCATCTTGTTAAAGATTATGAGCCTTTCAGAGCAAAAAACGTGATCCTTCAATTTTTTCAAAAATTTGATTGAGTGAAACAAAAAAACGGCTGGTTGGATTGATCTGGCTCTTTGTAGGGTTTTTGTGGACATATTGAACTGTTACATGCACAGTTAACATTATCGATTTCCACAATATTTTCGTTTCAGCGCTTGATTTTCCAAAAAACCATAAAAAGCCCTTTTTTCGTTGCATTTTTAAATTCATGTGACGATAGGAAAAAAATTTTTTTTCGAAAAAGCAATGGCTAATCGTTGAAGGGAATTTATTCAAGTTTTTAAAACCCACCATTAACTTTCTGTGCGATCATTGGTTTCTGAGATATCGATAATCAAAGACAAAAGGATCCTTTTCCATTTGAAGACCGATATCTCGGCGAGAAGTGGACGTATCAAGGTCCATACAAAAAGAAATTAAAGCTGAATAATGAAGGTATCCGATCCTTATAGTGGTCAAGCAAAAAAAACTTTTTCCACGCCCGAAGACCAACAAAAAAAAATTTTTTAAATTTGAAAATTTTTTTGTCGCAGGTTTTTCTAAGATTACTCAAAAATCGCTGATGCTAAAAAATTTTTAAGTTCTTATCCAAAAAGTAGACACTCGGAGCTACAATTTTCTTTTTTTTTATTTCGTGTACGATCATTTCTCTCAAAGTTAGGGCCTGTTGAAAATCGCCCAAAAATTTGGAATTTTTTTTTGATCCTTTAATTTTTTCCATTAGTGTAGATAAATCACTTCTAATTAGTGGTTTTTAAGTTAGATACAAAGCTTTATATATTATACATGATAAGAAAAACTCACGCCTTGATTTCAACGTCAACCATCGTAAGATTGTATAATAAGGCATTACATGTTCATCCTTAGATATGCTAAATATGTACCGAACGCAAGCGTTAAGCTTTCTCTGTAGTCTAATTGGTTGTTGACTGGTGATATCGGTATAAATTGCAGCACAATAGTCAAAAATCGGAAATATTAAGGTCACAACCAATTTTTTCCTTAGTCGTCAATTAAAGATATCACCATTCATTTCCAGTTGCGCCAGTGTCCTCATACTGCTCTTACATATTTCCGTAATTTGTAGTGACCAAGTAAGTGTATCATCTAGAATGCCACCTAAATATTTTACCGATTTAGAATAATCAATTTGAGTATCATCGACAGTAATATTAGGAATCACAATACTTGCGATGTCAATTAATTTAAACGAGGTACCAAAAATTATCGATTTAGTTTTGCCAGTATTAAGTTTGAGTCCGTTTTTCCTCGACATTCCGTAATAATCATAACCTCATTATTTAGAATTTTAATATAATTTATAATATCATTCAGCTTACATTCACGATATATTACCAAATCATCCGCATAATATACATGCTTGCAGTTATTTAATAATAAACCTAAATCAGATACATAAATTGAATGAAGCAACGGTCCTAGTACACTATTTTGCCGGACGCCACTAAAAATTTCATTCTACACAGAAATACTGATATCGTTTACTTCAACCGCTTGTGATCTTCCTTTTAAATAAGATATAATCCAATTAATCGAAGTACAATCAAATTCTAGACCTATTAGCGTATAATCTAGTATTTCGTAAATTACCAAGTCAAACGCTTTGCTAAAATCAAAGAAGATGGCAACAGTTACCATTGAATTATCCATATCTAATCTTATATCATGACATAACTTCAATATTGCATCTTGCGTATTTAATCCCTGGCGAAAAGCCGTTTGAAACTCATCGAAGATGCTGTTAGAACATATGTATTCACTGATTTGATCATGAACACATCGCTCTTAAGCTTTCGATCTAGTACATAACAGAGAAATAGGTCTGTAATCTGAGTAGTTAGTTGGACTGCGTACTTTTGGTAAAGGTAGTACAAAAGACTGCTTCTATGACGAAGGAAAAACTTCTGATGACAGTGAATGATTAAATAATTCAGTAATATAATTTTTAAAAAAAGGTAATAAAATCTTATAAGTTTTAATCTCAAAATCATCAGGACCCATAGAGCCAGAAGTTAATCTCATTATCGATTTTTGAACAGTACAATTATCAAGAACTTTAAACTCAAAATTACTTTTGCATTTAATTGAACAATTGTTCAAGTAACAATAATCAATTTTCACAATAAATGAACCCAAAGCGTTAACAAAGTATTTATTTAATTCGTTTAGGTTAATGGTATGATCAATGACCGATTCTGGTCGTTTAATTAACCTCAAATAACGGAAATCATTCTAGAGAGACTTAGAATGTTTACAATTTTTAAAACGATACTCGAAATATTTTTTCTTCGTATCTCTAATTCTAATTTTAATTTTTAGTATAATCCAATTGACATTTACCATTAACTTCAAAGCTCGGTATCCTAATTAAGAAAAGTTATTCGAAATGATTCAAAAAAATCTGAAATAATTTAAAGCATTTTTTATCGACTAATTTATAGATATCCAATTAGCATGGATTAAATCATTTTTCTTATTCAGGGTAATGATTGAGGCACAATAATCTGAGGTTACTAGAAATTAGAATTGTTTATTGAATTATTTAAGAATTTTCGTAAACGTCCATTTTTTTGGATCGTTGATAATTCTTGAAATTTTTTTCTGAAGGACATTTTTTATCAACCACTTTTTGCACGTATGTCTATTTCGTAGGTTAGACTAAACTGAACATAAAATATATGAATACCAAACGTCAACTGATTAATTTAGGTTATGATCAAATGTTAACAAGAAGATATCTTTTTGACCTCATAAGGACATCTATAGAAGTTATCATAAACACGGGAGAAAGTGATTTTATATGATCATATATAAACATATATATTCATATACAATTTATATATGATCATATAATAAATATATCAAAATTACATATGATTACATAAAAGCTTATATGATCTTATATAGTTCTTATAAGAATTAATATCCTCTTCTGAGAACCTTATAAAAATTGATATGATTTTATATAAAGTTATATATAACTTTATAAAATTACTAGATAAAGTTTTATATGCTTATATATATTTATATATGATTAGATAAAAGTTCATATGATTTTATAAAAATTTATATAGTTTTTATGGATTTTATAAAAATTTATGTGATTTTATATAAACCTGGGAAAAAGTTTTTATAGAATCATATATAAACATATGTGCTTATCTATGATTATATGAAAGCTTACATAATCTTATAAAATTCTTATAAGGATTCATATACTATTATAAGAATTTTATAAAAAATGAAGTGATTTTATATAAAGTTATATATAACTTTATAACAATACCAGATAAAGTTTTATATGCTTATATAATCATATATGATCATATAAAAGCTTTCACGATCTGATAAAATTCTTATAAGAATGTATTTAATTTTATAAGGATTTTATAATAGTTGATGTGATTTTTTATAAGGTTACATATGCAGTCTACTGTTGACACTCGAAGGTGGCGGCTGTGCGCATAGTTCAACGAGTGATCTAAAGTGTCAGCGTCTAAGGTGTTTATGCCTAATACGCTTAGTCAGTTGTTATCTAATTTTGTTTTGTGATCCATATTTTTGGTCTCTAGTATTAGTGTTAAAAAGGTGGGTGAACAACCCAACTCAAACTCATGTCTGCTCTTCTCTCAGAAAAGAGCAGAACCATTCAAAATAACCGATACCAGAACATGAAGTTACGCCACCGCTACAAGTTCTCCAACTAAAGAACAAACTGTAATTATGGAAGCAATACGTAAAGGATCAATAGATGAATATTGCAAGGAAATAGGAAGAAAAATTAGACCAACTAACGTACATTTCATCTTGCAAATAGTAAACAGTAAAATATGTCTCTACGTCTCAAGCAAAGAAATAGGATAATCGCTCATTGAAAAACACAAACACATTAACATTCAAGGCACTGACATTCCTATCAGACCCCTAATCTCTCGTAATAACCGGATTATACTGTCTAACGTTCATCCCTCTTCCCCTAATAATGTCCTTGCAAAGGCATTAATGTCGAAATACAAAATTAAACCAGTAACGAGCATAACATTTATTCGTGCCAGGATCAGTGACAATGCCTACGCACACTGCAATAGTTTCCGCCGAAAAATGTACGAGAAACTTGAAGATGCCGAAGCCGTTACGGGGCGTCTACAAGTAAACTTCGATGATACCAACTACTGGATCTACTTATCCAGCGACCAAATGAAATGCTTCATATGAAAAGAAGCAGGACATTTAGCAAAGAACTGCCCAGAAACTGAAAACGAAAATACCATCTTTGAAGACATCACGAACGAGCCATATTCAAAGACACCAAACCCTTCAAACCCTGAACCACTACAACAACAACAACAACCTTTACACGTCACGGACTCAACTAAACTTCAAAATACCCAACTTAACCAAACCCAACAGTTGCTACGCAGCACTCATTCCCCGCAACAATCTATCAGCCCCATGTCGGCTCTACAGCATTCCATAGAACAAACATATATCAAACGTCCCCATTCCGACATAGATTCAACTATATCTGGACCGTCCGAAGTTTCCGATACACCGCCTATTTTCTTACCGAGCAAACAATTCGCACAGCTAATTGCAAATCAAAACAAAATGAAAAAACTGAAAACCCAAACGCCACCAAATCCCCTAGAGCCACTAAAACTAACCGAACTATAAAATGAGATTACAGAGAATCAAAGAAACTATCCTCTGACTTATTTACAACTGACAAACTTCATTGAAAAAGTAATCAGTAAAGTGCCACCGAATGAAGCTGCAGCCGAAATCATTGACGACAAAAATAAATTAAAAAATATGATGAAAAGTCCATACCCACATCTATTCAGCAGAAGAGCAAACAACAGATTCATTCAGACCATCAAGTCCCTAGCTAAACCACAAGAAGAGAAAGAGCTAAAATCCACAGACGACTCTTACGCCTCAGACTCCTGTCTCATGGAAACCTAACATCCAAAACAAAAAGTTTACTCCAAATCCAAAAATTACACCATTACTTTTACACCGTCCAAATGGCTAATCTTAAGAAAGACCTTAATATTATCCAATGGAACATAAACGGTTTCAAAGCCAGATTCGAACACCTAGAAATGCTACAAAACGAACTTAAACCAGATATACTATGTATACAAGAAACATATTTCAAACAAGATACAGTTAGTACATTAAAGGGATATAAGAATTGCCAGAAAAACCGAACTAACTCTGAAAATGCGAGCGGTGGGGTAGCCGTCTTCACCAAAAATTCTATCCAGGCAGAAAAAATTGCTCTGGACACTAACCTAGAAGCCATAGCCAACATTCTGGCCCACACTTTTGCAAATTACTCCAGCGACAACAACTACTCCCAAGAGTTTAAAGACCTAAAACTAGCAAAGTAAAACGCTGTAAATTTAGATGAACTTATTGGTGCCAAAGACGAAGCACCTCCCCACATGGCTGCCATAAATTCACCATTCGATTTAGAAGAACTCATCATCGCTTTGAACCAGAGTAAATATTCAAGTCCAGGTCCAGACAACATTCCAACAGCCCTAATAAAAAACCTGCCAGAAGCCGGACTCAAATATTTATTACTAATGTACAACTACATTTGGACCTCCCACTCTTTCCCCAGTATATGGAAACTGGCAACAGTGGTGCCCTTAGCAAAGCCAAATAAAGATCATATTCACGCTTCGAACTACCGCCCCATCTCACTGACGTGCAACCTTTGCAAAATTTTCGAAAAAAAAATAAACCGCAGACTCAGATGGTTCCTTGAATCCTAACAGCTGATCTCTGAAAATCAGTTTGGATTTCGACAATTCAGGTCGACCAACGACCACCTCAACCAGCTACATGCAGATATATGTAATACCTTCGCAAACAACCTCCAATGTATCTTGGTATCACTAGACCTTGAAAAAGCCTACGACACGGTTTAGATATACCAAGTCATGAAATACTCCAAGAACTAAACCTCAGCAGCCACATACTCCATATGATCAAAAACTTCATCACCAACGGGAAAATCCAAGTACGCATTGGCTCAGTTTACTCCAGTATTATGGAGTTAGAGAATGGTCTTCCTCATGGGGCAGTACTAAGCGTAACACTTCCTAGTTGCTATAAATAAAATTCTCCAAATAGTACCAAAGCCTATAAAAATAAGAGCCTTCGCTGATGATGTCTCCATTCAATGTACTGGACAAATACAGTCCACAACCAGAACCTTACAAGAAGGCTTAAACATCCTAACCAACTTCAGTCATAAAACAGGTTTTAAGTTTTCACTTACAAAATCAGAGTACATGATCTTCTCAAGAAAGTAGAAACTTTCAGAGACCAGACTCTTCCTAGAAAACATCGAAATACGCAAAACAACCAGGATGAAAATACTAGGGATGATCTTTGACCCAATACTGGCATGGAAACCGCATATCCAAGAGTTATACACACGAAAGAATGAAAAATAAACATAATGAAAGTACTCGCTGCTAACAACTATGGAGCCATTAAATATTTCCTGATGAGCACATACAGAGCTCTGATCAGGTCCAAACTAGATTATGGAGTCACTATCTACGGGTCTGCTACCAAAAGCACTCTTAAACCCTTAAATTCAATACAATCGACAGCAATAAGAATAGCTATTGGAGCTTTCCGCAACAGCCCGATCCTAAGTATTATAGCTGAAGGCAATGACCCACCCCTGGAGCTAAGAAGAACTGCCTTGGCCGTAAAATATATTGCCAACAGTCCTTGCTTCCCTAACAACCCACTCCATAAGAATGTATATCACCGTCAACCCACAGAGGATAAATTCCACAAATATCAACACTTACCCCAACCTATACTATACAGAGTGAGAAAAATTTTAAAAGATCCATTGCTAATCGAAACCTCAGTCTACAAACGACAGATCCATCCAATCCCACCGTGGAAACAGGCAGAAATCTCAGTAGACCTCCATCTCCTCAACAACTCACTTGACAAAGAGTATACCACAGAATCAAAATACAAAAACCTCATATCAGAAATGCTAGACAAATACCACGATTACGCCAGGATATACACAGACGGTTCATTGAAAGAAGGAAATAAGGGATGTGCAATTGTATACGAGGACAATGATTACCAGTTCAAATTACCGAAATTTCTTCACTATTTTCTAATGCGAAGTTTACGCAATCTATAAAGCAATAGATCTAATCCATCAAAATAATCTACCAAATGCTACAATATTAACAGACTCGAAATCGGCACTAGATGGCATAGCAAACCGAACAAACACCGATCCCAGAATACAAAAAATCCAACAGATGCTCCACCATTGCTTGCTTGGATACCCTCCCACCTTGGTATCAAGGGTAACGAAAGAGCAGATGCCGCCGTCAAAAAAGCCACAACTGACGGCATACCTATAACACAAGAGCCTACCACTGTTGAAGAATTCAAAGCTACCATTATCGATTTCATATGGGCCAAATGGAACGTCCTATAGAAAAGCTCATCATCTAAACTTCATCAAATCCGGCAACACGTATGGGAAGTCCAGCTCCCACTCACTGATCACAAACACCAACATATCCAAACTCGTCTAAGAGTTGGTCACACCAATGCGTCACACAGTCACCTCATATCTCATGAGCCATCCAATAAATGCCCCAATTGCAACACGAATATCACCGTTCACCACCTTGTTATCGACTGTACCAAAACCACCGACCTCAGAAAGGACCTACCAACAGACCTATCAAGCCGCCTCAATGTCAAGGACAACATGGACAAAATTTTAACCCTACTGAAGAAACAAAAACTGTTCAATAATATATAATATGTGTAATTAATTTCTCTTCATTTATTGGTATTACTTTTTCTTGACGTCGCGCATGATCCAGCAGTTTATGCGACTATTAATTAAAATAAAGAAAAAAAAAAAGTGTGTGTGTCAGCTCTGACGCACGATTGGAGTTTACTCCTTCAGATCGACTGTCTAAATAGACACGGAATTAAAGGCTTACTAGTCTAAGAAAAAGATTAATACCATATCAAATGGTAAATAAACGAATCAATGAAAATACCTAAATAATGTGTTTTTATTCTATTTTAGTCTAGTCGATAAGTTGACTTCCTGCGAAAAATAGTTACAGTATATAGTCTCCATACCCTATACACATACGCCGTAAAGTATATATTATATACCTATATATATTATATTATTAAAGGGGTGTAGCGAGATTGATGACACCTCATTATGATACCATGATAATAGACTGTCACTAAGATCAAATATCATATGTTACCTATTTTACCTGTTAACATATTCACTGATTATTATCATTATTTAATATTCCCTTTCCATTTGATGTTTTAATGGAAGGGATGCGCACCACGTCAGCGCATAAGCACCGACGTGAATCTATAAAAAGGCCTGCGCGCCGATTATATTCAGATTTAGCTTGTTTCTCACCTTCACTTTCACTATGAATTTATGATAAATACACTTTTATATTTTAACTTCCTTCTTTTAACTTTTTATCACCCGTTTACGACTAAGTATCCGGTATCATCTAAGAACTCCCTCAGATAATAATCATAAACTATTATGATTTTCCTAGTGTAAACCTGCCTACACTTTTTCCTAGCCTACCGTACCTGCCTGTAGAAGACGGCAACCCCGTAGAGGTGCATACCTTCTGTATCCTCATCCTAGCCTATAGTACCTGCCTATAGAAGACGGTAACCCCGTAGAAATGTATACCTGCTACATCCTTTTCCTACAATACCTGCTTGTAGAAGTGCATACCTGCTGCAGTCATATCCCACAATACCTGCTTGTTGAAGCGCGTACCTGCCGCGACCTATCTTGCAATACCTGCTTGCAGAAGCGCGTACCTGCCGCGATGTCTACCTACAATACCTGCTTGTAGCTGTACCAGACAATTGTGATACTGAGCTCACAATTGTCTTAATTATTATCTGTTATCTTTATCAGCACCAGTGAATCAACAACCCACAGGTAAGTATAATAATAATGCTATTATTATGGCTTTTACAACCCCTTGTGCTTAATATTAATCTTACTCTATTCTTTTGGCTTATTATGCAAATACCTGTAGTCTATCTTCATCATATATCATTTATATAAAATTTTGCCCCACGACTCCCGGTCCTTTATATGCACTCGGCATATATAAACTCAAGGCCAAACGGTCGTCTGGTCCCTACGAACCGGGTAATACCAGGATCAATTACCAAATAATTAGCCTACTGGCTAAAAAGGACACGGGCCCATTTAATTTAAATGGGTAACGGACGGTTGATTCTCCCCTACTAGAGGGGGTGGACCTTAACTTCGTTTTAATGGTTATCATAACAAAATCTACTATTAAATTGGCAATACTAGATTGCGGCATTAACTGTCGTCAATTTAAAATAAAAGTATTGTTAATATATCCGTACTATTTGATTATAAATTTAACCAAACCAATTGAAAATCTGAAATATTGTCTTAGAAAAAAAAAATCCGTCATCAAAGGATATGATAAAAGTTAAAGATTTTCGATTTCGCATAAATGTCTGAAAGTTGTTATTAAATAAATGAACCATTAACTTTATCTTTTAATCACGAATCAAGTGACAATTACTAGTGATATAATAGTCTTTTTGAAGTAAATGTAAACAATCGATTCAATATTTCTTTGCACAATAAGCTTTCATCAAATGACTTTTTAATTGAAATTGTTTAAAAGCCGTTATTTTTCAAATCTTTCAACATCGATAGCTCATAAACAAATTAACTAATCCAGATGGCTTTTGTGGCAATCTGAAGCCACATTAGATTAAGTGTAGTTTTGACGTCAGTAAAAAAAAAAATTAAGACCACTGAAAAAACTCTAAATTCAAAGCTTGCGAGTAACGATCAGTATACTTTAATCGCTTAAGCAACCGGATTCTTCGATTTCATCAAGTTTTGATTTTTTATCCGCGTTCTGACCTATAACCAAAAGATAGGAGAATACATCCGCTTAGTATCCCTATTAGTTTTGCTTGTAGTTGTATAACTCTGAGGAGTAGTTAGCTATATAAGTCTGAGGAGTAGTTAGTTATATAACTCTGAAGAGTAGTTAGCTATATAAATAGAAACGAGAGAACAAGGTCTTCTCGAGGACTTATATTCATCGGCCCACTATCTTTTTCTTGCTCTAAAAATCCCAAACCTATTGAACAAGCTACGTAGGTCAACGAACGGGATAATCTAAACGTCCTTTCACTCGGTACGGATAGACATAATTAATTGGGAGTTTATAAAAGTCGTGCAAAACATTCTTAACTAGTCTTGTGACGGTCTATTGGAATTCTTGATTGAAAAGCAGAATAATGGCAGTGATATCGAAAATTAATTAATTAAAAATTTCCGTTTATCTGTACTTTTCACGCACTCTGATCGTGATTATTGTACTTAAATCAATAATTTCCTTTTGCATTTTTAATTTGTCAATGTTTACAGTGGAAAGTTTAAAAAATACTTTCGTAAATTAGAACACAATTTTTGAGCTTTTTAACGAAGTTTATAAGACCAAACTCTTAATTTTGATGCATCATTTGTTCGTTTTGAATTAAAAAATCACAGTTATCTGAAAAATATAAGAATTTGTTACTGCAATTAATTAATTAGTTAGGCAAAAATATATGATTGCTTTTGAATGCTATTATTTAACTTGACTGGACATTGATAACTCGTTAAAAATTGACCAACTCTACTCACGAAAAAATTTTTCTAATAAATTACGATCCCGAGAGTAAAAAACCTTGTTTCTACCTGCTATGTGAGTTTCTGACTTTAATTAATCCCTCAGAGAATTACATTTGATGATTGTAAACCTCAGAGTAATCATATGTGATTCTACCTAACTTAGTTTAGAGGTAAATTTATACAGATGCTATTGGGTTAGAATTATTTTATTTCGACTGGGCCCACAGGCATTTAAACCCCAAGTTTTAAAGCTCTCTCATGCTAGTATAGCCATGACGGCATAAACTGTCGAAAAAATATATAGAATAATTTTCTAATTTGTTGCTAACTATTTTAAATGCAGTTAATGAGAAGTATAGTAGTCAGAACAAAAAAAATATGATCTCAGACTTGGTGTGGTGCAAGTCAACCGCAACCTTGCCTGAAATCTTTTTCTTTCATCATTCGTCACACAAGGGGGGAAGGGTGCAGTAAATACTAATGAACTTTTAAAAAGTTTTTGCCAAATAAGCATAACGATTTCTACAACACTACCAAATCTAAAACCATGATTCTTCACATGAAATCTACTTTTAAAGCATAGATGCTTGTTAACAACGATTTTTGAAAGATCTTAATTTTAGAGGTCAATACTTGAGAAAGAAATTTCAATTATTATCGTATCATCACAATTTCTCCTAGACTACCAAGAATAAAAACGTCAAATTTGGCGTGAAGTTTATCTTTAAGATGTAGATGCTCTCTTAAAACGTTTTTGGAACAATTTTCATATTACAGTAATTAAAAGAAGAAAATAACTGAAAAATAATAATTTTATCATATTTTTTTGGTACAGCTGAAATTTAAAACTAAAAACATTGAATAGTGATAAATTTCTGGGACCAACTGTCACTTAAACATTCTTTGTAAAAATGTGTGATAAACGAGCAGTGAAAGTAATAAATCATCGTTTTTGGTTATTTCTTTAATACTTATAAAACTAATACGCTGAAATTTTGTAAAAAGCTCTGAAACCTGGGTTTCATTAAAGACCTCTACTCGCTACTTCTATAATAGACGGAGTAAGTATGTGTTTATTGACCTTAAAAATAGTCCAACGTGCAAGAGTATACGTCTACCAACCGAAAAAGCGTTATATGCCTATAGAGCTACTTGGAAAATATTAATCTCATTGTTCACTAATGTAAGAGGCTAATTATGACACTTCCAGAAAAAGTAAACGGCGATAGGTAGATAAGTATGGTAAATCTGCCACCACATGGAGAGAAAAAAATTGTAATATTCACTATCACAGTGTAATATGATCTGTTGTATTGATACAATAAAAACTATTATGTGAATATAGTAGGCTCTCCTATGCTATAGAGTAATTTTTACTATTAGGATAATATAGGGAAACCTGGGGCACGAAGGCCCCCTCACAAATTTGGTAAAAATGTTGTTTTTCATTTTCGGTCAAATCATGATACCTCTGATGTTTTAAAGGTATTTTAAGCTGGTATGCGATATCTGGGGCATAATGGACCACCTGGAAGAAAATTTTCTACAGAAATAGTATATTACGACACTAGGCCAGAAAGTCGAATTTCCTGGCAGATGTGATATGAAAGCCGAGGCGAAGCCAAGCGGTAAAGGGGGGGGGAGGAGAGCGACTTTTGCAAAATTAAGGGCGAAGCCGAAGTTTTTGCTGGTCGGTGCGGGCATCAAAAACATTAAATGATTGAAAAAGAAAATTATAGATTCAATATTAGTTGAAACTATGTAATTTATTTCTCTATTTAGTACTATATTATAGACTTCTTCATAAGCTCAAACACTAATTACAATAATACACAATAGTAAGGATATGTTATCATCTCTCTTACATTTTCGTACTTTTTTTCTTACTTCATACGTTATTTTCTTTACTGATAACAAAGTATTAGCCACACGATTCTTTAAATTTCATTAAAATTTACGGTTATGATATGATATATAAATAGACAGGTGCATCCGAGCCTATTTTGACACATGCGCTCTCGTATATTTGTCAGATATTTATTCATTTTAATAACTGAAAATTATAAAATAAAATGTCCTATAAATAAAGAATAAAAAAATGCACATGTAAAAAATTAAAAATTTTGTATGCGCAATTGTTTTAATTTTGACTTTTTTAACTCTTAAATAATTTGTTTGTTATTGAAAAATCTCTGTATATTTGCTACATAACCGAGTCATACTAAATAAGCGCACTCTAGTGACAGCTCTTTGCATTGCGAGCCAGCCACAAACGCGGCTCTGTTTGGAGTGTAATGCGACCAGGAAGACCGTACTTTCGGCTTGGGGGGCGAGAAAAGATTATTTATAATGAAAATGTATTATTGAATATTTTTTCGGCAAAACTATTATTTATCGAATATTCTTCTGGCTAAAGTTACTATTTATTGAATTAACATTTATTATTTATTACCTATTCTTGTAGTTAAAGTTATTTCGCTTAAAAATTGTTTATTTGAATATTTTTTTAGTTAAAATTATTTGGTTTAGAAATTATTTTAATTTCTTAATGACTATTTCGTCATTAAAATCTATTTTCGTCTATTTGTCCTACGATACCGAAATATTTCATCAAAAGTGCACTGAAAATGAAAGTAAGGGATTAAGATTGAGTAAAGATTTCTTCATTTATTTGTTGTAAACATTACATTCTAAAATTTATTTATTTCTTACATATTATAAGTACCCAGATAGCAAAATGACGTCTTGATGAGTTCTGAATGAGTTCCTATTTATGATTTGGACGTCTTAAAAACACGTTAAAGAAGTCTTTAAGAAGTTCTCAAGATGTCGAATGCGCCACCTAGCGAACTCAGTAAGACATCTTTAAAAGTTCTCAAAGAGTTCTCAAAGAGTTCTTTTTTCTGACTCCGCAAATAAGACTTCAGAATGAACTTACCATGACGTCTTAAGGAGTTCCTAATTTTGACTTCATTTTGACTTCAAAAAAGTTAAAAAAAGAATACATTTAGACGTCACAAAACTGACGTCTTATTTATGAAGTCTTTAAGAACTCTTAATTTAGAGTTCTTAAAAATGACACCTTTAAGAAGTCAATATAAGACTTCTTGAAGACTCCTTCAAAAATACGTCGTAAAGCAGTCATTCTGACTTTCATGCTGTCTGGGTACGCTTTTGCTGATAAATATTTTCGGTTACTTTTTAAGGAAAGCGTTTCCAAGTGGCCTGTGGGCCTTGATAATTCCTTGAGGGGTCATTAAGACTGCATTTAGGTGTTTGCTCTAGCATTTCAACGAATTTCAGAACAAACAAGTCTAAATCTTCTAAAAACATTTTTTTTTTTATTTACATAATGTCTTATCGCTCTAACTTTATTTGCAAGTAAAATTTGGTCGCCTACTCAATTCTTATAATGAAATAAAAATGAATATAACAAAAAAAATACAAAGTTCAGCATCTGCGCTGGACGTAACAACTCCCTGTCGGAGGACTTAGATCGACCATACCACGAAACAACATTTGATACTCTACCGAAATATTGAATATTCTGGAAAATTTTTTTTTTTTGTCATCTACAATAAGATTTTCATTCAGGCTAAGAAAAAAAAAATGTTCGAAAAATAAAAAGCATCCTTATGTATCATATATATATATATATATAATTTATAAAACATTTTATAAATTAAAAACATAACATTTTTTGTTTAATTATTAATATCTGAATCAATTATTTTTCGAAATAATTATGTTTCTAATTAACAGCCGTTCTAATAAATATAAATTTATTTAAGTATTAAAATTCCGGACCGGAGTTAATGCTGATTGAAATAAAATCTACATCACTCAGAAATCACTCCGCTCATGAAAAAAATTCCTATTCACTTCGCATGAAGGGATTTTTTTCAAAAACTCCAGAACTCCGAGTGACGGAATGAATTCAGATTGACATATAATCCGTAATCACTCCCGATTTTTCACAGTGTTAAATCTCCATTTATTATATTTCCTGAGAACTCAATTTGTTATATTCAGACTAATCACAGAACAATCATTATTTTTGTCAGATATTTTTAATTTTGAAACCCGAAAAGGTAAGAAAAAAATTTTAATGAGATATACGTATAATATTAAGTGTTAGCAACTATCATAATTTCTATACAAGGGTATGTTCTCACAACAGATTGACAGATTAAAGGGTTTTGTTTCCTTCTAACTTGGGAAATACTATAGCTTTCAGTAGCCGCTATATGGCTGACAGGCTGACATAAGGTGTCTAATGTAAATTGACTTATTTTAACATCACATACGCATTCACTTTGTTTTACATTAAATTATTAAATCGTACTACTATTACCAGAATAATATGATTTTACTTGTCTTCTATTATTTCCATTCGATATAAATGATATCCATGCATATATTCATTGAATGTTCATTAACGATTGAATGTTAAATCAACATTGTTGTAGCTGTGAAATCGAAAATTGTCATCTCAAAGAGCCGAAAATACCACAAACAAACACCTGTTAACCGAGCGTGATAATGTGTACAAGCGTGTCGGTAGAGTGATGGTAGACCCGTAGATTTGAGAACTCAGCGAATTTGTCGTTGACATTAAACTATGACTACAGACAGAGAATCTTTAATCACTTTTCCTGGCGAATATCTTTCCGAATAAGAACAGAAGTTTCAGAAAAAAAAGGCGTTCAATTTAATCTTTCATTGCGTAGAATTACTAGAGATCCATGATTGTATTAGAAATAGATACATTTTAATTTAAACAAAAAAAAGTAAAACATATTCATATGCTTAAAACAATTACTTTTATAAAAAAAATACACTGGTCACAGAAATTAAGGGATAGAAAAAAAATCCGAAATTTTTAGGTGATTTTCAACATGCTGTAACTCGGTAAAAAATGGTCGTATAAAAAATCTAAAAAAAGCAAATTGTAGCCTCAAGTTTCTAGTTTTCAGATCTGGAGCTCAAAATTTTTTTTTTTTCAAAATTTTTTTTTTTTTAATTTTTTTCCATAATCGATCTTTTTGATCAAAGAAATGAAGATTATCGGTAAAAAAACCATTTTCAAATCGAAAAAATGAACAAAAACCAAGAAACTACCAATTATGGTGATTTTCGACAAAATCGATAAATTTAAAGCTTCGGGGCACTAAGAAAGAAAACTCGCAGCGATTTGAAATTTTCAGGGTTTTTTCAGGACACTTTGAGGTTGAAAAAAAGTCGAAGATATCCTTTGTTCATCCGTTATATCCAAAGTTATAGCAAGATTTCCGAATATCCTTAAATTTGTGAATTTTGACCTGTTTTTTACCAAACAATTTCGCTTTAAAAAAAATTTTTCTATCGAATGCCACTAATTTTGCCTTATTAAGAATGTTTTCCAGTTTTCAAAACCCTGCTTTCATTCTCTGTATGACCAATACATCCGGAGTTATTGATTATCAAAGCCAAAATGGACTTTTTTGCTTTGATCAATGATAACTCGGTGCCAAATCGTCGTAGCGACTTTTTAAGGCCACCAAATTAAAGGGCATAAAATTTCCGAGAAAAGTCAGACAGTCGGATTATTCAAAAAAATTTATTGTCGCCCATAGAGGTATTGAAAGACCAGCTAAAATTTTGAAAATTTTTTTTTCGTTGGTTTTCTTATGATTACTCCGGAACCGAACATGATAAAAAATTTTGAGCTCCAGATCTGAAAACTAGAAACTTGAGGCTACAATTTGCTTTTTTTAGATTTTTTATACGACCATTTTTCACCGAGTTACAGCATGTTGAAAATCACCTAAAAATTTCGGATTTTTTTTCTATCCCTTAATTTCTTTGACCAGTGTACATTCTTGATCTAAGAAATCGATTGCAAATTCGCAATAATTTTTTTTTTGTTTTTTTTTTAACTTCCCGCTAAGAAAATCGACGATTTACGAAAAATTCGGGGAGTTATTGTTTTCACCCCGATTTGCGAAAGTCGAAATTTCATCAGATGTCGACGTTTTGAGGTCCTAGGAAGCTATTCTGACTACTTTCAGAATGATGTCCGAGTGTATGTGTGTGTGTGTGTGTGTGTGTATGTGTGTGTGTGTGTGTGTGTGTGTGTGTGTGTGTGTGTGTGTGTGTGTGTGTGTGTGTGTAAGCTCTTTGTAACTTTTTAACTAATGAATCGATTTGGATGGTTGAGGTAGCAATCGAAAGAGCTTGTTGGCCGTCAACTTTCCTGAAAATTTCAGATCATTTGATCAAGCAGACTCTAAAATATTGGCGAATTACGAAAAAAAAAATTTTTTTTTTTTAGTTTTTTAGTGATTTCTCAGAAACGACTTGAACGATCGACTTCAAAATCTAATCAGCTCTAGAACTTTATAAGCCGCGTCAAATGCCACCTCAATCATCGCAATCGGTTAATTTGTTCGAGAGATATCGTTGGCGAAAGAAATGATAAAAAACGGTTTTTTTCAATTATCTTTGAAGTGACTCATTCAATCAATTTTAAAATTCAATCAGCTCTAGAATTTAAGAAAACGCGCCGATTGCCACCTCAAACGTCAAAATCGGTTGATTAGTTCGAAAGATATCGGCGCTGAAAAGTTAAAAAAATAACATTTTATGTTATTTTTTCCAGACAAATCAAAATATATTGTGCTAAAATGTGTCTGAAATCATACCGGCTCTTTCTCTTCATAGTCTCTTCCGATCATCAGATAATGTCATATAACTCGTTCCTTAGTTTTAAACATATTGTCAGCAAAAAATTGAAAAACCCAGTCTTTAATGTTTTTTCTCCTCGACGGGCGGAAAGCGTCAACTTTCGTCCCGCTGTGCAAAACGAAGTTGCCGCTTTCCGCCTCCGTCGAGGAGAAAAATAGCATACACTCCTCGGGAAGTAAATAAGAAAGCCTCAGATCACATGTTTGTTGACCTCGGCTTCGCCTCGGCCAACAATTACATGTGATCTGAGACATTTCTTACTTTACTTCCCTCAGTGTGTAATATACTATTCTCGGATATTCCATATATTATTGCTCTGACCTAAGTCAAAACTCATTCAAATCTTGATTTCGATCACTGACATTGATTTCTGCCTCAACACATTTATTTCAGAGAACAGAATCGATAATAAAAATTTAAAAGCCGCTTTTTCATTAATGATTTTCGATTCTTAACTTTTCAAACTCTAGCATGAAACGTAACTTGTTAGAGCTTGAAGAGCTCATAAAAAAATGAGTCCATGTAATAGCATTTTCGAGCTCGAAGAGCTCGAAAATAAATTCGCAGTGATGTTTTCAAGCTCCTTGAGCTCGAAAACAGCGGGAAGTTTTGGGGCTGGCCCGCGGGGCCAACCGACGCCCAGATTTTTTTTTTAATTTAATACACGACAATTAAATTAATGGAATATTTGCAAATGATATAAATAAATCAATAATTAAATGAATGAATATAATAAAAAGGTGAATGATTACTTTGTAAAAAATTTCTTATGTGAAAAAAAAAAAAAAATTAAATCGCGTAAATTCTTTAATATTAAACCGGACTCGGCGTTTTTGGGTCTCGGTTGCTGTATTAATCAGCTGGGAGTTTGTTATCATCGTCACCGTGTCGACTGAATTTGCCTCGTAAACCGGCTTTAATCTGTCCACGGAAATGGCGATTTTTCGTCCGCGAAAATCGACGATAAAGTATTTGTCGTGTCGGGTCATGACACGATATGGACCTTCGTACGGCGCTGAGAAAGATGGTCCAACCTGGTCATTCCGTACCAGTACGTGACTGCAAGTCCTAAAGTTCCTGAAACAGAAAACAGAATGCTTGCCGTGACGCGACATTTCGGCCGGTGCCAATGAAATGAAATGACGTTTTAGAGTATTGACAATATCATGAGGCGTATTTTTGTTACTGGGAGTAAGTAACTCATCGGATAATCAGGTAGGCTCACCGTATACTAATTCAGTCGGTGTCGTCTGTATGTCGTCTTTCCAGGCAGCGCGTAAGCCGAGCAAAACGGCTGGGAATGCGTCATACCATGACTCTTGATGACACAAAAGTGCTGATTCTAGCTGATGATATAAACGTTCAACGAGACCGTTGGCTTGCGGATGATACGGTGTAGTATGTAGGTGCATTATTCCAAACATTTTTAATATCGACTGGAATAATGACGATTCGAATTGCGGACCTTGGTCCGAAGTTATGCGTTTCGGTACTCCTTGGCGTGAAATCCAGTGCAGCGATAGTGCATGTGCTATCATCTCTGCAGTTCTATTGGATAACGGGACAGCCTTAAGAAACCTCGTGAATCGGTCGATGATGGTCAGGCATTGATTAAAGCCTCTTGACGATTTTAAAGACACTAGGTCGATATGAATGTGCTCGAATCGTTCAGTTGAGGTTCAAAACTGGCGATCGGCGATGACGCGTGTCTCTGAATTTTATTTTTCTGGCAATCGATGCAATATTTTGCCTATTTACAGCAATCTTTATTAATCGACGGCCAGACGTAGCGTTTAGAGACAAGTTTTAGCGAACCTTTGATTCCGGGATGAGCTAGCGAGTGCAGTGAATTAAACACCTTCCTTCTCAGCGGCTCTGAAACATATGGACGCACTGTACCTGACGCCGTGTCACAATACAGTGCAGGTCCATTATCGAGTTGTATCGTCTTTGAATTTAAAGAAGTTATTTGACGTATCAACTGCTGAAGTTCAACGTCGGTTTGTTGAGCGTCGGCAAGTTCTTACGACGTGATAGCAGAAGATACCGCTTCGACACGTGACAATGTGTCAGCGACCATATTGTCGGTACCCAACAAATGTCGAATATCGGTGGTGAATTTACCGATGAGATCGAGTTGACGAAATTGCCAAGGCGATGCTCTTTTGGTGCGCTGTTGGTAAGAGTTCTGAAGCGGCTTGTGATCAGTGTAGATCGTAACATGCCGGCTACAGCAGCGGCAACTCGGGGTTTGAGCGATATACGCTCAACCATACGGTCAGCTGACACGGCGAGTTTATCAAGCGCTGACTTTTAAGACATACTTGAATCTCATTTGGCATATGCGAGAACCATTGTGCTTTAATTATAGCGTCATCAATGCCGGGAACTAGCGTACGCAGATGACGTAGATGTTGCGAAGGAGTCCGATCGCCAAGGTTCTCTCTGTCGAAAATCTGAGTAATCCGTACTTCTTCGGATCTCGTGAAGCATTTTATCAGAGCGGCTTTTAAATCGCTGTACGGCGTGTTTGCTGGAGGACTGACGATGGTGTCCTGTACTTCAGCAGCGATGCAGGTTTCAAGAAGCGGTATCACCGATCAAATTTGGCGCGCTCTGTTGCTACCTGAAATGTTGCAAACTGCGCCTCAACCTGCGCATACCACAACTTCGGATTCTCCGCACAGAACTGGGGTGCTTTGATATTCACGGCCATATTTAATTTTATTGACGTAGACGACGATTCCGATGATTGAAATTTAAATGTGTCTTCGTCAGATGACTCGGATTTTACTTTCTTGTCGCCGTCGATTTCCGAGTCTGACATCACCTACCAAAAATGCCTTTAATTCGGTACTGTGCTACCGAAAGATTATCGATGACGCACAGCTCAGGAATGTGCAGCCGGTGAATCGGCTTAATCCTCGATGGTATTTCCAGCAACGGAAAGAAAATTATACACGACACTGCACTAAAAATATTTGGAATAAAATAAAAATTATAAAATGTTAAACTACAATATTATAAAAATCAGTCATAACTTTAAACAATAGCAATTAAATATAAATAGTTATAAATAATAATAAAATCTTGTTTTACCTTCTGGATATGTTCCCAGGTGGATAAGCGGTTAGTTGGAATATCTGTGAAATCGTGACCTCGAAGGTTGGTCAGTGAATCACCAATTAAAAAATGGCCGGGGGTAAGGAATAAGGGATCGTTGGAATCTGAGAAAATAGGAGTTAGTGGTCTTGAATTAAAGATAGCTTCGATTTCAATTACTAATGTGTTAAAGTTTTCATATGTGAACAGCATTTCATGTCCAGCCAGATGTTGTAGAAGCTTTTTGAAACTTTTTACTGCAGCTTCCCATAAACCTCTAACGTGAGGGGCCTGTGGTGAAATGAAATGACACTGAATGCCTTTGGTAGTAAGGTACCCTTGAATTTTCTCTTGAGCTTCAGCCGTGGAAAGTTCATCGGATAATTCTCGTAAAATGTTATTTGCACCAACAAAGTTGGTCCCATTGTCACTATATATATCTTAGCACAACCCACGTCGTGACACAAATCGTCTCAATGCTGATAAGAAACCTTCGGATGTCAAATCAGTAATTAATTCAAGGTGGACTGCCTTCACTGCAAGACACACAAATACAGCAACATACGATTTGATTTGTGCCCGATTGCGAAATTTCTTTTCCTTCAGGATAAATGGTCCACAGTAATCTACTCCAACTTGGCTAAACGGACGTGAGGGATTGACTCGAGGCTTGGGTAGATTACCCATAAGATAATTAGTAGTAGCAGGTCTAGCTTTACAACATTGTACACATTTGTTGATAATTTTGTATACCCGGTTTCGAGTTTCAATAATCCAGTATTTGCGCCGCAAAGTGTACAATGTTTGTTGCACTCCGCAGTGCAAATGTATCCTGTGTGTATGACGAATGAAAAGATTTGTGACATGGTTATTTTTTGGTAAGATAATAGGATGTTTTGCATCGAAGGGTAAATTAGAGAAGGATAAACGACCACCGACTCTCATTATCCCATTATCATCCAACATTGGGGTTAATTTTGAAAGTTGAGCATTTGTATGTTTTGACAAGTCCAATTTATTAAGAATTTTAAGATCTTCGGCAAAAGCTTGACGTTGAACTGCCTTAATTACTCGAATCTCTACTTCTCGTAATTCTCTTACTGTTAATGGACCTTTTGTTTGACGCCCTCTTACAAACCTGAAGCAAAAAGCCAACGAACGCATCAGACGGTCAAGATTCGAAAACTTGTCAAATGTTGTAAATTCTCTTTTGGTGGAAAACAGACAAGTAACGCGCCGTTGCTCAAGTATTTCTTTATTGAACTGCAAATTAGTGACTGGCCACTTATTCTGGGGCTCGCTCAACCATAGAGGTCCCATTCTCCAAATGTTCATTGAAAGAAAGTCAGCAGGTATAACCCCTCTTGACACTAGATCTGCAGGATTTTCTTTTGAGGGTACATGGTGCCATTTGTAAATAATTGTTTTGTTTTGAATGTCTGCCACTCGATTGGAAACAAACATTTATAAATGCTGAGGTGATGTATTGAGCCAATGTAAAACTATAATTGAATCACTCCAACAATATATTCCATCAAATGTCATCTTAATGGCTGAAACTATAGCTGTAATTAATGTTGCTAGAAGTTGTGCACCGCACAACTCTAATCTTGGTATGGTAATTGTTCTTAATGGAGCGACCCTTGATTTGGCACACAATAATTGTACTCAGGTCTTAACTTGATGGTCAAGTACACGCAAATAAACGCAAGCACCATATGCCTTTTCACTTGCATCTAAAAATCCATGTAGCTGTATATTTTTTATTGTTGATGACATAATCGTCCGGGGAAAAGATATCTGGTTCAATAACTACAGTTGGCTGCAGTTTTCCATTCCGTGTGAAGTTCCAGTGGCAAAGATCCATCCCAATCGAGTTTCTCGGACCATAATCTCTGTATAAGAATTTTAGCCATGATAATAACAGGTGCTAATAGTCCTAGAGGATCAAAAATTTTTGCGACTTCAGACAGAATAGTTCTCTTTGTTTGTGATTTTAGTCTGGCTTGTAATGGTAATAGCATTAACTGTGTACATTATGCTATCGGTCTTTGACTCCCAGCAGTCGCCCAAAGTCTTTAATGTTGTGTCGCCCAACTGTAAATGAGGGTTAATGTTTTCTTTGGATATATCTTTTAATACCTCACTGTCATTTTACGCCCATTGACGAATAATTAAACCCGCCTTGGCAAGTATATGGGAGACTTCTTGTCGCATTTAAATCACTTCCAATTTGGTTTGGGCTCCAGTGAGTAGATCATCTACATAAAAGTCCTCCGTCAGAATTTTGGCTGCTATAGGAAACGAATGACCTTCATCTTAAGCTAGTTGATGGAAACAACGGATAGCCAGGTATGGTGCGGGTCTAAGTCCAAAGGTTACTGTATTTAATTCATAGGATTGTGTTTTATTACCATGATTCCCTAATATACTTTGAAATTTTCTGTCTTCTTTCCACACTAGAAATTGTCGGTACATCTTTTCAATGTCACCTGTTAAAACGATTGGATGCTTTCGAAAACGAATTAAAAGTGAAAAAAGATCCGATTGAATAGTAGGTTCCGTAAACAATTTATCGTTTAATGATATACCTGTTGTTGTATTTGCAGAACCATCAAATACAACTCTCACTTTGGTGGTCATGCTTGTTTCCTTTATTACAGCATGATGCGGAAGATAATAACTGTTGGTGGCTGTCGGTTGCTCATGAATTAGAGACATATGATTTAAATCTAAATATCCTTGTATAACTTGGTGATATTGAGTCTTTGAACTTGGATTTCTTTTTAATTTTTGTTCGGTGTTCATCAATCTCTTGAGGACTAAGTGGTAAGAGTCTCCTAATGCTGGAATACGTGGATTGAATGGTAGTGCTACTACGTAGCGACCAGTTGGATCTCTTGTAATATGTTTTTGGAAATGCTGCTCACACTCCTCTTCCTCTGGAGTAAATCTTTTGGTACTTGGGCATTCTTCAATTTCCCAGAATTGATTTAGGTCAAAGTCATTGATATTTGTAATATGGCATGCTGCTGGTGTGACATATTTACTTGAAGGCGCTACTCCACCTATAATCCAACTAAGCAGTGTTTTCTGAAGGAATAATTCTTGCTGTGCAGGTAAAGAGATTTTGATTTGACCTATACATAGCAGTGAGAGAGTAGTACCCGCACCTCTAAGCAGGTCAATTGGTGCGGGCTTATAAAACAAAAGATCTGCTAACTTAATGTTAGATCGAATTTTCAATGTTTCTTGATGAATAGGTTGATCCGGTACTATCTGAGAAATCATCGGTATAATTAGAAAGGTAAGTGTTTTCTTGTATTTATTTACTCGGGATGTAATTGTCGCTGTGGTTATTTCATTACAATAGGTTGTCGTGGTATTCAGTGCTCCAACAGGTACACGGCATGTACTTGTTTTCAATTTTAAAAGTCTTGCCATACTCTGAGTCATAAAATTTGTTGTGGAACAGGTATCTAGTAAGGTTGTTGGTCTTTGTCTAAGATATTCAATACAGCGGTGACCATTATGTCGATCGACACAGTATTTAATACTAAACTAACTTGTTTTTCTTCTCCTGGTGATGCTTCATTGATGTGAATATTTTGATTATGTAGTCATGCTCGTGTTTCATTACTCGTAGTTGCATAATTAACATTCCAAGTTTGGGCTAAATTATAATCTCTTTGAAAATGTAGCAACGTATTATGACGTTTTGAACATATTTGACATGATGCTTTCGATGTACAAGACTTAATAAAGTTCCCTTTTCCAAAACAATTGTTACAGCGATTAGTATCCTTAATTACTTTACGTCGGTCATCTATGGACAAATTTCGGAATTTTTCACAGGTATATAATAAATGATGCTCGTGGCAGATAGGGCAGGTAATAGCTGGGTTGACATTCTTATTGTTTGAAAACTTATTGTAATGGTGATTCGAATTGTTTGTAACATGGAGTGCTTGAGAAAATGATTTATGCTGACGGTTATCTTTTCTAGGTGGTGGATTAGATGATGTTTCATTAGAACGAGACGTGTCACCACAACTAGCTCGCTTTTCTAGGAATTTCAATAGATTTTTATACGATAGAACTTTCTCATCGGTCAAAGTGAGCTCCCAATGCCATATGGTCGTTGAATTAAGTTTTGATAAAATTAAATCTACTAAAGGAATATCCCACGATGATACTGGTGCTTTCAAATTTTCTAATGCTCTGGTATGCTGGTGGAAGGTGTCTACTAATTGATTAATTGCGGCAGCTGAATCTTTTTGCAATTTTGGATATTCGCGCAACAACGACCAGTGACGACGCGTTACCCGACGGACTGATTCATATTTTTCTTTCAAAATATTTAATGCGACTAAATAGTTGTCATCTGTAAGCTCTAGGGATTCAATCGCGCTCGCCGCCTTCCCGGTAAGCGACAACCTTAAATAATTTTGTTTTTTGACCGGTGGTAAATCTTCTTGGTCAATCAATGTTGCAAATAAATTATAAATGCTGACCATTTTTCGACAGTTCCGTCAAAAGTCGGTAATGGAATTGTTGGTAATGTGACCGCTGCTTTAGGTTTGGTTACGCTCGTTAATGCTCTCTGTGAATTATCTGTATTCACGGGAGTTGGGGTTAATCTTTAGATCAATGTTCGCGCACGAGATGTTTCTAAATCAAAACTGGCTACATATGACATACGGTTCTCAATCTCATCTTCGGCTACCTCTTCCAATTCAGTTTGAATTGTGTTGAATTTTTCGAAGGCTTTTACGGCAGTATTTAAAGTAGCTTGTATAAAATGAATGTTTCGATGTTCTGGATCTGCTATTGCCGCATCAACTGCATTTTTTAAGGCAGTTATAGTAGCTTGAATGTGACCGCGTTGTCTTTTAAGTCGGCTGTGTTCAACCGTATTGAATTATAATTTATAAAGGGATGCGTACAAAATAAGAAAGGTAATTGCTGATATTTCGGTGGTGTTTTAGTGGTATAACAAAGGAAAATAATTTTCGACCAATTTTTTAGGTGAATAATAACGACCAACCTACCTTCGTGCTGCTGCTGGTGGTACTGACAATCACTTGACGTTGGCTAATCTACTGGACTCGTGTCTGGATTGTTCTTGAAGTCCGCTGTACTGATTGTCTCTACACTTGAAGTTTCACCACTTTTTATAACTTAAATTGTCACTATTATTTCACGTTGCACAACACTTCATTAAAGTCCGGCTCGAAGGACCACGTTTTTTTACACATTCGTGGATAGGATGTTAATGTTGATGCAATTGTAATAATTTAATAAGTTAAATTAATATCTTATTAATGTTTCTTTATTCCGAATTTCAATATAGTAACTAATTTGATTTAATAATGAACAAAATGCTTCTATAAATTAATTGAAAAAAAATGGTGAATGTAAATAAGTGAACAAATTCGGTAATAACTTCAAAATGGAATTAGCTTTGAATTTTGGTAAGGATGAGAACTAGGCAAGTCTCAACTAAACGGTTTGGGTTCTTGGTGGTAACTGTCTTATTATTTTTGTCTTGTGTACGAGAGACCCTTTAACCTCAGGACCCTTGAACTGTATGTAAAAATCTAAGTGTTTAGAAAAGGTGGGAAAAGTGACATTGTGATTGGAAATCAGCAATTGTAGGAGGGACAATCCTTGGAGTAGGAGGAGGTATTGCGAGAAAGGATAGACAAGAGAAAAGAGCGAGACATTAGAAAGGCTAGAAATTATTTAGAGAAAACTGGAGACACCATATGATATCGATATAGACTTAGGACGGAAGACATTTAAAGGAAAAAGGCAATAAAGTAATTTAGTTCAGCTGGACGACGTCGACTGGGAAAATAAGTTTAAATTTTACTTAAGGAATAAATTTTAAGAGGATTTTAGGATTAAGTTGTAAATTATCTAAACTCAAATTCAGAGAAACTCACATTTTGAAGTTTTACAATATATAAAAAAAAGGTCTTAAATTATAAAACTAAAATATTGTCAAACAATGGTATTAAAATTGGCTGTGCTCTCAACGCCGATAGTTATCTTAAAAAATATTTGGAATAAAATAAAAATTATAAAATGTTGAACTACAATATTATAAAAATCAGTCAATTATTAATATGATTTACAGATAAATCCCGCATTGATTTATTCATAAAACTAGTAAATTTATTTATAATAAATAAATCTACTGATGCCAACTGTTGCGTTGACGCGCATGCGTCGACCAACCAAAATAATCATAAGCATATAAATAAAATGCGCAATTATCCATCCCAGCGCCAATTAAATCTATTTATTTGTTCAAATAAATCAGTAAATTTTCCTGATTCCGACGCAATTTACATCTATAGAATCAATCCTATAATAAAGATACAATAATTAGAACAAAATCGTACATAAAAATAATAATTATAATATCCAAGACGTGTGAGCAGCGTGTGCTGCCACCTGTTGCCCCTCCCCGACCTAATGCGAAGCTGCCGCGATATTTAAATATCGTGACAAAACTAATTCAAAGTATTAGTTACATATTATTAGTTAATATTCAAAATTCTTGAGCGCCGTTTAAATATTTGAATTTTGGGCTCAAATTTTCAGCATAGTCATAATTTTACAGACATAAAATATTGCTGCCACGAGGAAGAAAAAATTCAGAAACAAAAAATCCGAATTTCAATCATTTTTGATATTTTCAAAATTCGTGATCGACCTCTTGAAAATTTTTTATCGAGCTGATTTTTGGAGTGGCTTCTTAAAACATCTTAAACCAACAAATTTTCATAAGAGACTCGAAAAAAAAAATAGTTGGTTTTTTTGGGCCACCCTAATATATATATATATATATATATATATATATATATATATATATATATATATAAGCTTGATCAAGTTCGAAGATGGGTAAATCGGTCGATTAGTTCAGAAGTTATGGCTGTTAGAAATGTTCACGATTTTTCGAAAAAATCAGTTTTTCACTGTTAAAGTGTAAATAACTTTTAAACTAAAAGTCATGGACAATTTTCGTGAAAATTATCTAAAAGCTTGTTAAAAAAGCTTTAATTTCTGCCCTTAAACTTAACGATCCGAGTATTTCTTCCAATAATTTGGTGACCTTGAATGTTCGCAAAAAGTTAAGAAAATTACTAATTACGATTTCGATCTCCGATAAATTATGTGTTTCACATCATAATCTAATTCCGTCAGTTTTATTTCATAGTGAATAAAATAATCCTTAAATTTCACCACTATTCTATATTTTAAAGATTTATCTTTTATTACTTAAGACATTTCAAATGCGCATGTATGTCCTTTAAATATAACCAGCCTTGTCATCACGATAGTGCCGACGATTATTATCTTATTTTGATGAAATTTCCTACACTTATTTACTAGGTAATTGCCTTGATCAAGTTTGAAGATGGGCTAGATCGGTCAATTAGTTTAGAAGTTACGGCTATTTGAAATTTTTGCGATTTTTCAAAAAATAAATTTTTTTTTCATTCACGTTCATATAACTGTAGAAGTAAGACTTATAGACGGTTTCTACAAAAAGTGTCTGAATGCGTGTTTAAGAAGCTTTTATTTTCACCCTTAAACTTACCATTCTGACTATTCCTTCCTCTAATTTGGTAGTTATGAAAATTCGGAAAATCAAGAAAATTATTAAACATGGTTTAAGACCTCGAGAACTCATGCATTTCACTTTATAATCTTATTTTCTTAGCTTTATTCAAAAATCTACCTTCCATTCTGGATGCCAGATGGCATTTTTTTCCATTAACGGCGACTTTGTATGGGAACTTAGTTACTACAAAAGAGATATTAATTTCTTCAATAAAAATGTATTTTACTGCAACTTTGCAAAAAATTAATTTCTTGGATCAAGAATGTAATTTTTTCATAAAAGTAATTGTTTCTCTCAGTGATATAGAATAAGAGACATGGAGATGTGAATTCAAATTTTTATGAAAAATTCTTCTGGTCTACTCGTGCGCTTTTTTTCCCCTTTCTCTAATTTTGATTCTCAATATCCTCCGAAATTCCGACCTCACAATAGCAAATCCGCACTAACAAGCTTCACGTGGACCACGTGATAAATCCAATTTCGCTTTCACGAGAATCCTCGCTCTCTATCTCTCTGTTTCTGCGAGGGTGATATTCTCCTTCCTCACGTCTACTATCACCACCCTTCACATCTCCAACGTCATCAGTGGAGCCACGATTGCCCTGGCAACGTGTGTAATATCAACTCTGTAAATTCACTCGCGTTCTCATATAACTACGTCCAGTGATCTACTAAATTATAAAATGCAATTCAACTTGACTATTCGATTCAAACTTAATTGGTTTTATTTTTCTTCAATGTTGTTTCCACATATGCATTTATGGCTTTAGTTCAATCCATCATTATTGAGTTTTCAAGATTCTCTTTTACTCGAATATACAAACACCATTTTAATTATAATATAATAACGACGATAATACCGTTCTTGGCAAGCGGAATGGTTCTGTTATTTCATCTTATTATACTGCAGTGTACATGAAGGTAGACATTTTTAAACACGAGTCATGTATGTCAAAATGTTTAAAATCTTTCAAGGAAAAGTTACACTGTAAAAAATTGCAGAGCGAACGCGGAGTGGATGGCTTTTTATTTATTTAATTCTCTTGGAATGAATTTTACTCTGAAAGGGGGTTTCGGAAAATATTAATCATAAAAGAAATTACTAATACATAGTGAGTTTGGGTCTCAAATATTTTGAAATTTATATTGAGTGCAAAAATAATTACGAGCTGCCTGTCCATATATTTACTCGAAATGAATTTTAAAAATTATAAACAGCTGATAATAAAACTTTCACAAATATCATTCCATTGAGTCACAAACTGTCGTATGATTTACATCAACCATACCACGAAATAACATTTCATATTGCACCAAATTATAAAATATCCCCATAAGAACTATATCACTATACACGGGAAAAAAATTCCAGTTAACTTTACGATGCTAACATCGTAATTTGTCCTCTGATTATTGTAGTAGTGGACTATGCCTTCAAAATCATAATTTTTACGAGGTAGAATTGAAAATTTCATTTAAGAAATCATACATCAGACAAATAGTTCAAAGTCTTAAGCTCTTTGGTAGAAATTACGATGTTAACATAGTAAAATTTGAAGAGAAATTTTAAATAAAATAATAAAATAATAATCGTCTAGGAGTTGGATTCGAACCCGAATCCTTTCGAGTGCAAAGTGTCCACCGCCTTGGACCACTCGGTCGCAGAAGGGCTTACAAGTCTACCATGATTTTAAGATCCATATGAACGATTTGAATAAACAGTCATAAGTCACGAGAGCACCTCTTACGGAGGACGCAGTTACTATTTAAAAATTACGATGTAATATCGTAATTTTTATAACTTCCATCGTATTATAACAGAGGCAGTACTGTAATAATCATTTCATTCAAAAGTAAATAGAGAGATAAATATGGGAATAAATACAGTATTTGAATTGCAATTATTATTTTATTTTTTTAACGATGTTAACATTGAAATTTTCAATCCTAAAAAATCTTTGTTAGAATCACGATGTTAAATAGTAAAAAATGTAACCCATATAGTAAATTTTAAAATAAGACATTTAAAAATTGACGCTAACGAAAGTATAGTCCACGATTACGATGTTAACATCCTGTATAAGAACCGCCAGGCATACAACAATGCCGATGACTGGCCTATTAATGGCTTGCAATCATTGGCCGATGATCAAAATACCAATATTGGGCCATTAATGGTTGATGAGTGGCTCATGGATCTTGTATCGAAATCACCAGTGATACACTTAGCCAGTCATTCAGCCAATGGTTGGCCGATCAATAGGTAACCTTGGTTGGCCGATGATCGAATTACATTAATGGGCCAGTAATATTCGATAACCGGCCCATGGATTTCATATCATAGGCACTGGTTAGACAATCGGCCAGTCATCCAGCCGATGGTAGACCGATCAATGATTATCGATTGTTTGCCGATGATTAAAAGCCATTCTTAATTCAGTCGTAAGCTACAGAAAGCTGACAGTATTTTGATCACTATTTTCGCGCTATATTGTAAGTGGATGAAAAATTAATCTATTATTAATTTAATTAATTTTATTAAAAATATTTAAATATTTTAAATATTTAAATATTTATTAAATACTTAAATATTTATTGAAATACCCATTTAAAATATTAGTTTTATTTTATTAAGTTTAATTATTATTTTTTTTTTCTTTGAGACTAGACTATAGATTCATCTATTTGTGCAAGGAAGTCGAGATTATAATTTATTGTGAGACCTAGCTCCTTAGACGTGGTGAATTGGGTGAAATTAAAAAATAATATTACTTCTTTTATTTAATTATTTATTATGTCGCACAATTATTTTTGAGTAAAAAAACACCCTGAATTAAAGTCTGTAGATGATAATTGTAGTGGAGTTAAAGATAAAGTGAATAAATTAGAAGATTTGTAGGTTTACTATTTAGAAACTCCAAGTTATAAATCACTATCAAATACTATTGATCACAGTGATCGATTGAAAATAATGGTGAATTTAATTATTGTTCTAGTGATAATCGTGATGTTAGTAGTAATAGTGATGGACATAATATTGATGATGATAATAATGAAGTTGCTCTAGTTAATAGCGATGAGACTACGTTACATACAGGTATCGAAGAAAAAATACGTGAATGGGCTCTAAATAATTTCAATATTTTAAGACTTTTTGTTGTAACTGATTTGTTATTGTTATTAAGAACAGAGGGTTATACGAATTTACCTAAAACGGCTCAAACTCTACTGGGGACTCAACATCACCGAGTATTGAGGTTGATGGAAAGCTAGCTTGAAACGGATGGCGAATACATTTATTTAGGAATCGGTCAAGGTTTAGAAAAAGTTATTCAATCTAGTGTATATGAAGAAAAATTAAGTGATATAATAATGATTACTTGTGAAATATTGATATTTACTTATCTATGCTGACTAATGATAATATCAAGTTTTCCAATAACATTAAGAAACCTAGACTTAAAAATTTTCATGGCAACAAAAAATTTAAGGAAGAATATATTCTCATCTCTATTTTTTAATTATATAAATAATGTAGTAATGATTATACAAAGTATGTTAAATTTTATTTATGTTAATTCATTATAATAAATATTCAATAACATCTTCAGTTTAATTATCTAAACTATTGCAAGTTGTATTGTTGAAAAAATTTACTTTTTAGATTCTACGTCGTATTCTAAATTCAAAATTTATTATTTATGGGCCGTCTTTAATTATCATCATTGGGCCATTCTAGTAGACTATGCTCGGCCAATAATAGTTCGCCATGGCTGGACCATAATGTTTGTCAATACTCGGCCGATGATAGTTTGCCATGGCTGGGCCGATGATAGATTGCCATGGCTGGGCCCAAGTCAGGTTCCAGCCGCTACCCGTTGAACGGCCAATTTTGGTTGCCATTACTGTGCCAGGCTAGTATGTTTGGCACCCAATCATGGCCCAATAGTTAGCCATTCATCATACCCTACACGGGGTTATAAGTTTTAGTGGAATTATCTTTCCGTGTAGCGATTCAATAATTTAATATTTTCACTATGTATTATGTATATGATATTATAATTTAGTGAGTTACTAAAACATTTTACAAATTATAAACATAACATTTGAAAGTTAGTTATTAATATCTGAATGAATTATTTATTGAAATAATTATGTTTCTAATTAGCTCCTCATCGAAAGAAACGATTTGAAACGATTAGAAAAAAAAATTTAAATACTTTTTAATGCTTTTGAATACTTTGAATACTTTTGAATCGCTCTTCTTATGGGCATTTAACGTTGTAAATCGTTTCTTTTAATCAGGGGCAGCTGTTTCTATTAAATTTCATTTCATTGACGTATTAAAACTCAAGATCGGAGTGAATACGGACTAAAATAAAATCCGTATCACTCCGAAATCACTCCGGCCATAAAAAAATTCCTATTCACTCTGAATTCACTTTCGATTCTTTACAGCGTACATATCGTATTATTTGAATATATGTTTTTATAATAAACACGAAATCGTTCTTTACTTTTAGTTAATGTACTATTTCAATGATATTTTACACCTGACATTGAAAATGTTATTATACAAAATAGTTGTTAGCTCTATATTGTTGGCAGTGTTGAAATACATAGTTGACTATTTTAATCATAAACTGCTGAAATAATAATTGAGAGTAATTAGCATCATTCTTTTACGCGAGATACTTTTTACTTTAAATTGTTTCTTCCTATGTATATAAAACAAATTTACTCAATTTTATTGCTTTGTTTTTTTTTTTTTTTTTGTTATTTTGTTTCTTATCAATAGTTTAAAAAACTCACTTTGTCCAGTCAGGAACGAAATGAAACAAATACACAACATTAAAGTATACAGTTTAACAAGCGTAACTGCAGACTCGCCAAGCGAACAGTAGAAAATACCAAGTATAACGACTAAATGCGGCGCGAAAATATAAACTTTAACGAAAGCAACCCAAGTCTAGAAGTTAAGGTAAACGTTAAAAATAAGGCTACGACTTAGCTGCGAAGCACCAACAGTCAAGTAATTAAGTTGTTAGGTCATTTACTAGCTCAACCGAGTGAAAAAAAATCTCACAGTTCCTTTTTCACGACTACTTTATATCAATAGTTCCCAGATCAAACGAGCCCGCCGAAGGCGGCCGAAGGTTGATCAGGATTATACGAAGCGTCTCGTTCGTAGATGATGACAACTTGTAGTACTGTTAAGTGCTATGTTAACTACACAAAGTTTAGAGCATTAAATTTAAAAAGTTTCCCGCACCTGAATCTCCATTTCCGCGCAGGCGTCGTAGTTACGTCATTTTTTAGAGTATACTTACCTTTGTAAATAGGTTAGAAGTTATTGGTTTCGGTCTGATTTGCAAAAACCGAATTTCTATCAGATTTTGACGTTTTGAGGTTCTAGGAAGCTATCCTGACTAATTTCACGATGATGTCCGAGTGTATGTATGTGTGTATGTACGTATGTATGTAAATATCTGTAACTCTTGAACGGATGAACCGATTTTGATCGTTGAGGTGTCATTCGACGCGGCTTGTTAATATCTAGAAGCTGTGAAAAATTGAGCTTGATCGGTATGGTGCGTTCGGAGATATTTCAAAAATAAAATTTTTTCAAAAATGTTTTATTTGGATAACTTTTAATTTGCTCGATGGATTGATTGCAAAATCTAATCAGCTCTAAAACTTTATGAACCGCGTCGAATGCCACCTCAACCATCAACATCGGTTCATTCGTTCAAGAGAAACCGTTGACGAAAGAATTCAAAAAAAAAATTTTTTTTTGGTTTTTTTGAAATTTTTCAAAAACGACTAGATAAATCAATTTCAAAATTTGATCAGCTCTAGAACTTAATTAAACGCGTCGATTGCCGCCTCAACCATCAAAATCGGTTAATTCGTTCGCGAGATATCGTGGGAGAAAGAAATGCTAAAAAATGTTTTTTTAGAAAACAATGGCACACAAAAGTATTTTCGAGCTCGAAAATGTATTCACAATAATGTTTTCAAGCTCAACTAGCTCGAAAACAGCGTGAAGTTTTGGGGCTGGCCCGCAGGGTTAACCGATAGACCGATTTTATTTATACTTTTACTGCAATGTTAACAGAACGTGATAAAATGCTAAAGATTTTAGATAAATATAATACTATACAACATAATACCTCACTTGGAATAGAAGATAATAATTTGTGAAAACTCAAGGCAAAAAGTTGTCCGTCTTTTAATTTAAGCCTGACTTTGAATTATGATAAGACTATAAGCGCATCATCATTCTGTTTATCTAGGAAACATTTTTTTTCCTGTAATTTGTAGTATTATTTTTAAATATACTGAGACAAATGAACTAAAAGTGCATAAGGAAAAAATATAGTGCCATGATATGAGGGATTATTCAAGCACAAAGTACAATTTCAGTAGAGTAAATAAGAGATAAAGTCACACAATGAATAAGGATCATGACATTTTTTGGTCCAATAAGTTAGTGTTGACTTCACAGATAATATTTTAGTATTTGTAGTTTAGAAAGAGAAGTCATTCTCCCAATAACATCTGGCAAAATGCTGGGTTTCTACTGTAAGCTTTACAATTTCTGTGATGTTGAAGCTACACAATCATCCGACAGGACTATAGTCTGACATGACCGTTAAAACTTTCAATCTATTGATAAAGCTTCCTTCACTAACTTACTCTAGCAAGTTCCTTTCAATTGAACGCTGCGTGATTTGGCCAATTTTTGACCCTTTGCTTGACCTCAAAAGGAACATGTCGATCGTTAACTTTCGTTTCAATTCGATAGTTTTTAATGTCATTTACAACGTCCGGCTATTACTGAACTTTTCTTCAAACAATAAATAAATATTAAGAAAAAAAAAGAAGAAAAAGAAATTATGATCATATGAACAAAATTAGTTTTCGTGATAAAGTAATAAGCAAAATAATCATTTGAAATATCCATATTAGGGTGGGCCAAAAAAAAATAACTAATTGATTTTTCTTTAGTTACCGTGGAAATATTGTTCAAGACAATGAAAAAAAAAATTCTGGTAAAGTTTGAGCTCTTAATATTAATACTAAGAGGTGCCGCTTCGTGATTTTTGATTTCCCATTCAATTAACGCGGGAAAAAAAAATTTCAAGTTTGCAATTTCATACGTTGATAATGGCTCATTGTACAGATAAGCTCAGAATACATTTTCGTAGAAAACGCTCTGCAAAAAAAGTCTCTTATCATTTTTTGATAAATCCATCTGTTCATAAGTTATTTGAGCTTGAAGTCGAATTTATAGCAAATTTCGAGATCTTTTTACTTTTCCATCGAAACTATCAGACTTATCACAAAACGTCAGTGTCTTTTTTCTAGAAAATTTTATTCCCTAAAAATTGTTTTTGATAAAATTTCTTCAAATTCCACACAACTTCCTAGTTGTTTCCATTTTAACGTCAAGCTCTTAAAAAAAGTAGTGTTCTAATCGATTTCATGAGCGTAAATTTGACTTCAAGCTCCGATATCGTCTTGAGCAGATGGATTTATCAAGAAATGATAAGATACTGTTTTTGTACAGCGTTAAATTCCCTATAAAAAAATATCTTAGACTCATTTGTACAATACGCTATTACCGAGGTATAAAATTCCAAATTTCAAATTTTTTTTTCTTATGTTATTTAAATGGAAAGTATAAAGTCGCGATGATCCTCTTGTTAAAATTAATATTAAGAACTATAATTTCAACAGGCATCTGATTATACCTTTCTGCAAATATAGAAGCTAGTAGTGTGCATTGAAAAAAAAAATTGCTTTAAAATAACACACCCTGACATATATATTTAACATTGCAGCCGAATAACTGAAAACAAACTTATTTTCTTTATTTTCTATGGAGACTTCAAGACGTAACGCGTTCATGAGACATTCTCTTTCCCCATTGTTGGCAAATACCGATTCATTGCGGCAGCCAGATTCAGTCCTATCGGTAAGTCGCGAATTCGTAGTGACACCCGGTGAGAAATTCAAGCCATGGAAAGCTTAAGGATAAGAGAAAGATAAAAAAGAGATGAGAAAAAAAAAATAAAAAAAAGCAGGCAAGGGAAGTGATTGCAACTTCGCGCAGATACTTTGGCCCAGTCACTCTGTCGGTTCAGATAATTGACCGGGCGTCAACGACTTTTGAATGAAAGAACTTTTTAGTGGATAATCTTGATATTTTAAATAACATTCATTGGGATCGTTCACCTATCTTAAAATTCACTTTTTCTAAAGAGTTTTATGAAAACTAAAGTCTCTGAAACTCAATAAAACAGCTTTAAGCCGTAATATCCGAGCCGAGATAATCGTTCTTGTCAACAATGTCAAATACAATCTTCATCGCTGAAAACGGGAAAAATACACATAACCCAGAGGTGAATAAATAGCAGTGCTAGTATGAAAGACAGAGAAGACGTCGCAGTTTCGTCAGCCGTCCAAATGATTGTCGGAAGTGACACCGATGAGCGAATAACTGCCTTATCAGCCAACTAACGAGGTATCCGTTGGAAACTATACGTCGATGACTATAATCGTTGTGCCTCTAGTACAAAGTAACCAAGACTAACGCGGCATGATACTACATGTTACTTCGCGCTTCAATACCAGTGGAGTCAGGCAAACTGAAATGGTACAACTTCCCCCAAATAAATTCTCTATTTTTACGACAGAGATTTATGAAAGCTATTCTCTTCGCGTTACCGCCCCCACTGGCTCTCGTCCGCCAATGCCCACCTCCGCGATAGCCCAGTTCCAACCCTGCTGCCACCCTCATGCCATTTATCTATTTCTATCTGTCTCTCTTACTCGTGTTTCACTTCTTTTCGCATAAGATTCCCAAGCGGAAAAAGTAGTAGAGTAGTGGTATCCGGGTTTCCGGGCAGTTTCGGTCCAAATGAGGTAATTAGGATGCAGTCCTGAGCCACTCTGCTCTTGTGTTACTTCGTCAGAATGAGCCAGCAAGTACAAGCAAGCAAGACCCAGAACTGTCTCTCTTACTCTGTACGCTAATACTCGTCTCACCCTTTTCCCTAACACGACACTCTCACTTAAATCAAAACCGTCGACTGCTTTGGGAGCCCGCCCAAGAAATCTCGAGTGTCGCACGCTCATACTAATGAGCCAACCACTGCATAGAATAACCCGTAGAAAGTCGCATCACAACGATCAACGATAAAAGAGATAGCTTTCTAAGATAGCCTAATAAAGCAAGAATTACTACATTTTGATAAGCAAATTAATCAATTGAATTTTTATATTATCATCACTATTTAATCAGCTGCTTCTTAATTAAGATAGTTTCCAAAAACCAAAACTAGATTTACAACAAAAAACTTTAAGATCAAATACTTTACACAAACAAATCAGTCTATCAGTTGACCCTGCGGGCCAGCCCTAAAACTTCCCACTATTTTTGGGCTCCTGGAGCTCGAAAATATTGTTGTGAATACATTTTCAAGCTCTTCGAGCTCAAAAGTACTTTTGTATGGCGTTGTTTTCGAAAAAAAAACGTTTTTTACCATTTTTTTCTCTAACGACTTGACCGGTTGAGACGGTTAAGGTGGCAATCGACGCGTTTTATTGAGTTCTAAAACTGATCAGACTTTGGAATTGATTTATTTAGTTATTTTTGAGATATTACAAAAAAACTAAAAAAAAATTTCTTTTTATATTCTTTCATTAACGGTTTCTCTTGAACGAATGAACCGATTTTGATGGTTGAGGTGGCATTCGACGTGGCTTATGAAGTTTTAGAGCTGATTAGATTTTGGAATCAAACCATCGTTTTGGAAAAGAAATTCCATTTTTTGAATATCTCCAAACGTACCCTTCCAATCAAACTTAAATTTTCACAGCTTGTAGAAATTAACAAGCCACATAGAATGCCACCTTGACGACCAAAATCAGTTCATCCGTTCAAAAGTTACAGATGTTTACATACGTACGTACGTACGTACATACACACATACATACACTCGGACATCATCTTGAAATTAGTTAGAATAGCTTCTTAGAACCTTGAAACGTCAAGATCTGATAGAAATCCGATTTTCGAAAATCGGACCGAAACCGATAACTTCCTGAAGTTTTAAAAATTTTCAATTTCCTTAACGGGAAGTTAAAAAGTAGTGACTTAACTTCATTCGGGAAATAATCAATGTTACTGAGAAAAATGCCAATTGGTGAGGAACATAATACGTGTTATAGTATAATAATGAAATGTATGGACAATAGACTTATAAATTGATAGAGTATCATAGAACTGGAATTTAAACCTTCGTTAAAAGCTATTTATCATTGCATCAGTTGAGGTGTAGAGTATAACGAAAACACTTGCACACAAGGTCCAGTATTGCCTACTATAGTAGTAACAGCTCTACTGCTAAACCCCTAAGGTCGTTAGGTTGTGGTTTGGCATGAGAACATTCCCGTTACACCCTTTAGTTCTGCATGCACTCTCTCAAGCTAATGCCAAAGTGTACCTCACATTTACAAGAGCCCTACTACATCACCAACTAACCATTAGAGGTTCCAAGTCTCGTGTTTAGATGCTGTTATTGAATATCTGCACCTAAAACCTTATCAGAAACTCTTGTTTTATAAATATAGTACGTAACCAGTCTAGAGATTCTCAACTTAACTTCATTGATAGAGCTCTATATAGTTATCTAATTAATATTCAACAAGATCTTAAATAATATTAAAAGAACCTAATTTCTCCTAGAGAAAAATATACCTCGATTTTTTAATAAAGCAGCTAATCGTGTGAACCGTACTATATGAGTTCCTAATATAATTTTTTTTTAAAACCAGCGACTGAAAGTCAAACTTATTTTAATGAAATTATAAAAAAATTATACTTATTTTTTTGCTACGCTCAGTAGGGGAGAAAAGGGTCAATTGAACCAAGGGACAATTGAACGAGTAAGCTTAAAAAAATTGAAAAAAATTAATCATCCTCCTAGAATTACATTTTAATACACTAAACCTTAGTCTGACCAAAATTTGGAACTATTATGATGATTTAATTTAGAAAAATTCAAGTTTTTGTTTTTTTTAGGCATCTGAACTTTTTTTTCAGCTCTTGACAAATTGTTAAATAATTTTTAAAATTTAACACGTAATCTTAAAATTTTTTTTTTGTTATAACTTCCTACGTATACTCGTAATAAATTGCTAACTTTACTTCTAATAAAATGGTTCTTGAATATTTTTTTTAAACTAATTATTTCAATGAGATCATATAGGGTCAATTGAACCAGTACTCTCAGAGACGACTGAACCACACTATGAGCATCTGAAATGCACGCGCATCTTAACTGAATGTGAATAAAAACTAAATTAATCAACAAAAAAAAATCGGTCTATCGGTTGACCCTGCGGGCCTGCCTCAAAATTTTCCGCTATTTTCGAGCTCCTTGAGCTTTTTCGAAAAAAAACGTTTTTTACGATTTTTTCTCCAACAATATCGCTCAAACGAATTGACCGATTGAGACGGTTAAAATGGCAATCGACGCGTTTAATTGATTTCTAGCGCTGACTGAATTTGAAATCGATCGATTCAAATTTTTTGTAGATATTCGAAAAAAAAACGTTTTTTACTATTTCTTTCATTAACGATATCTTTCTAACGAATCGAACGATTGAAACGGTTGAGGTTTGTAACGTTTTTGACGCGTTTCATCAAGTTCGAAAGCTGATCAAAATTTGAAATTGATTTATGGAGTCGTTTTTGAGAAATTTAAAAAAAACTAAAAAAAAATCTCCAGCAAATTCGGTTACACCGAAAAAATATTTAATCCATACCTGGTATTTGAGTATGATTTCAGTAAGTTTCCAGTAGAATTCTAAAAGTATACTCATCCATAACTATAATTTAGGTATGTTTTTGAACAATTTATACCGAAGTTATACTGAGATAAAAAAATAATTTCTTAGATATCGATATATTTAATGTATTTAAGTATATTCGTTGAATAATTTATTCATATTTTTCTTAATGAATAATTAAAAAAAAACAAAAGCGATAATTGACTGAGGTTTCGAACTTGTGACTTCTCGCTTAAGAGTATCGTGAAGTTCTCATGGCGCTGTCACAGGTCTTGATGAATCGAACAATTTTATTTTTATTTATAGTTTGTTTTTTTTTATGCATTATATTTGTGTTAACTATCTATACTGTTATTGGAATAGATTTCGGTATAATTTGAGTATAAATCGTGCTTGGAATAGATATTTTTTCAATATCATTTAAGTATGAAAAATTCAAACACATACCCAAAACATGAGACGATTTGAGTATAATCTGGGTATGAATTGGGTATAATTCTTAAAACATACCGAAATATTTATCAATTTCTACTATACCGGAAATGAACCCAAAAAAAAATTTTAATTTTCGGTATAAACAAATTCGCTAGGGATATGACTCATGCGCGTCATAATACTCATAACCTCTCTTCACTATTTTCAAACTCTTGTTATTGTTATGAAGGCCATTCTTAGGCCGTACCCCCCATATTTAAAAAAATGTTCAATAACTGTCATAACCGTATTAAAATTTTATTAATTAATTTAAAAAACATTAAAGCATTAATTAAAAAAAGACTATTCGGCAGCCGAAATGGAAGTAGATTTCTCATTATTCGATTGTTTTAACCTTTTAAATAAAATTCAATTACAAAATAAATTTTTTTTTTTCTGATATTCTTAAAAATTATCAAGGCAATAAAACAAAAAAATCATCAAAGTTTTAAATTCAATGCTGAAAATTGGAGCAAAGTGAATGAGCATTAGAAGAATTTTTAATGATAATGCACTATGGGTTTGAAAGTTACTTAAAGATACGTATCCATACATTTAAACTTTTGGACCAATGCATGCAGATAATTTTATGGTATTTTTTGCATAAGAAATTTATAGAAAAATTACTATAGTCATAGTAACATGAGGACAGTATGGAAATATTGTACAAATTACCGATACTGTAGAAATTTTCAAAATACATCGAACAGAATTTACAAGGTGCATTGTAATTTTATCTGTTGCTTTGTTAAAATTACCGTAAGTTACGGTAATCCACCGTAAAATACCGATTTACCGTAAATTACGGTGGATTTACCGTAATTTACGGTGGATTTACCGCAATTTACGGTGGGTTTACCGTAATTTACGGTGGGTTTACCGTAATTTACAGTAAATCTACTCGAATTTTACGGTATTCTACGGTAGATTTACGGTAAAAATACCGTGAATTTACGGTAACTCAGGTCTGCTAGGGTATATGCAATAATTTGCTTTCATTGAAATCGACTAATAAAATAATCTGAGATTAAAATTTGATTGTGATACATTAAAGTGTCATACTTAAAATCAGTACCAATATTCGAAATAGAAAGCCTAATCGAAAATGAACCGTCCAATAATTATAGAGAATATTATGATCATAATTAATCTTATTCTTATTATTGATATATCATATTATTCATACATTGTCAATAAAACAAAATTAGACATACCCACTTGAATTGAGATGATTGGATTTTAAAAGTGTTACACTGCAATAATATAAATTTAAGAAATTTCATAAATATACTAAAAAGTAGAAGAACTAATGCAATAGCAAAACTTCATTTCACGAGTGGAGAGATAAGTAATTTCAATTTCAATTGCCCCGTGGTTCGAGTGACTCCCCTCTTCCGTACTAAAAAATGTTCACCCAACACTATTTTATTAGCATAATAAAAAAATAGTAAAGAAATTAGGGTCAGGCTTAAATTCATCTGTAAGCTACTTAGATCTGATCAATCCCATCCATTCCACTATTAGTTGAATCCCTAGATTACAACGTACATGACGATTTTAGAGAAACAAATATAGACTAAAAAGCTGAACACATACAGTCATCTTTTAGTTTGTGTTTAGTATTGAAGAGATTCGATGGTATGGAATTTACTTAAAAGTAATGATAACGAAGGATGAAAAAAAATATAAGAGTAAATGAAATTGAAAGAAAACAACAATCAAGGTATTCTTGAGCAACAGTTATTTAATTAAGAAACAATCAAAGTGTGACAGTAAATTACAGTTGGTGAGAAAAAAAAAGACGTAGTGTACATTTCTTAGACTATTGTTTGTGTTATCTTGTTCTGCGTACAACACTTGAATAAAAAGAATGAGTGTACACTCTCTGCTGCCAATGATTAATTTTACTAATTTACTTGTGGTTGCACTATATTTTTATTGTTTTTTTTTTTTTTGCCAACTTGTATATTAACTGCTGTTTTCATTTCTTTTACTGTCCAGTGGATGTCTGCATCGCAAAAGAGAACAAATCCCCTTGTTCAAGCCTCTTATAAGTTTAAATGCGCTCGACCTAAAAAATATTCTGGGATTTGGAGTCGAAATAAAATAAAAATATTTTTCAAGTAAAGCTTAGTAAAATTAACTTGCTGTGTTAATAAAACTTTCTCATTTACTCATCAAATAATTCGTTACGATTAATCAATGGTTTTTTATGCATTTCGTATTAAAATATGTAAACACTGAAACTAGTTAAAATTCTGAGATAAACCTGGATAACTAGTGATTTTAAAAAAATTGAGGTTTTTAAATAAAGATAGATTTTTAAATTAAATAAATCTTCTTTTTATCAATTGTTTGTTGATGAATAAACACACAGATTTGTCTCGATTAGTTGTATAAAATAATTCTTGATTTAAGAACTTTTTTTTTTATTTATAATTATATCGATGACCTACTTCTCAAACGTCGTAATTCACACTTAACGTAATTTGAAATGTTTCCAGTAATTAATTTATTAATTAATTTCGAGCCTAACTTTGAAGTATAGAAATCTAAAAAAATTTCTAAGTATTTTTAAAATTAGTTCAAAAATCATGCTCATTCACTGTAAAAAATTCGCGGAGTGAATGCGGAGTGAATGAATTTTTAATTATTCACTCCCCTCGGAGTGAAATTCACTCCGCAGGGGAGTTTTCGTGGAGTAGATAATTTTTTATTAATTTACTCCCTCCGGAGTGAAATTCACTCCGGAGCGGAGTTTGTAAATATTATTAATAAAAAATAACTCGACTCAATAAAATCGAAGTAAAAACTCGCGCATTACATTATTGATCAGCTGATACGCACACACATATTTAGACACACACGCGCACTCGCACACACACGCACGCACACATTTGCACAAACACACACACACATTGGCACACACACACACATTTGCACACATACACACATTTGCATACACGCGGACACACACGCAGATATTTGCACACATCCGAACACACACAAGCACACATACGCACTCACCCAAACACACACATGCACGCAAACACACACTCGCACACACACACATACACACACATTGTTTAGCAGTTTCATATAAATCAATATAAATTTATTTAAGTATTAAAACTCCGGACCGGAGTGAAATAAAATCCGCGTCACTCCGCAATCGCTCCGCTAAAAAAAAACTCCCAATTCACTCCGCATGCGGAGTGATTTTTTTTAAAACTCCGGAACTCCGAGTGGCGGAGTGAATGCGGAGTGAATTCGGATTTAATTTCACTCTGAATTCACCCCGGATTTTTTACAGTGCGATAGAATTGTTATTTAGTAATAGTCAGTTTTTAATGTATCCTGTGAAATTTGTTTTTTGTGGATTATGGCGTTTGAGAGTTAGGCCATCGAAATGTAAAGTGACTTCGCTAGTTAAGTAGAGAATGTTTTCCTTATGGAAATTGAACGAGAATAAAGCGTTAAAAAATAAAAATCGTAATCGGAAAAAAAATGAAGTAACGGAATGAAGTGAATATTGACTATCTCCGTACTACGGTGTTATTAAAACTTTTAAATTGCATAAAAATGCCTGTCATCTTATGTCAAACTCAGAAAAACTTCTACAGCGCGCTTAGTCAATTAAAGTAAATAAAGAATATTACGATGAGCTTTGCAGATCGATTTATAAAATTTTTATAATATTATATAATTTACTTGATAAGAACTATACTGAAAAAAATAATCGCCAGTCGCTAGCGATTTTTTCGAAAGAAACGCTAGCGGCTAGCGAAAAAATCGCTAGCAGCTAGCGATTTTTTTTTTCAGTGTATGATATAAATGCTATTTCTGTAGGAATATCCTAATACTATACATATAACAATTTTTATACAATTTGAAAACATCTAAAACGTTAAGTATCATATGAGCACAATTATTATCGCGTCGCCAAGTTTACCCACGTAGCTAGGGATTCTCGTGTACTGCATGTAACAACGCACGTATAAACTCAACCGCCTTTTGCAAGTTAAGAAAACAAGAAAACGTGCAACGCTTACTCACCGACAACCGGAGGGAGAAGTCAGCGTGAACGTCCGAATCCGCAAACGAGCCAAGTGGAACAAAGTTGTTTACACCGGACGTAGTTATCGTCGTTACGATCCTCGGTATAACAAGACACACCTCGTTGTTGCGCTTCATATATTACACTTTCTCTTCTACTCTTCATACAACCTTAAATTTTGCATATAAATGTATGTTTATTTAATGCAAGTTATGATTCTCTACCAGTTGGAAAAAGATGACGGAATTTAAAGTAATCATCTGAATATCTAATTTTTTAATTTTGATTATTATTTTTTTTACGTTATTCTAATCTACTTCATTCCTTTAACTTTCTACAAATACTAATGTAATACCTAATTTGATACATTACAAGAATTAAAGTTTTACGAATAATTAATTTTTTTTTTTTGAATTTTTACAAAAAAAAAGTTGAAAAACGGTTGATCCTGCAGGCCAGCCCCAAAATTTCCCAGCATTTTCGAGCTCCATGAGTCGAAAACATTGCTGTAACACATTTTCGAGCTCTTAGTGCTAGTTTCTTGGCCCAAGTAAACTTTTTTTCGTTTAAAACGTTGATTTTTTTGAGTGAAATGACTTATTTTCTTTAGCCAAGAATTTTTTTCCTTAAACCAAGAAAATTTCAGGTTCGATTCGAAAATAAATTTTTTCGAAGCAAAAGAATTTACTGTCTTCAACCAAAAAAGAGTTTTTGAATCAAGTGTTTCATTTTTATTGCATCAAGAAAGAAAATTCAAAAGACAATATTTTTCTTGAACACGGTAAGAAATGCATGGTGTTTAACACTATGCTGGTATGGTCTCAAGACAGATACTAAAACAGTATGTGAAATATTCCAAGACAGTATTGTAACGAGTCCCAGGAGTATGTCGTTATTTACTATACTATATAGTACTGGAGCTATTGTATTGCTCACACGTATGCATAGCAGGCAAAGTGAAACAGCCTGGCCTTGAGACCCATACTACAATGCCGAAGACGCAATGCTACTAGTTTTTCCCGCCATAATTTTTGGCGTGTCAATCAATGTATACTATCGTATTACCGCTAAAACTATATAGATGTCGTTAAACTAGGTTCAACTGCCAGAAGCTTTGTGGATACGGCAACGCAGTATGGGCCTGACGGCCATGCTGACATTGCGGCGTCCGCGACAATTATCGCCAATTTTACTATTCCTGCAATGGTCGAATTATCTATGCATACAATTTTATAACCTATAAAAATCTCCAATACCATACAGTATGGCGTTCACGCCTATACTGGCATAGTGATATCCGCAAAATATTTCTTACCTTGAACCAAGTTAACTTTTCTTTCTATGTAGCAATTACTTTTTTACAGTATCAAATCACTATCAATATTAAAGATGAAGACATTAAACTGCATTTGGTGTTCTAGAATTTTATATACACATAGCTACTGATCGATCTTATCATCGAAACTGCTGTTAGTGAAGCCATATTGACGTACTATCTGAAAATCGGAGCTGAGAATATATAGATGTAAACAGAGATTTGTTGTATGTAAAGAAGCCTCTGAGGCTAAGTTAGTCAAGCTATCAAGCCGTGCTCGAGCTTTTGCTGAGAATCGCAATGTCTTCTCATCAATATGCATTAGGGTGAGCCAAAAAAACCAACCTATCAAATTTATGTCTTAAAAAGGACCTATATATCGAGAAAAAAATTCTCCCATTGGGCAAAATTTTTAGCTCAATTTTTAAAGGTGTCGGTAGCCATCTGAAATTTCCCATTTAAATAACATGGAAAAAAAATTTTTTTTTATTAAAAATATTATAATTTTTGAACCGTGTGAGATGAAAATTCGGCTCTAGAATATTCTTGTATCGCATTAAATTTCATTAAAAAAAGTCCTGGGAGTCGAATTTGTAAACTTGATATTTCGTATACTAACAGGCCATCAAAGTCTGGAGTAAACAGAATCATACAAATTTATGGCTTTATTATTAAAAATATCAATACTACGAGAAAATTTGGTCTACATGTAGTGCAATGAAATCACCAACAATATCCACGCTGTAACAAATAATATTTTGTTATCGATCATAATAAAAGAAAAATATTTGGAAAATCCAAATAAAACCTTAAATTTGTATGATTCTGTTTACTCTAGACTTCGATAGCCTGTTAGTATACGAAATATTAAGTTTACAAATTTGACTCCGAGGACTTTCTTTTAAGAAATTTAATGCCCTACAAGAATATTCTGAAGCCGAATTTTCGTCTCACATGGTTCAAAAGTTATAATATTTTTAATCAAAAAAAATTATTTTGCATGTTATTTAAATGGGAAATTTCAAATGCCTACCGACACCTTTTAAAATTGAGCTACAAATTTTGCCCAATGGGAGAATTTTTTTCTCAATATATAGGTCCTTTTTAAGACGTAAATTCGATAGCTTGGTTTTTTTGGCTCACCCTAATATGCATGAATAATACAATCTTAGACCAAATAAATTGCCGAAAAGATTATAAAAGTCTCTTACCAACTGTGCAAAGTAGAATAATCAATAAAAGTATTGCACAAGTTCAAAATTGAGAAATTGTTATCTAGTTTAAATTTTAAGATTTTTTTCTTTCAGAATAAAAAAAATTAACGTAACTAACGTGAAAATAAGATAGTTGTTTGTGATTCAGCTTGCACTGCTGTGTTGTGTCGAAGTATTCATGAACCTAGTGAACTATACTCGCTTGGTATTCTCTGAGTTTGCGGTTTAATCAGCAACCAACACCACTACATAACTTTGCCTCGTATGAAAATATTCGTATATTTGTGCACAAGCTTTATGAGTGTGAGTACAAAAGTGCAAAAGTTATTTTAACGATGAGTATGGACGTACCAGTTTACCCCAGTGACTTTTGTGACAAACCAATGATTTTTTGTAGAATAATGAGGATTGTAATATTTATGAATAAATGCTGAATTGACCTGAACTCAGTGTGGTTAACTATTTTCTAACAGCATCCTTTAATTAATTTGTATAACAAAAAAAAATCACTTTATTCAACTACTCTATAAAATTTATTTAATAGTCTTTATTAAAAAGTTAAGGGGGCTACTAGTGACCACCTGAAAAGACGATTATTTTTAGGAATTTTTCTAAAGAAAACTACTGTATGGAATGTTTTAATGTTTTGAGGATATATTAGAAGACACGGTAGTGTCTCGTGTCAAGTACACGTTCAAACACATGTATATGTGTGAAGTGTAGGCGCGAGCCTACCGTGTCTCCAATTTTTTCATGCATTAGTATTTTTTCGATTTGACTTTTTTTTTCGTAAAAAATAATTCTTTTTTACTTTTAAAAAATTTTAAACGTATACTTGGCGCGACTTTATACAGAGAACCTTTTTTTCGTAGGATAATCAATACGTAATAAAATTGTTGGACCAAAAAATTCAAAATTCAGCGAGTTATTCACAATGTCCCAAAGCTCAAAAAAAAATCTGGGCGTCGGTTGACCCTGCGGGCCAGCCCCAAAACTTCTCGCTGTTTTCGAGCTCAAAGAGCTTGAAAACATCACTGTGAATATATTTTCGAGCTCTTCGAGCTCGAAAATGCTATTACATGGAATCATTTTTTTATGAGCTTTTCGAGCTCTAACAAGTTACGTTTTATGCTAGAGTTTGAAAAGTTAAGAATCGAAAATCATTAATGAAGAAGCAGCTTTAAAGTTTTTACTATCGATTATATTCTCTGAAATAAATGTGTTGAGGCAGAAATCAATGTCAGTGATCGAAATCAAGATTTAAATGAGTTTTGACTTAGGTCAGAGCAATAATATATGGAATATCCGAGAAAAACATTTAGGACTGGGTTTTTCAATTATTTGCCGATAATACGTTTAAAACTAAGGAACAAGTTATATGACATTATCTGATAATCGGAAGCGACTACAAAGAGGAAGAGATGGAATGATTTCAGACACATTCAGACACATGACATCAGACACATGGAAAAAATAACATAAAATGTTATTTTTTTAATTTTTCAGCGCCGATATCTTTTGAACTAATCAACCGATTTTAACGTTTGAGGTGGCAATCGGCGCGTTTTCTTGAATTCTAGACCTGCTTAAATTTTGAAATAGATCGGATAAGTCACTTCAAAGATAATCGAAAAAAACCGTTTTTTATCATTTCTTTCGCCAACGATATCTCTCGAACAAATGAACCGATTGAGATGTTTAAGGTGGCATTCGACGCGGCTTATCAAGTTCTAGAGCTGATTAGATTTTGAAGTCGATCGATGAAGTCGTTTCTGAGAAATCACTAAAAAACTAAAAAAAAAATTTTTTTTTCATTAATTCGCCAATATCTTCGAGTCTACTTAATCAAATGATCCGAAATTTTCAGGAAAGTTGAGGGCCAGCAAGCTCTTTCGATTGCCACCTCAACCATCCAAATCGATTCATTAGTTAAAAAGTTACAAAGAGTTTACACACACACACACACACCCACACACACACACAAACACACACATACATACATACACTCGGACATCATTCTGGAAATAGTCAGAATAGCTTCCTAGGACCTCAAAACGTCGACATCTGATGAAAACCCGACTTTCGAAAATCGGGGTGAAAACAATAACTTCCCAATTTTTCGAAAATCGTCGATTTTCTTAGCGGGAAGTTAAAAAAAAGGTCCCCCACTGCTGCAGTAATAACGACCTTCACAGGGCATGAAATCAAGAAAACCAAAAAGTTTATTCAACCCGAAGGTATTTCCCGTTTCATGACCCTCGAGCCAAGAAGAAAATCGAAATTTAACAAGATGGTGGAGTTTTTAAAAGAAATTTTGAATTTGACGCGAAAATTTGATGAATTTGGCCTGCCAAAATTACATTTGTGATTCGATCGGAAAAATGGAGGTTTATGGTACGTCCACGGAAAGATTGGAACCCGACTGATTACTGTTCTGCACCCGACTCAGTACGGTGCTGGAAAAAAATGCTCGATTGTGGTGCAGCACCACACTGATTACTATGAGGGACCTGACAGTCGTGTGCGGATATCACTCAGTCAGGATCCGCACAGCAATTAGTGTGGTGCTGCACCACAATCGAGCATTTTTTTCTAGCACCGTACTGAGTCGGGTGCAGAACAGTATCCAGTCGGGTTCCAATCTTGTCGTGTAGAAACATATATAAACGAAGCTGCAATTCGAATCAAATCGATCGGATGATTTGTCTTCGAGTTATAATTGCAGCAATTTTTAAAAGTGTATTTTCGAGAACCCATAAGCGGCTGCTCTTCAGGTGGCTGTAACTCTTAAAAACTATTTGAGATATGCACTCGAAATTTTAGTATGCTGTTTTCGAAGGTGCAGACTATCGGAATATGCAGAAAAAAAGGGTTTTTTCAAAATTTCACACTAGTGGTCTCCCTCAAGTTATAAGGCCACAATTATGTAGGATTTTTTGTTGACAGAATTATATTAAATTAATGGAGCTCACATTTGTTTGACGTGTTTAATTATTGTTGAAATCAATCGTTTGGGACAGCGGTTCGTGACGCCAATGCATACTCGTTGCTGAAGTCCCAACAGTTTTGTCACTCATTAAAAAGATGTTATGGGATCAGAAATTTAATTAAAAATTACATTTAATAGATGGGGAACGTTTCATCATTTATAAAATATTTATTTAAAAATAAATGAAATTTTTGAACATACAAATGAGACTTTCTCTTTAATACAATGAATTAAACATATATTTAAATAATACTCGTGAATCAGTTGAACACATGAATCTTAATTACAATCTATTTAAATCTACCTAACAGAACGAGAATAACCCTAGGTTTCATCTCACTCTGCTGAGCTTTACCTTACTTTTGAGCTCTTTATCATCAGAATTTTAGCTTCCAGTAGTCAAACATTTCATTGACCTTCTGGAATAATTACATTCACCTCGTACTCATTCTTAAACTCCCTCCAGCAAATATTCTGATCTATATCTCATAGGCTATCTTCATAAATGCATCCGCTATCAACTTTATATTGTTAAACATGAAAATTTCCATGTATTATAATATTAACCTCATTATTGTAATCGAAAAACATTATTATACCGGCAGTATATTAACATGGATTTTAAATTTATTGATAAATAAAAAGGATAAAATAATTTCGTGAATATAAAATATATTTAATATGTTATGTATTAACATAATTATTATAAACATACTGTTACAAAGATACCATTCTGTCAAAATGTAGGTATATTTAATACTAAAAAAATTTAAGTTGAGAAGATCATGACTTTTTTTTATAATGATAACAGAGCATTACCTTTCTGCTTCGCGTTCGAGGTGTACAATTTTTATTTGACTTATTGAACAAATTATATTATATGTATAAAAAAGGCCATTCGGCAACCATAATGGAAGTAGATTTATCATTATTTATTTATCAATTCAAAAAGCCATCGAACTATACAAAGAAGTAGTCCAAATGACAAATCAAGTAATAGACATTGTAGCTAATGGAAAAAGAATTGAAATATATTGAATGATATGATGCACTATGAGTTTTGATTTCAAACCCAGGAAAAAATGATTTTGCCTAATTATATGTAATTATCGGTTCTGAGCGTTTTTCTATTAATTACAAAATTAGAAATTTTAGATTTTTTGACTAAAAGTTAATTACTTATTGCTATCAAATCATAGAAAAAAAATGTATTCAAACGAAAATTGTCAATTAATATCATTTATTTTTGCTTAGAAGTATTTGAATGAATTTCTGATTAAATTTTTTTGGTAAAAATAAAAAATACTATAACAGAAGATTTTTACTCAAATAGCCATATGATTCTGCTCTATGCTTTGATAATCATAAATGAAAAATCCCACACAAATATTCATCATGCATACATAAATCACTTAGTATTTTATTTCTCTATCTCTATATTTTTTCTGTTCATACTTGCAAGAACTTTAGAAATACTGCTCACAAGACAAAGCAAAAAAAAAACAATATTTCTAGAGTACGATGAGACATCTCAAGTTCAAAACAAATTTTCTTTCATATATTTAAAGCCTTGTAGTCACACCATGAATATATTTCTTTTGCATTTTATTGATCGTTTTGCTTGTTTTAACGTGCTCTTGATATTATTTGTATATTTTTTTTTTCACCCTCAGGATGGTAGAGCTTCCAATTATTTTTCATTTAATTAAAAAACATCAAGAAACTGTGTATTTTCTTGTAAACGATGAACTCGTGATTTTAAATATATAGTACTAAAGGTTTTAATTAAGAGCTTTTAACGAACTTCGAATTTTAATGAAGAATATATAATTTAATTGAGCCTTAAATATATGATGCAACTCATTAAAGTTTTAATTGTACTCAGAATTATATAATACTATATTATCTAATATATGCTGTATTAAAATAACTTGCTAAATATTAATCTAAATAATTGCTAACATATTTACTGAAGTAACAACAACTTTAAATGAGATAACTTTTGAAAATGTAAAATCTCTCCTGAATCGTGCCAAGTATGAACGCTACTGAGATTTCGAAGAAATCCTACAGTGACTGTGCATATACAATAAGCTCACTATAATACTGGTAGACATGAAGATCCGCGACAAAAGCTTCCACAATAGTGCAAAAACATTTCAAGAAATAGCTGACACTAGACTTCGGTACCGAATGAATTCCCATATACCTCTCTATCTTCCGCATACGCACAATAGTGTTTCCGGTGATTTTACTTCAATGTTCTACTGATGTGTATATCTAAAGAAACTTTTGGGAAAATTGTTGATGAAGAACAATTCCATTTATTTTATTACTTATAGAAATATAAAGGAAGGAAGATTTAATATTTGAATATTTTTTATCTAATATAGCAAATATATATTTTAAAATTCAAGCAATTTTAAAAATACAGTTATCCATATACGTGATAGTAATCTTCGCAGTACTTTTCTGAAATACATAAAAATCGAAAGCTTCTAAATATACTAGACCATTCGAATAAAGAGATGAAGAAAGGAATACAGAAGCTATAAGCATCACAGCTGAGATTGGTTTTGGCATGTTGGGGTATATATGTTTCCTCATTTGAATTTAGATTTGTCTCGTGCTACTCGATATTTTCTTTACACCTTACATTATTCGGCAAATATAAATATATATATATATATATATATATATATATTTATATATATGTATGTGCGTGTGTGCGCGCACGTGTACGTGCATGCATACGCGTGTGTGTGTGTGCGGTTGTGTTACAAAAAATAAGCTTTTTGCTTATTTTGAGTTCTATGGCAACCCGAGACTCAGGTCCTGTTTAGGTCCCGAGTCAAAATTAAAAAAGTAGTTTGAGCCTCAAAGGCTCAATTCTTTTGATGCTGGACTTGCCTCTGAATGTAATATGTTATTTAAGTCCTCGATGTCCTAGAAGGAGCGTATGAAGGAGTTAATAACCCTTTTAAAAAGATATTTTAACCAATGACACGACCGATGATCCGAGGACAATTGATCCGCGACAATTAATCCGCGACAAATGATCCTTACGACGATTGATCCGTCGATAAAATGCGTGTAACATGAAAAATTACGCCCTTTTTTCACTAATTTGTGTGTGAGTATATTTTTTATGTTACACGCACACAAAATTAGTGAAAAAAGGGCGTAATTTTTCATATTACACGCATTTTATCGACGAATCAATCGTCGCAAGGATCAATTGTCGTGGATTAATTGTCGCGGATCATATGTCTTTGGATCATTTGTTACGTAACCATTTTAACCCTCCAAGGCCTACCATACATTTAATTTGTAACTTCAGATGAGTTCTTTAGCATGATCTTATTGTTACAATATATTAGCTGCGTTTTAAGTAGATTGCAACAGGGTAAAATAGATTCCGATGACTATTTATTAATTTTGAAAATCGAATTTGTCCACGGTCGATAACAGGTCCTAATTATAACCCGGTCTATTAAATTAAGTGATTCGACGTATCACCGGGTGTCGCTAATCAGTGAGACCCAAACATCTGTCCCTCTCCTTGGCTAATTAATAAGTAGAGATGAGTTTTCCGGGGGTGAATCGAAGAGACCCGAATCGAAGCAGATATAAGGGAGTGCAGAACCAGTAATCGAGAGTCAGTTGGACGACTAAAGGTGATGGACGCCTAAATTAAGATCAGAGTTAGTCGGACGACAAAAGTGATCAGACGCAAATTAACAAGGTAAATATGAAAGTCCGTTTCCGTTTCACGTGGAACGAGGCGATTAATTTATATTAAAATTTTATCATCCGGCCCCATAGGCTGATATATTAATTAAATAAATATTCTGATGCGAACTGTTCATTGACAGATTAAACATATCACTAAAAAAAACATCATTCTATACGAGGCGCAAAGAGGCGAATATTCGAGGTAAGCAAAGTCCAGAACAACGGAGATCCAACCAAATTTGTAGAAATCAACACCAGCTGCAGAACCACAGCAGACAGCAGTCACCTTCCATCAAGTGTTGCTGAAATTAACTGGAGATAAATTATAATTAATTAAGGCCCTTGATTAATTTTATTAATCGGCCGAATTAATTATAATTAATTACTTAATATCTTTCCGTTGGTCTCGCGTAAATGACCTGGTAGTCTCAGACCCGTCAGCCGTTTCAACCACGCGTCGAGTCTCGTGTTCTCGAAAGTTCTATCGCGTCTCGTTTTACCACCATAATTTGTCCGTAACTCTGTATTATTTTATTCAAGGCCTTTCGGCCGAAATAGAATAACTTTCCGTGTACATAATCCGGTAAATAAGTCCATTAAATTCAGTGTTAAATTATTAATCTATTTCAGACCCTTCGGCCGCTATAAATTAGTTTCACAATAGCGTCAATAGATTAATTCAGGCCAGAATTTATTCCATTGGCCGAATTAATTATTAATTAATTAATTTACTCGATTCCGTCCGTAAATTCAGGCCCGGGTGACGCCGACTCACTGGCCGAATTTTCTATTCAATTCACAACTCTTGATTCTAGTCAAAAATTTAATTATAAGCTAATTACAAATTAAGTAAATAAATTGAAGAAAAGGACGCTAAGAATTTTGATAGATTGTCGTTGAGTAAAATTAACGAGAACGGATTGTTTTGTCGTGAAGTAAATTAATGTATAATAATTGTGGGAACTTGATTAATGAAAAGTGTGAGTGAAAATTAATTAATTAATACTTAAATTCAAACCAAGTTTAATTAATTAATAAGTGAAAATTCTGTGAATTAGATTGAGTAATAAAATTGTAATTAGAATAAATTAATGTTGAAAAATTTATATTTCGAATTCGGAGTCATAAAAGTTTGGGTAAAAAAAGATAGTGAAGGTACTGAAAGCACAAAACAAAGTAAAGTTTTAATTAGAGTCAAGTTAATGTTAAGTAAAAGAAACTGTGTCTGTGATTTAGGTCCGGTAGATAATATTAAGTTAGATTTAAGATTATGTCCAGGGGACATTAGAAATTAAGGAAAATGCGGGTTAACGTCCTATGGACGGTTTTTTAAAATTTAGAAATTAAAGTTTAAGGTTTAACGTCCGGTGGACGGTTTTTTAATCAAGGTATATTAAGGTTTAAGGTTTAACGACCGGTGGACGGTTTTTTAATCAAAGTACATGAAGGTTTAAGGTTGAACGCCCGGTGGACGTTTTTTTAACGTGTGCGGGAGTGTGGTAACGTCCGCGCGACGAAAATGTATACGTGAGTGTGGGAGTGTGGAAACGTCCAAGGGACGACTAGTTTGCCATAAGTATTAGTTTGTCATAAGTTACTAGTTTGTCATAAGGAATTTTAGTTTGTCATAAGAAATAAAAGCCCTTGCGAAATTGCCATAACGGTATTTCTACGGTATTTCCCTAGTATTTTTTGGGTATAAGTATTATTAGGGTATACCCACGGTATAAATGCGGTATGTTTGTGAAATTGTATTACCGTATTAATACCGTAAATATATTGTGTTGATACCAAATTTATATAGGGACTATACCGTATTTATACTGTGGTTATACCGTATTTACGCTCTCGCTATACCGTAATTTGTACGATGATTATACTCCATTTATATGGTTTTCATGCTGTACTTAAACGTCAGTTATACCGTATTTAAACGATTGCTATACCTCATTTGAACAGTGATTACACGGTATTCATACAATGTTCGCACTGTATTTGTACAGTGCTTATGCCGTATAAATATAGTGGTTATGCCGTCTCACTCTTACAAGCTGAAAAATACTTTTCATATCTTTCAGTTTTATTAACAAGCAATCTTCAGATTCTATAACAAATACAATATGTTTTACTACTACTTGCATTCTTAAATGACTCATCTCTTCACTATGTTCTGCTTTCAATTGTTCAATAAAAAAATACAGTTCATTTTTACTTTCAAAAAAAAATTTTTTTTCAAAAAAATTTCTGTCATATTAAAAAAAAAAATCTAGGCGTCGGTTGGCCTTGCGGGCCAGCCCCAAAACTTCCCGCTGTTCTCGAGCTCAAGGAGCTTGAAAACATCACTGTGAATATATTTTCGAGCTCTTCGAGCTCGAAAATGCTATTACATGGAATCATTTTTTTATGAGCTTTTCAAGCTCTAACAAGTTACGTTTTATGCTAGAGTTTGTAAAGTTAAGATTCGAAAATCATTAATGAAGAAGCGCGTTTTAAATTTTTATTACCGATTATGTTCTATGAAATAAATGTATTGAGGCAGAAATCAATGTCGGTGATCAAAATCAAGATTTTTTTTTTTTTTTTTTTATTTATTTTATTTTAGATCGCTTTTTAACAACGTGGTTATTAACGACCTCAGTGATTATTACAATATATACATGTTTGTTTTTACCCTATTTACATTTAAGTTATATTAATAGCTTAGTGTCTTTAATAAATGAGAGCACTTTAGAAAAATGTTCAGGTTGGTTTAGAACGTTGCGAAGGTCAGTAGTTAGTCCATTCTTGTTTCTTTCCTCTTGAAATCCAGGGCAGATTGAAAATATGTGGTTCACAGACAATGCCGAGCTACAGCGTGGGCATTGATTTGGGTGTTTTTTAGTGATTAAATGGATATGGCTCATGTTTGTGTGGCCGATTCGAAGTCTGATTAGGGTACTGTAATTTTTCCGATTAAGGTTTGGTAATTTCTCGAAGATGTTGTTACGTATTTCATGAAGTTTAGTGGGTGATAGTGATTGCCACTTCCGGTTCCAGTAGTTGAGTATTCCGCTGTGGATGTATTTTTTGGCGTCTAAATGAGTCATTTCCGAATTTGGAATATTTGTGGTATGTGTAGCTTCCTTGGCTGCTTGGTCGGCTAATTCGTTGCCAAATATACCTTGGTGTGCAGGGATCCAAGCTAAGACAACGCTGGAATTGTCTTTAGTGATTTGGTCTAATAGATGGTGTACTTTGTGGACAAGTGGGTTGGTGTTGTTTTGATTGGTAATGGCTTTGAGGGATGACATTGAATCGGTGTAGATTACATTACTAGATTTATGATTTTTATTGTTGATGATATTTAATGTACAAATTATGGCAGATATTTCGCAGGTAAATATGGAACAATGGTCGTGCATAAGCTGAGTGATTAGGACTGATGTTTTGGAGGTCACTGCATAGCCCGTCTTATTGTTCATTACGGATCCGTCAGTATAATATTCTTCACAGTCTTTGTATTTTTCCTGCATTGCTAGAAACAGCGATTGGTACATGGTTGATGCAGTGGAGGGTTTGTCATGCTCGCACAATTGCCAATCACATTGGATAATAGGTGTTTGCCATGGAGGGAAGTAGCTGAGGTTTCTAGTTGATATCGATGGTAGGGGTATTTCGAGTTCTCTTTGGTATTCAAGGGTGCGTATACGGATAGGTTTAACTAGTTGCTCGTTGTTGTTATACAGTGGTGTCAAGAAGTCCTTAAGTACGTTGTGATGTGCGGGGTTGTCTGGTGTTGTTGCAATGGTTGCCGTGTATTTAAGACATAATTCACGTCTCCTAAGTTCTAGAGGTAGAATTCCTGTTTCTACTTGAAGGCTAGATATGGGGCTGGTTCTAAAAGCACCTGTACATATTCTCAAACATGTGTTTTGGATGGTGTTGAGTGTCTTGAGGGTCGTGGGGTTGGCTGAATCATAGATGATGAAAGCGTAATCAATTTTTGATCGTATGAGTGCTTTGTAGAGCTTTAGGAGAGTGTCTGGGTTAGCTCCTGTTCGTTTAGCTGTTAAGATTTTTAGTATCCGAAGTTTAGATTGGCATTCACTCTTGAGCGACGTAATATGGTGTTTCCATGTCATTTTGCTGTCAAAAATTAGTCCTAATACCCTCATAGTGTATACTCTCTTTATGGGCTGGTCATTGAGTTTGAGTTCTGTGTGTTCGTGGGTGTTACGGCCCCGTTTGAAAAGTAGAAATTCGCACTTGGAAGCTGAGAATTTAAAGCCACTTGTATTTGTCCATTCTTGAAGCTTAGAAAGTGTTTTCTGCATTGTTTGGAAGGTTAATTGGAGGTTGTTCCCACGAAGGGTGATTGTGCTGTCGTCAACAAATAGCCCATCTTTAACCGGGGCTTTTATTATTGAGTGTAACTCGTTGATAGCAATTAGGAACAGTAGTACACTGAGAACTGATCCTTGAGGGAGGCCATTTTCAATTGTTATTTTTTTTGATAGTGTGTTGAGTAATCTAACTCGTATTGTGCGGTTGCTTGTAAAATTAGTGATATATGCTATCAGGTTACCGTTGAATCCCCAGTCTGTTAAGGTAGAGATAACCCTCCTGGTTCATGTCATCTCGTAGTCTTTTTCGATGTCCAAGGAAACTATTAATAAGTGGTCATTTATTGCTAGTGCATCGCATACATATGCCTCGAGATTTATAAGGTGGTCCGTGGTAGAGCGCATATTACGAGAGCCATATTGGGTGGGTGAGATAAGATTTGCGTTTTCTAGCTTCCACCTCAGTCGTTTACACACCATCTTCTCTAGAATTTTACTAAGATTACATGTTAGTGAGATAGGCCTGTAGTTTGTTGACTTTGTATGATCCTTATTGGGTTTAGGGATGGGTATTACAGTAGCTTCCCTCCATTGATCGGGAAGAGTTTGATTGATCCATATGTGGTTGTATAATGCTAATAAGTATTCAATACAATCCTTTGGTAAATTTTTAATCATCATGTTGGGTTTATCATCGGGTCCTGGGCTTGTATTCTTGCTTCTGCTAATAGCTAGATGAATTTCATTGAGTGAAAAGGGTTTGTTTATAGGGTCCAAGTTGCAATTTTGGTTCATTGGTGTAAATTTGGTTCGGTCTCTAAAATGCTTAAATTTATCGGTGTAGTTGGAGTCATCGGAGTTGGAGGCGAAGGTTTCAGCGAGGTGATCTGCTATTCGTAATGAGTCTGGAAGCATATTGCTATCTGTACCGGGTATAAGCGGAGTAGGGAATGATGAGTAATTACCATTACTCCGCCTAACCTTGTTCCATATTTGTGCCATTGGTGTAGTAGGAGCTATTGATGCAGTAAATTTTTCCCATTGCTCTTTTTTACTGTGTTTCACGATTCTTCTGGCGATTGCTTATGTGCGCTTGAAGTTTATTTTGTTTTCTTCAGTAATTTTTTTCTTGAGCTTGCGATATGCTTTTTTGGTAGCGTTTATGGCATTTTCACATTTTACATCCCACCAGGGTACGGCTTTTTTGAATTTACCGTTTTCACTTCTTGGTATTGAGTGAATTGCTGCATTAGTGATGAGTCTGGTGAAATTGTTAAGTATAATGTTGATTGGTATTGTCTTAAAGGTGCTTGGTTTAGGCAGATCGTTCAAATGGGTTGAAATAGTATGTTGGAAGTCACCCCAATTAGCTCTGTTGAGTAACCATTTAGGATGGTAAGATTCTTGATTATTGTGATTAGAATATCTGGTGTCAGTGATTATGATGGGATTATGATCACTATTGTATAGATCTTCCATGACCATCCAGTCAAAGAAAGTAGCTACATCGCGTGAAGCAATTGTGATGTCAATAGCGCTGCTATAACCTGTATTGATGTTGAAATGAGTATTGGTGCCATTGTTTAGTATTATGAGGTCGTCATTGGAGTTGATGAGGTCTTCAACAATTTTGCCTCTGGAGTCAGTATTTGTAGAACCCCATATAGGGTTATGGCTATTAAAGTCACCAAGGAGAATGAACGGAGGGGGAAGTTGGTTTATTATTTGTTCAAGATCTTGTTGTGAAAATGTATTGCTATTTGGTAGGTATATGTTGCATAAAGTTACAGGTAGGTGGTTGTTGATACGGGCAGCGACTGCTTCAAGCGTTGTATTTAGATTTATTTCGGTAAACGGTATATTGTTTTTAAGATAAATTGCTACACCACCGCTGGCACGACCAGTTATGATTCTGTTTCTGTAAATTACATTATATCCTTTGAGGTTTGAATAGGTATTCTTTCTGAAATTTATCTCTTGGAGGCATACACAGTCTGGTGATGTTTGTGACATGATGAGATGGAGGTATTCCAGCTTGGCTATGAATCCGTTAAGATTCCACTGTAGTAAATGCATGTCTAAATATTATTAACTTATATTGAAGGAGGAGGGTTTGGATGGATTAAAGATGTCTCGTTGTTGTCACTATCGAGTTCCATGAGACTACCACTTGACGAAAGTGAGCACTCTGATGTGGTGTCGTCGGTGAGGGCTTCTGCTTCTAATTTTTTAATTAGCCGAGTAAAGCTGCTCTTACATGTTTTGGATTCAAGCATTGGATAGAGTATTCGAGAATTTGAGCAATTAGATTGGCCTTGAGGTTACATTCAGTGATAACTTGCTCGATATTTTTGTTGGTCTTACTTCTGTTGAAAAAGTCACTGGGTTGGTCGTAATTATATGGATACTCTTGAGGGTTTTTTATTATCTCTTTTTGGAGAATTTCTGCTGTGTTGCTTTGGGGGTGGTGTTGGGTTTGTACACTTGGGGTAGACAAATTAGCTTTTAGTTTTTTACTAGCTGAGGTAGTAGGTGGTGGAGTCTTGGGTGGAAGCATGGAGCGTTCAGATGAAGTTTCAGATAGCTGTCGTTTTGTAGACTGTAAGATTGTGGTTTCGTTGATTACAGAGCTCTTATTAGTTTTTAATAGTTCAGGCATCGGTGGAGTGTTAGATGAGGTCAATGGTTTGGAAATATCAAAACTGGGTGGTTGATCGGTGTTCACAGTTTTGGTCTGGTTGTTTAACGTGCTATTTTCGAGAGTTATCGGGTTAGCTCGATTAGCTGGACACGATTTTGCCAAGTGTCCTTCTTCTTTACATGCAAAGCACAGCATATTGTCGAGTGTAGGATAAATCCAGTATGTCGTATCTTCAAAGTCAATTTTCCACATACTTGGGATTTTCTTTACGTCTTCAGGTTTAATGTAGAGTTGACGTCGGAAGCTAAGAATGTGTTGATAGCCCGGATTAATAAGTCCGGCTCTTAACGTAGTAATTGTAGACATTGGGATTATACCCGTCTCCTTGCGTTTATGCTCTATTAAACTTGTAGGGATTACCGGTGGTACGTTAGAAAGTATAAGTCTCTTATTCCGGGAAACCAGGGGTCGGATTACAATTGATTGTTCGTTGATCACTACATTCTTGTGAGTATCGATGAGATCATTGGCTAGCTCTCTGGTTGCCACGTATACACACACTTGATTATTGGATATTCTAGAAATATAACGAATGTTTTGTGGTCCAATTTTTGTTCCAATTGCCGTTGCATAATGATGGATCGGTGTTCCATCGATTGCGTCAAGAACAATTGCTTGTTCCCTGGTTGGTACGTATTCGGTTTGGAGGGCTTTAGTATAATTCATCGTTGGAGTCATGGTACGGTTTGGTCAGTTGATAGCTCTTCTGAGAGAACTATTGCTAAGTTGAATGAGGCAATGATGCAATAGAGATCTTGAAATGTCACTGATATCGGTTAATGTTACTTATCATAAAGATAACTGCACTAAAGCACTTGCACGCACCTAGTATAACTCGTAGAACGGAGCACTGATAACACGTCTGTTCACTTTGAGCACTACTGTGCGAATGAAAATCAAGATTTGAATGAGTTTTGACTTAGGTCAGAGCAATAATACATGAAATATCGGAGAAAAACATTAAAGACTGGATTTTTCAATTTTTTGCTGACAATATGTTTAAAACTAAGGAACAGGTTATATGACATTATCTGATAATCGGAAGAGACTATAAAAAAAAAAAGAGTTGGTATGATTTCAGACACATTTTAGCACATTATATTTTGATTTATCTGGAAAAAATAACATAAAATGTTATTTTTTTAACTTTTCAGCGCCTAAATCTTTTGAACTAATCAACCGATTTTGACGTTTGAGGTGGCAATCAGCGCGTTTTCTTGAACTCTCGGCTGATTACATTTTGAAATTGATCGGATGAGTCACTTCAAAGATAATCGAAAAAAAACGTTTTTTACCATTTCTTTCGCCATCGATATCTATCGAACAAATTGACCGATTGAGATGGTTAAGGTGGCATTCGACGCGGCTTACAAAGTTCTGGAGCTGATTAGATTTTGAAATCAATCGTTCAAGTCGTTTCTTAGAAATCACTAAAAAACTAAAAAAAAAAATTTTTTTTTCATTAATTCGCCAATGTCTTCGAGTCTACTCAATCAAATGATCCGAAATTTTCAGGAAAGTTGAGGGCCAACAAGCTCTTTCGATTGCCACCTCAACCATCCAAATCGATTCATTAGTTAAAAAGTTACAAAGAGTTTACACACACACACACACACACACACACCCACACACACACACAAACACACACATACATACATACACTCGGATATCATTCTGAAAATAGTCAGAATAGCTTCCTAGGACCTCAAAACGTCGACATCTGATGAAAACTCGACTTTCGAAAATCGGGGTGAAAACAATAACTTCCCAATTTTTCGAAAATCGTCGATTTTCTTAGCGGGAAGTTAAAAACTCTTGAAACTGGTAAAAATTTTTCAATTTAAACATAAAAATATGTTGACTTCGGAAAAAAATTTTGATTCAAGATGAAAATTTCAAGATAATTATTTACTTAGTGCAAGAAAATTTTAGTTTTTCGAATCGTTAAACAAAATTTCTTGAATCAGCAATTTTTTTCTTGATTCGAGTTTTTTCTACCCGGGAAAAAATCATCAGACCTGATCATACATGATCATTAGGGTGACCCAAAAAACCGACTATTTTTCTTTTTCGAGTCTCTTATGAAAATTTGTTGGCTTACGATGTTTTAAGAAGCCTCTCCAAAAATCAGCTCGATAAAAAATTTTCAAGAGGTCGCTCACGAATTTTGAGAATATCAAAAATGATCGAAATTCGAATTTTTTTTTTTTTTCGTGGCAGCAATCGTTTATATTTGTGAAATCATGACTACGCTGAAAATTTGAGCCAAAAATTTAAATATTTAAACCTCGCTCAAGAATTTTGAATGTTTCCGACTGCTGTCTTTTGGACGTTTTCGAGCGACCCTTGAATATTAATAATAAAGCTTCTAGATTTTTTCACCATCAATTTGCATAACAATGAATGAAAATATAACCCGAGAAATAGAAATAATAAGTTATTTACATACTTTTTTATTTTTTAATTCAATTTTTAGGTTTTTTCGCTTATTCAAAACTTACCAAATTTTATTGTTTAAGACTGTCCTGTATATTTTTGGTTATACAAAACTTATATTTTAGTGAAATAACAATAATTGAGTTATAGAAAAATACAAAAACTAATTCAAAGTATTAGTTATACATTATCAGTTAATATTCAAAATTCTTGAGCGCCGTTTAAATATTTAAATTTTTGGCTGAAATTTTAAGCATAGTCATGATTTCACAAGTATAAACTATTGCTGCCACGAGAAAGAAAAAATTTAGAAATAAGCAATCCAAATTTTAAGCATTTTTAATATTTTCAAAATTCGTGAGCGACTTCTTGAAAATTTCTTATCGAGCTGATTTCTGGAGAGGCTTCTTAAAACATCGTAAGCCAACAAATTTTCATAAGAGACTCGAAAAAAAAATAGTCGGTTTTTTTGGGTCACCCTAATGATCATGCCTGAATATTTGCCAACCATGAGCATGCGTGATCATGCTCGATCAGGCATGATTGTGCTCTCTCACACATGATCACGCATGCTCATGGCTGGCAAATATTCAGGCATGATCATGCTTGAGCAAGCATAATCATATTTGACCAAGCATGATCAGTCCTGATTAAGCACAATCCCTAGAATTATTTAAAAAAAAATTAAAATAATGATAATTCAATTTTAAATTAACTTATGTTGTTAGTATTGATGCATAGTTAATATTTACTGGCTGAAAAGTGTTATTAAAATTTAACCCGTGACGAGTCTCGAACCCACGACCGTCGTGTTATAAAGCACATCCGCTGTCCACTACGCTGACCTTTCTCGTTCAGTTTACAACGATTCTTAACATATTTTAAAAACTCCGGTTGTAAAAAATAAAAAGGCCATTCGGCAGCCGAAATGGAAGGTAGATTTTTCAATTAATCTATATAAAAAGTTTCATACATACATATCTTATGATACATGTTAGTGTATAGTCATGATATGAAATTAGGCTCGGTTTCTAAGAGTGAGAGTAAAAAAAGACAACGTCCATTTTTGATAGAGAACTTCAGATAGTTGATTTGACAAAACATTATACAGGTAATGTACCAAGCTAACCTTCACGTAAACAAAATATAGAAATTTTAATTAGTATAAGATCATAATTGTAATTACTATCACGATGGCAAGATCAGTTATAATTATAGGACGTGCAGGTACGATTGAAACATCATAAATAATAAAAAAAATACTTTTAAAATATAAAAAAGCTGTGCAATTTACAGGTTATTTTGTTCACAATAAAATACAACTGACAAAATTGTATTGTAATGGAAAATGCATAAGTTATGTGGAATGAAAACCATATTTTCAACATTTTTTGATTCCGTTAGAATTTTCAAGGCTATAAAATTATTGAAAGAAATGGTCAAAAGATAAAGCTTAAGGTCATAAATTAAAGCTTACTAAACAAGCTTTAAGATACTTTTTACTAGGATTGTCTATCAGTTTTAGTTTTAATGTTTTATGAACTTTAACAGTGAATAAAAACTGATTTGTTCGACAAATCGTGAAAATTTCAAACAGCCATAACTTCAAAACTATTCAAACGATTCAGCCCATCTTTGAACTTGATCAAGATAATCGCCTATAGAATAAGTGTAAAAAATTTAATTAAGATCTGATAAGAACTGTAAGTGATATCGTAATGACAGGACCAGTGATAATCATAGGGAGTAGAGGTACATTTGATACATCATAAGTAATAAAAGAAATACTTTCAAAATATAAAATCGCTGTGAAATTTACAGGTTAGTTTGTGCACAATAAAATAAATTTGATGAAAATCGATTATAATGGGAAATGCATGAGTGATGTTGAATATAAACCATATTTTTGACATTTTTTGATTCCATTAAAATTTTCAAGGCTATCAAATTATTGGAAGAAATGGTCAAAACATCAAGTTTAAGGTCTCAAATTAAAGCTTTTTAGACAAGCTTTCAAATACTTTTTACGGAAATTATCTATGAGTTTTAGTTTTAAAGTTATATGAACTTGAAAGAGGATAAAATTTTTTTTTTTTTAAATCGTGGAAATTTGAAGCAGCCATATCTTCTAAACTAATCAAACGATTTAGCCCATCTTCGAACTTAACCGTGGTAATCGCCCATAAAATAAGTGTGAAAAATTTCATTAGGATCCGATAAGGATTCTAGGCCCAATCGTGTTCTCAAAACTTGGTTCTATTACATATATATATATATATTCATATATAAATTTTTCAACGAATGGTATTTTCAAACTTTACTCAACTAATCATGATAGGTTGTGACAAAATTCCTTGAAAAATCGACCATGAGGACAAATACAATACCTAGATTTTTTAAAAAATCTACCTAATAAAATATCATCTGAATTCAATCTGGGTTTGGTTATTACATATTTTTTTTTTAAAATGAATGAAAATAATTCTAGTTATAATTTACAAGCAAATCTTACAATTAAATTAATCTTAATTTTTCATTGAAAAAAAAAAATCTGCTATTGTATTGACTATCATTATCAATTTCGCAAGAATTTACTAATTCAATTCATCAATTAATAAAGAAAAAATTTGTAATTAAATCTATTTTAATTATTTTTGGGAAAAAACGATTAATTTTAATTATTAGTTGAATTAAAAATTATAAAATAAATTTATTTTAATCATCGATAAAAAAAAAAAAAAAAAAAACTTCAACTACTAACTTTAAAATAAAAATAAATGTTCAATTATTAAAATTTTTTCATCAAAAAGATTTGATTATTCCTGATTAAATACTTCGATTAAATCTGATTCAAGCTCAATCGGATTTCGATTGTATTTTTTTGCATGATCAGACATGACTTTGCATAAATCATGCTTAATCGTGCATGATTCATACATGATCATGCTTCGTCTTGTCTAAGCCTTAAGGCTTATAAAACAATAAAAACTAACAGTTTTACAGTACAGATAACTTTGGCTGATAATGATTTAATTATTTATAGATCAATACAAATTTTCGTAGAGTTAGAGAAAATAATATGTTTTGTTTTAGAAGAATTTGTTATTGAACATACAAAATTTTTCTGTAATGTTGAACATCAGGTGAAACACCATTTAAATATAGTGGAAACCTAAACATGCAAACCTCTCAATAAGACAATTTATAGATCAATTGAGAAAAATATAGATAGCCCGAACTGGGAATCGAACCCAGATCAATTCGGTATCGCGCCGAGTGCTCTACCAGTTGAGCTATCCGGTCCTATACTATGTTCCGTTCAATTTGATCTATAACTTATTGAGCCACACCGTCCATCGTACGGTAATACACCATTTAAATATAGTGGAAACCTAACCATGCAAACCTCTCAATAAGACAATTTATAGATCAATTGAGAAAAAAATAGAGAATATAACTCATATGATGCCTATCCGTGAAAGTGGAAAACTATTATTTCTCGCAATAAATCAAATTAAAATATTGCACCATGTATTGCGTGTAGGAAATTATATACGTAATAGTTTTAAATTATTAAAAAATAAATTTTAAGCAACAAAATTTTTTAATTATAATTATTATTATTCATTTCGAACTGTACATTCTCATCTATGATTGAATATCACTTTGTATGAATCAGGCATAGTCATGTATGCTCATGCAAAGTCATACTCAGTCATGCAATCTCATGCATGATGATTAATTTCCCGTTATATATAGGCATGCATGGTTGGGCATGATTTTACATGGTCATGTATGACGTTGCATAATTCTTGCAGTGTCATGAATGATCATTCATGACTGTGCTTGGTCATGTATGACGTTGCATAATTCTTGCAGTGTCATGAATGATCATTTATGACTGAGCTTGTTCATGCATGAAGTTGCACGAATCGTGTGTGACTATTCTTTCCTCGTCATGCTTGATCATGCACGATTGAACATAATTTTACATGGTCATGCATGACGTTGCATAATTCGTGCAGTGTCATGAATGATCATTCATGACTGAACTTGGCCATGTATGACGTTGCATGAATCATGTGTAATTATTCTTTCCTCGTCATGCATTACTGAACATGTATGTCTGAATATTTCTGAACATGATAAACTGGGTTTCTATAAACTAAATATACCTTGAGAGATGCAAAGCTTTTAAGACTATTTAGTATGAAAATTAACATTCCAATAATTGTTTGAGTAAAATAAATTTTTCTAATACAAAAACGGTTTAAAGTTTCAAGAGATTTAATTTTTTGCCGGAATATCTATAAGCATAAATTAATTTGAAAGTTTGTCATCTGTAATTTGATTTGTTGAAAAAAATTCCAAGCGAACACAATCTGAAAGTAAACTATAATTACCTTCATTTAACTTTTTCATTATCGAGTTTTAGAATTTATACTGAAAACTATTTTTATAAAATCTAACTTTTTCCGGACATTTTTGTTGGAGTTTTTTTCTTTAATTTTTTTAGTAGAATGAGTTGTATTAATGTAACTCACATTTGAACATAAATTTTTACATGAAATAGACTTACCACATTTGTAACTTTCCAAGTATTATATACGGACTTCACTCTCAAAACTTTTTAGTCAAGAATTTAAACTTCTTTAAAATTATTTTTTTACGGTATTTTGTTTTCTATTTTTATTGTAACTCCTCCAATTATTTTTTACAACTAGTACAAAAACATTTTTTTTTCCTATTCTACTGATAAATGAAATATTTCACAAAGTTTATTTAAATTCATATCCAATGGAACAATGTGATATATTTTTTCCATTTTGATTACTTTTTATTGACTTGTTATTGAAAACTTATTTATATAATATTTAATATTCCCTTTATATATAGAAGGGACCAGTATTATTGCTGCATTTTTCATTTTTTTACATTTGATAAAAAAAAAATAACAATTATTACAATTTTCAAAGAAATATTTATTACTTTTGATGGAATATATTTTTATAAAATCACTAAACTTTTTTTAATATGATAACAAAAAAATTCATTGTTTTCCTTAAGTAGTTAAGATTTAGCAACTAACCTCGTAGCAGAGAATAGTTCCCTAGCAATTACGGAACAAGTTTCCGATGATTGTAATGAAGCAGATGAGAAAATATTGACTCTTAACGATAATAGAAATGAAATAGCGCAATTTAATCTTTTTTGTTTAAAATGGATTCTTATTAAATGCAAAAAAAATTTCATCTCATAACAAATGAAAAAAACCGGCCTATCGGTTGACCCTGCAGGCATGGGGCCAGCCCAAGACTTCCCGCTGTTTTCGGGATCCTTGAGCTCGAAAATATTGTTTTATGCCGTTGTTTTCGAAAAAAATAGTTTTTTACCATTTTTTCTCCAACGATATCTCTCAAACTAATTGACCGATTAAGGCGGTTAAGGTGGCATTTTATTGAGTTCTAAAGCTGATAAGATTTTGGAATTGATCGGATGGGTCGTTTCGAAGATAATCGAAGAAAATCGTTTTTCACCATTTCTTTCTCGATCGATATCTCTCGAACGAATAAACTGATTGAGATGGTTGAGGCGGCAATCGACGCGTTTTATTGAATTCTAGTGCTGATTAGATTTTGGAATCAATCGATCGAGCCATTTCTGAAAAATTTAAAAAAAACTAAAAAAAAAAAATTTTTTTTTTGTATTTCTTCTGTATCTTAGAGTCCATTTGATCGATCGATTTGAAATTTTGAGAAAAGTTGACGGCCAACAAACTCTTTCGATTGCCACCTTAACCATCTCAATCGGTCAATTCATTAAGAAGATATAAAGAGTTTACATCCATACACACACACACACACACACACACACACATACATACAGACACTCGGACATCCTTCTGAAAATAGTCAGAATAGCTTCCTAGGACCTCAAAACGTCGACATTTGATGAAAACTCGATTTTCGAAAATCGGGGTGAAAACAATAACTTTCCGAACTTTAGAAAATTTACAATTTTCTTAGCGGGAAGTTAAAAAAAAAGTATTTATAATGAAACAATATTTTCTTTCGTAATTTCTTTTTCAATAAGCTACAATAATTACTCAATAATAAAGTGCCATCGAAATGCTGTACATAGAGTGAGATGAAACATTAGAGAAGGCAGATGATCAGTTGCTAAAATATTGGTGGTATATAACAAAGCCCTGAATATAAATGAAATTATTCTTATATAATTATTAATGACTTCACTTCCGAATACGGTACACCCTACTCTTGCTTATAAATTACACACAACCTTTGATTTTATGTGTGTAAACGTTACCGGGGAAAATTTGTTGGCGATGGAGCCGAATAAGCCTCCGTTTTGATGTTTAACCCCCTACACACACGACACATGTTCAAAATTCACTAAAACTGTCAATTAATTAGTAAAATTAATTAACAAATAATTCATGAAATTTTGAGTTAACTATACTGCTAATTTACCAATAACAATTTTTAACGAATGATTTCGTTAGACTCCGACCAATCTTAGGTTTCATCCCAGAAGTGATGGTGGGGTTACGTAACAAATGATCCGAGGACAATTGATCCGCGACAATTGATCCTTGCGACGATTGATCCGTCGATAAAATGCGTGTAACATGAAAAATTACGCCCTTTTTTCACTAATTTTGTGTGCGTGTAACATAAAAAATATACTCACACACAAATTAGTGAAAAAAGGGCGTAATTTTTCATGTTACACGCATTTTATCGACGGATCAATCGTCGCAAGGATCAATTGTCGCGGATTAATTGTCGCGGATCAATTGTCCTCGGATCATCGGTCGTGTCACCGATGGTGGAATCGTAAGTGAGGCACCTCCATCACATCCTGCCTCAAACCTAGCACTGAAGTTACCATAAAATTATGAATGGGTTGAACCTACACTCCACCGTCTATCTTACGGTATTAAATGAAAGTAATTATTAAGTATTCAACTTTAGTTAAGATATTGATAATCGATCAATTAGCAGCGCCATCTGTGTGCACGTATTCCAACTTAATCGTGTCGATTCGTCCGTATCGCCAACTCAGCCAAATTGCGCTGGGTTTTTTCTGTTATCAGGGGTATTACGCCGTATTTTTTGGAGTAAACGGCGATGTTCCATATTCGGAAGTATAGCCGTAGTAACATAACCTATATTCTTAATTGATTATATAAATAAAAAATTTAATTATATAATAATTAGTTAATTATCAAACGTTAAAATACCCTTTGTTTATTTACTAAATGTTGGTACCTCACATGGAAAGAAATTTATTGTAACCGTTCCTACCCGGGAAAAAATCATCAGGCCTGATCATGCATTAATCTCAGGCATGATCATGCCTGAATATTGGCCAGCCATGAGCATCCATGATCATGCTTGGTCAGGCATGATTGTGCTTTTTCATGCATGATCACACATGCTCATGGCTGGCCAATATTCAGGCATGATCAGGCCTGAGCAAGCACAATTCTTCAAATTATTAAAAAAAAAATAATAAGTCAATCTGAAATTAACTTATTTTGTTAGTATTATTGTGTCTTTAATGTTTACTGGTTGAAAAGTACTTTTGAAATTTTACCCGCGACGGGTCTCGAATCCACGACCGTCATGTTAGGAAACACGTCCGCTGTCCACTAAGCTGACCTATTTAATTCAGTTTACGACGATTTTTAACATTTTGTGAAATCTTAGGGTTGAAAAAATAAAATATTATTTGAACTCAATCTTGATTTGGTTATTAAATCTTTTTTAAATAATGAATGAAAAGAATTGTAGTTATCAATTACAAGCAAATTTAACAATTACAATAATCTTAATTATTAATTAAAAAAAAAGCAATTACATTGAGTTTCATTATCAATTTGGCAAGAATTTATTAATTCAATTCTTTAATTAATTCGAAAAAACAATTTTTAATTAAATTCATTTAAATTATTTTTCGGAAAAAAAATTGGTTTTAGTTATTAATTGAACCAAAAATTATAAATTAAATATATTTTAATTATCGATTCCAAAAATGATAATTTTAACTACTATCGTCAAAATAAAAATGAATGTTTAATTATTTGAAGTTTTTCAAAAAGAATATATGATTATCCCTAATTAAAAACCTCAATCAAATCCAATTGAAGCTCGATCGGATTTTAATCGTATTTAATCGGTTCAATCGACGTTTTTAATCATAGATATTGATTAAATTATTTGTAATGTTTGACAGTGTATGATTCATGTATGATTCATGCTTGAACATGCTTAGTCTTGTCTGAATCATGCATGATCATGCATGCTGATTTTTTCCCGGGAAATTAATCTAAATTATATCAATAATAAAATAAAAAGGAAACAATAATTATAATTAATCTAAAAATTTCTATTAACGACTAACTTTCATTTATGAATATGAACGAGTATGCTTAGTCATCTATGATCAAGCCTGAATATTGATAAATATTTTTCACGATTTGCATATAACCGTGAAACATGACTGCGCCGTGCACGATCATGGATGACAGAGCATGCTCAACCATGTCCTTTCCCGAGGGATTACATATCTGGATACAATTATTTCTAACTTAAGTCATGAGCAAGCCTGTCCGCATGGAAAAGCTATATATTGTTAAAAGTATATAAAAAAATATATGGTGAATAGGTGATAAATAGATAGCGGCAAAAATATCGATATTAAAAAATATATGTTTTTTACATATATTGGATAATATATTACTAATAATATATTTACTTGTATATAATGTTTTGTATTTTTCTATATAAATTATCTCATATAATGCTCAATATATTCTTGTCATATATGGATAGTATATATATGTAATTTATAAGTATAATATAATAAACTTGATATATATTTCCATATATTTTGACTCATATAATTAGTGGTATATGGTCTCTATATAATTGATTATATATGAAATAATTTATATGTTTAAATATATGGTTCGCGGTATATTGGAATTATATTTTTTCAATATATTAAAACATATTTTTCGCAATACATTGAAAATTTTATTTTTTCAATATACTTTTTCAATTTCTACACAATTCTACAAAAAAAAAGACAGATTTATTATTTTTTTAACTTCCCGCTAAGAAAATCGACGATTTTCGAAAAATTCGGGAAGTTATTGTTTTCACCCCGATTTTCGAAAATCGAGTTTTCATCAGATGTCGACGTTTTGAGGTCCTAGGAAGCTATTCTGACTATTTTCAGAATGATGTCCGAGTGTATGTATGTATGTGTGTGTGTGTGTGTGTGTGTCAACTTGTCAAACTTTAGCAAATAACCTAACTTGGTAGAGCTTGAAAAGCTTATAAAAAATAATCCCAGGCAATAGCATTGTCGAGCTCGAAAAGCTCGAAAATATGTTCACAGTAACGTTTTCAAGCTCCTTGAGCTCGAAAACAGCGGGAAGTTTTGGGGCTGGCCCGCAGGGTCAACCGACGCCCAGATTTTTTTTTTCGAAAACAAAGGCACACAAAAGTACTTTTCTCCTCGACGGGCGGAAAGCGTCAACTTTCGTCCCGCTGTGCAAAACGAAGTTGCCGTTTTCCGCCTCCGTCGAGGAGAAAAATAGCATACACTCCTCGGGAAGTAAATAAGAAAGCCTCAGATCACATGTTTGTTGACCTCGGCTTCGCCTCGGCCAACAATTACATGTGATCTGAGACATTTCTTACTTTACTTCCCTCGATGTGTAATATACTATTCGAGCTCGGAGAGCTCGAAAATGTATCCACAACGATGTTTTCGAGCTCAAGGAGCTCGAAAACAGCGGAAAGTTTTGGAGCTGGCCTGCAGGGTCAACCGATAGGCAGATTTTTTTTCTTCTTTTCATTGACCTTACATTTACTGAATAACTAACGCAATAACCTAAGAAAAAGTGCCATATATTTTACAATATACTCGAAAACATATATACAAAATATAAAAAAAATATTTTATATTCATTAAAATACTACTTTCAATATAATATATCAATGTCAAAAAAGATATATTAAAATACATATGTAAAACATACATGTAAAGTCATATATTGTGTAACGGGTTTTTCACCACCGGGGATCTACCGGAGCGAAGTCCGAATATACTTACGATTTTTGGCAACCTTGTTCAAAATTTCAAGTTGGGCGCCAGGTGATTTTATAATCACCAAATAAACAATTATCAAAAATGTTGGCTCAGGATGGCGGATCGGGAAAAGGTCAGGCACGTAAGATTACGATTAAATAATTATCAGAATTAAACAAAATAATTAGTCGTATATTCAACACAAAATAATTGATCGGTGTCACTAAAATAATCGGTTACAAACAAAATAATAAATTGCCTTTGTCGGCTTGACTCGATATAAACAAAATAAAATTGCTCGTAGAATAATACCTGAGCAAAACACAAAGTCAGTTTGTTACTCGAAGAAAACAGTCGGTTGTCGAAATAAAATAAACTTATTTTATTTTTCACACAGAATACTTGACGATTGCCCGAGTAGAATTCTGGCTAATAAAGATGAGTTTAGAGCCAGTCAATAGCTCAGCGTTACTAGCTAGCAGATTTAGCTAATAACGAGCACACCGTTGGCTAATTTTTGTTTCAAGAATATTTTTAGCTCACCGATATCTCGTGAGTGAACAATATTTATTATTCACAGATGTACAAGACGCTGTACAAGAATGAAATCTTGACTCACTAGTGCCTCACAGCTAGCTCAAAATAATTATTTATAGATGGCGTCGTTTTCAAGTCAAAGGACGACTCACTACACACTGATAGCTGGGCATTATCTATGATTTACAAATGGCGCTCTATAGAAATCTAACGCTGACTAATCATTACCTCACAGCTAACTCAAAATAATTATTTATAGATGGCGTCGTTTTCAAGTCAAAAGACGACTCACTACAAACTGATAGCTGGCCATTATCTGTGATTTACAAATGGCGCTCTATAGAAATCTAACGCTGACTAATCATTACCTCACAGCTAGCTCAAAATAATTATTTATAGATGGCGTCGTTTTCAAGTCAAAAGACGACTCACTACACACTGATAGCTGGGCATTATCTATGATTTACAAATGGCGCTCTATAGAAATCTAACGCTGACTAATCATTACCTCACAGCTAACTCAAAATAATTATTTATAGATGGCGTCGTTTTCAAGTCAAAAGACGACTCACTACAAACTGATAGCTGGCCATTATCTGTGATTTACAAATGGCGCTCTATAGAAATCTAACGCTGACTAATCATTACCTCACAGCTAGCTCAAAATAATTATTTATAGATGGCGTCGTTTTCAAGTCAAAAGACGACTCACCACAAGCCGATAGCTGGCCATTATCTATGATTTACAAATGGCGCTCTATAGAAATCTAACGCTGACTAATCATTACCTCACAGCTAGCTCAAAATAATTATTTATAGATAGCAAAATTTTCAATTCAAAAGATGGCTAACTGTAAACTCCTGGCTGGTCACTACTTATTATTTACGGATGGTGCTATAAAAAAAAGAATTTACTGATTTGTTATTGGTTTTTATCTAGATAATACTTATTGTTCTAGACGGAAAAAAAGGATTTCTTGACGCAGAAAATTTTCACTTGTCCTAGGAAAAATTTTACATCATGAAATGAAAATGAAAATTTTCTGGGAGCGAGAAAAACCTTTTTGGAACAAAAAATTTTTTTTAATCTCACGAAATTTTACGATCCATTATTTAGAAGGTTAAATAATATTGTAACCAATTTATACTCAGCTTAATAAGCATCAACTTAGTAAATAACAATAAATCAACCTAACCTCAAATAAGTATAGACGACGCTACATAAAAATGTAACTGGAACTCACCAGTATCTCATGGTTATCCAACGAAAATTGGTTACAGATGAAGCTGTACAAAAGCTGAAATTTACCTCATCAGTATCTCATAGTTATCTTGTCGCTAATAGTTACAGGTGGCGCTACATAAAAATATAACTGCAACTCATTAGTATCTCATGGTTGTCTAGTTAACATTAGTTACAGATGGAACTGTATAAAAAATAAAATTCACCTCGCCCATATCTCATGGTTATCTTGTCGCTAATAGTTGCAGGTGGCGCTGCATAAAAATATAAATGTAACTCACCAGTATCTAATGGGTGTCCAGTAATTATTAGCTATAGATGGAGCTGCTTAAAAAATAAATTTCACCTCACCAGTATCTTATAGTTGTCTAGTCACTATTAGTTACAGATAGCACTGTATAAAACATATATGGATCATCAAATTGTAGTCGATTCCAACGAGCAGTAGCAGCCCAGTGGATAACACGCGAGACTCATCATCCCAAGGATCCGGGTTCAACTCCTGTCACCGACCAACTGGACATCACGATTAATTCGATGATAAACTCATAAAAAAATTAATCTAAATACCAATTGTAAAGCCAGTGTAAAAAAAAAAAAAAAAAAAATTTTTTTTTTTTTTTCAATTTCCGAGTCATCGTGAACTCATATTTTTTAGCTAGCCACTGGCTACTTTTCATATCTTGTCATTAGCTCATTTTTTTTAGCCAGCGATTAGATATTTATAATTGCACACTTACTACCTCATTGTTTTAACCTAGCTATTGGATATATGTTTGAATCTATCCACTGGCTTGTTTTGATCAGTCAGCCATCGGCTAAGATGGCGTTACATAGTGAGGTTATGGCTGGCCAATTCTATTAGGCAGTGATCAGGTATAACTAAAATCTGTTAGCTACGGGCTGGCCACCTATGAGTTTTAATTCTACTCGGATGATAATCCGTAATTCTCAGAATGGCTCAATGAAATAGAATAAAATATAAAATAATATTTTATTTCGGTAACGGGTTAAATTGCACGATCATATAATTATTAAGCGTTATTAATTAATTAATTTGTTAATTATTACACGAACGCGGTTCACTTGTTCAATACTGAATTCACTAGTACACTTTGTTCAGTTTTAGCGCCGAGGCTTCGGCTTGTTCACGAAATCGGTTATTGTCGGTCGAATTGGTCGTTTTAGTCGTAAATCGCGTTCTTCAATCGTTGGAATCGAAATTGGTCAGGGTCGAATCGAATTGTTCAAATACAAAATCGCGGCCGTTCAGTTCGGCGACTATACCGGATCTCTCGTTTTAAATCCATGCGTTCGATTGATTGCTCGGTCGGAGTCGGAATGATGATCATAGATGTCACCAAAAGTTGCTCACCGGGTAATTATTTATTATATTCAAATAATTTAAAACCTTGGGTCGATGTCGAGTTTTTCTCATGTTACAATTGACAAATATATTGGTAATATATTTTAGCAACAGATTTTTTTTCAAGATTATTAGTATTATTATATTATCATATATTAATACGGCAAAAATATAAATATTATTTTATATATTGTACAACATATCACATTATAATATTCATATATTGAGACATATCGCTTTTTCTCTTTGCGATTTTTTCCAGCAGCCACCAGAATTCGCGGGTTGAACCCTGGCTTAGGCTGGCCTCTAACAAATTTTATTTTAATTGGACAGAGCGGTGGGCTGAGGTTCTTGCAAAGCAAAAACCCGCACTTATTCAAACACGGCAACGTCTGGGAAAACTTATCAACGTACCTCACGGCTTATAAAATTATAGATTATTCTTATCAACAGTCAAATTAATATTTATAACTTAATTAATTTTTATTTTATCAAACTACTTAAGAATCTTACCAGTAAAATAGGAGATAAATAGGATGAACAGTGATAGATGGAATAAAAGGAATTAATCAGAAAATTATGCAAGTTTATTGCCAATTATAATAATAAAAATTACTTACAAGAAAATGCAAGCGCTGGATATAATGTAGAGAGATGCGTGGCATAGTATAATTTTATATTGCGAGTATATCACCGGTAACGTGAAGTAATATTTAATTAAGCTAACTTTATTTATAATAATCAGTTGGACAGTAAAGTATAATCGCAAGAGAATTGCTAGTAATACAACTATATATAACGCAAATTAATTCCCCGATTTACAAAGTAATTGTCCGTATAAACAAAATCGCAAGTGAATTGCTAGTATATGACAGTAGTACTAAATTATACGTCTTATTGCTAATTGATCCAGGATCGAAGTGATTGACTGATAATTTAGGGCGTAGGACTAGCTTCGGGACTCTATCCCCACTGCACCCTTACGGACATGCGTCGACGTGATAATTAGTCATGTGACCACGGCACTATGACTTGCTTAGTTTAAGACGGCAATGAGACGGGGAAAATTGAGAACCGCAAGGCTGAGGACGAAGATGACAATTCACATTGTCTCAATATTCTATCATATATGTTTTCACCTATAAAGTTTTTTCATGCGGGTGATCTAGAATGAGTCATGCATGACTATGCTTGATCACGAATGAGTTTTACATGATCAAGTATGAACCATGTATGGTAATGCATAACAGAGCATGCTCAATCATGACCTTTCCTGAAAGATCATATCTCTGGATACAATAATTCCTAACGTAAGTAATGAGCAAGTCTGATCTAGAATGAGCCATGCATGATCATGCTTGATCACAAATGCGTCATGTCTGGCCATGGATGAGTTATGCATGATCAAGTATGAACCATGTATGATCATGCATAATAGAGCATGCTCAAGCATGACCTTTCCTGATGGATCATATCTCTAGATACAATTATTTCAAACTTAATGCATGCGCAAGCTTGATCTAGAATGAGTCATGCATGATCATGCTTGATCACGAATAAGTCATGCCTGGCCATAAATAAGTCATGCAGGATCAAGCATAAATTATGAATGAATCATGCACGGTCAGGCACAAATCATGCATGAATCCTGCATGATCATGCATGGTGATTTGTTCCCGGGTAGTACGTTTATGAAATATCATCATAGACCATTATAGTAATAATTATTCGGAATTATGGGATATAGGTCCATTCTTTCTAGAAGAAATTCCCATAACTACGGGAACAATTTCCATTATTGTGGTAACAGTTTCGATATCGCATGGTAATAGAATTCGTGTAATGATTATCATACTCATAGGAATAGTTCCCATAAGCGAATAAGAACGAATTCTATAACCACATCGAATAGTTCCTAAGTGCATATCAGAATAAACCCTATATACATTCTATATATGTATTGTGGTAACCATTTCCATAAGATATGTGAAATATTCTCATAATATCATGATAATCATTACTATAAAGTTGTGGTAATGGTTACTACATTATTTGAAAATTAAAATCATTTATCAACCAATTTTAAAAAATTGATATTATTTTGTCAAGACTTCAAAATAATTTCCAAGCTTATAAAATTTAAAACGAAAACCGGAAAAATTGTTTTCGAGCTCAGAGAGTAGCAGAAGGTTTTGAAAGTGGCCAGGATAATCAACTTCTTAGTAAATTTGTTTGTACATTAATTTGGTGTATGGTAATAATTACTATAATATCTTGGTGACTATTACCACTATATTATCGTAACCATTACCGGTAATGGCCATAACATAATGGTAACCATTGCTATAATATTATAGTAGTCATTACCATACTATTATAGTAATGGTTAACATAAAATTATAGGAATTATTACCATACAATCACAGGAACAATTACTATAGTAGCATAGTAACGAGTACCACAATTCCATAGGAACTATGCCGATATCATATAGGAATTATACCAATATTTATAGGAATGATTACCATAATATGAATGGGTGCCGTTCCTCTAATCGATATTTTCAAAAAAACAGTTACCATGCGTTATGGGAACCATTCCCATAATATATTGCAATTGTTACCATAAATTTCTCTTCCTGCATTTCGTTAAATTTTTAAACTCTAAAACAATATAAAAAACGGTAAATTGCCATAAATTACGGTTATATAAGGATTTCCAGAAAATAATAGTCAATCCACTGTAAAATAAGGTGTTTGTCGTCAATTTCAGCAAAAGCATTGTATTTTATAGTATATTTACCCCTGTTTACGAGAAATACTTGCTGTGCAATGCGGAAAAGGCCTATCGCAAAATGCGGTAAATTAACCTAAAATCTGTCGTAAAATGGAAAAAAAGGCCATTCGGCAGCCGAAATGGAAGTAGATTTTTCATTAATTAATTTTTTTCACTGTTCAAATAAAAGTTGATAATGAAATAAAATTTTTTTTGACATTTTCTTGAAAATTCTCGAGATGATAAAACAAAAAAATCAAAAAATTATAAGTATAATGCCAAAAATTGAAGCTAACTAAATGAGCTTCAGAAGAATTTTTGATGATAATGCACTATATGTTTTGATTTGACGTTATTTAAAGATACCTATGCATATATTCAAACTATCGGACCAATGGTATTCCGGACCCTATTCAAAAAATTATGATAGATTATGGTTTTAATGCTCGAAAATTCTAGCATAAGGACAAAGGCGATAATTTGCTTTCAATAAAATCTACTAATAAAATATTCTAAGATTAAAATTTGATTGTGATATATCACAGTGTCATGCTTGAAATTAGTACTAATATTTGAAATAAAAAGCCTATTACAATATCAAACGACGAGTAGATATGGAAAATATTATCATCATAACTAATGTTAATCTTGTTATTGATATATCATATCATTTATACACTGTCGGTAAAACAAAATTGTATATACCCATTGAATTGAGATGTTTGGATTTTATAAGTGTCACACTGCGATAATATGAATTTAAGTAGCTCCATGAATTTACTAAGAAGTAGGAGAACTAATGCAATAGCAAAATTTCATTAAATGAATGGTAAAATAAGTAATTTCAGTAATCCAGGCATATGTATAGGCATGAAAATTAAAGCTTATTTGAAGAGCTTTCAGATGAATTTAATATAAAGTCGATAAGTTATCACATTCAAAAGATATTGAAGGAAGAATAAGTAAAAATATGAATTTTTGACATTTTGAAAATTTTGAAATGCTATAACTTCTAAACAAATCGACCGATTGAGCTCATTTTCAAACTCGAACATGGTAGTCACGCACAAAATACGTATACTAAGTTGTAAGGTGATCGGTTCGAAATTGTGGCTATAATCAAAGTGAAAACCTGCATAAAATTAGCTTTTATAATATTTTGTAAATGTTCAAAACCATTTATCTATTATAAAAAATGGTCCAATCAATGAGCTGTATAGTCAAAATTGTAGGCAATCGAACGAGCTTTTACATAGAACAAACGAAAATAAGCTATCTCTTTCCGTTTAGAAGTTACATCCAGTTAAAGCGGCAAACAAATTTTTTTTGAAAATTTTACAAAATTTCAATTGACCATAACTTCTAAACTTATTGGCCGAATCAGCTCATCTTCGAACTCATCCAAGGTAATCGTCCATAGAATAAGTTTACTCAGTTTCATTAAGATCGGTGTAGAATTGCGGACGCTATCGTTGGAGAACGGCGCGTTATATTGTATATATATATATATATATATGTATATATATATATATATATATATAAATACATATATAAACTTTTGAAGTGAATGTATTTCCTGACTCAGCTCGCCGAGCTGAGTTTAGGGGTAGCAAAATTTTTCGAAAATTCCATCATGAGGACAAATACAATAGTTAGATTTTTATGAAATCTACTAAAAATCGACCGTAAACTACGAAAATCCATTGTGAATTAGGGTGAATTTCTGGGAACTTACGATAAGTTTTATCGTAAATCGGATCCAAAAAGAAGTAAAAAAATTATAATTAAAATTTACATTATAAATCCTGCAGTGAATTTTTATTTATTTAAAAAATTAATTAATGACATCAATTGTTTAATTTAAAACCGAAATTTATTTTTACATCATACAAATAAATGTTAAGATATTAATAAATGCTACAATTGTTCTATATTTACGAGTGCGTGTATTGATTTATTTCATGCGAAATTTAAAAATTCAAAATTATAGTCTCACAACCCGTGACCACAATATGACCAATATAATTTCCATAACTTACAAAATGTTTGTGAGGAAATAGCTGGAGAAAGATCGTAAACTGGTTAAAGTGAAGGATCCAGAAAAATGTGTATTGACAAATGGCCATGAAATACAAAAAAAACTTAGAATAGTAAAGCAATGAAGAAAGAGTGAACAAGAAGAAAAACGTCATAGTAACAAAAAAAAAATGAAATAAAATAAAAACGTATACTTCAGTGGGTAGGAGGAGACATAAGTGAAGAAGGAGAGTTGCCATCGTAGTCGTTTGCTTCGGTACGACGGTTCGTTCGTAAGATCGAGTTCTCAATCTCTCTCTCGCTCTCTTTCTCTGTTTCTCTTCAGTATAGAGGTAAGGGAAAATATAGAAGTTTGAACCGACGAGAATAAGCTTGCAGCCATACGTACTGGGATCCTAGATCTTGGGTTTCGAAGAGTTAGGTGAGTTATCGCAGCAACTATCTGCTCAACCGGTTGAATTTATTTCTATAGCTACAATCTGCCGCGAAATAAAGTATTTTCAAAATATAACTAGGAGAAAAAAAACATGGTCGAGTAGACAAGTGATAGTATCAATTCATCTTGTTGTGAAGACACTTATCAAAGATTTTCTTTACTCAGTTCACGATACTTGACATGTAAGATTGTAATAAATAATTTCGATTCCTATTTAAAGTTGCAGTATAGTAAGTATACTAAAATGTGATCAACCAATTATAGGATTGACCCTTTTAGTTGGGACGTAGAGATGAATATCAGGTAAAATGAAAATTGTTGACATAGTATTGTGAATCTGGATATCGAACTGAATTTTTGCTGCACAGAAATCGGATAAAATAGATTGAACATTTTGTTTATGCGAATCTCTAGTTATATCGCGCAATGGACTGCAGTGCTAAAATCTACTTGTTCTATGCAAGAGAAAGAAAGACAAACACAAGCAATTCAAAAATATCATATGTAGTATTATATTATTTTTTTTTTCACGTCAGAGACAGAAAAATTTTAACTACAAATTATTAAAAAAGAAAGTTGATAATTAAGAAAAACCAATCAATTGTATCTCTAAAATTATTTTACAAGGCTGTCGTAAAAAATAAATCTTAATTGTGAATTAATTGTTAAAAATAAAAGCTTTTCATGACAAAATATTATATAATATACTATTACACAGAATATATAATATTTAAATTACATAATGCAGGTAAATATTATTTAATACACGACATGCTACGTTCAACGGATTATAAATGCTGATGACGTAAACTAATGTCACTTACTAAATATTAAATAAATTGTCAATAAATGTTTACATGATCGAATAAGAGCGTTTTTTCATGATTAAAAATTATCGACGTATATATAAATATATATCAATTTATATGAAATATTAATAACACAGTCAAAATCAAAGGGTTTAACTAATAGGAGTTTGTGTTAAAACTTAATCCTGTCAACATCAGTGAACCCTCTTCTCACACGGAGAAAATTTTATGGTAAAAGTTACCATCAAGTTATAGTACAATTTTTAAACTGAATTATATGATTGATAATATCATTTAAATTATTAAATAAACGATCTGAATGGTAGTGTCTACCATCTGTATGGTAAAGTTTACAATTATATATGATAATCAGAAATTATAACTGTTAATATCTAAAATAATTTCTACTATTATAAAAAATCGTAATTCTTAATAACCTGATGGTAATGGTTACTATCAGCCAAAATAATGATGACCATCTAAGCTAATAAAAAATTAAAATATAAACGTTCTAGTCTGACGCTTGACTATGTGTAATTTTATTCACTGGGGAAGTGATTAATTTCACACACACACACACGCACGCACATGCATACATATATCTACGCTTGTGCACATGCACGCACACATGTACATAAATACGGGGTCGCACACTTACCCGCACACATGCGCACATTACCCCCATGCACGCGCACACATGCGCACTCTTACCCCACACATGCGCACACTTACCCGCACACATGCGCACATTTACCCCACACATGCGCACACTTACCCGCACACATGCACACGGTTGCGCACACTTACCTCCACACATGCGCACACTTACCCCCACACACGCGCATCCATGCGCACACTTACCCGCACACATGGCGCACACACATGCACACGGTTGCGCACACACCCGCACGACCACATGTACACACACGTGCACACATATACCCCACACGTACACATGCACACACTCACGCGAGCACACACACATTCTTAGTTAAGAATTTTTACAACTTGGAATGGTAAGTGTTACCATCTTCTATTGTAAAAATTATAATTTTCAATAATTAAAATTAGCATTTTCGATAGTAACCGTTACCATCATCAATTGTTATCATTACAATCTTTAATAATTATAATTAGCATTTTCAATAGTAACCGTTACCATCATCAATTGTAACTGTTATCATTTTTAATAGTAAAACTAATCATTTTACCGGTGATAAAATGTTATTACCATTTTAGATGGTTAAAATTACAAATTTTGTATTGTAAATAGTACCATTAAATTTTCTCCGTGCAGTATGAAAATTTTCTTTTAAACTCTTTAAAATATTGCCGCATTCCTCTCATTTGCATTTATTTATACACAACTTTATTCTACATATGAAGTACTTGTTGCTTAAATTTTATTTTAATAATAATTGATAAAAAAATCTACACTGGTCATAAAAATTAAGGGATAGAATAAAAATTCAAAATTGTTGGGTGATTTTCAACATGCTGTAACTCGGTGAAAAATAGTCGTAGAAAAAAACTAAAAAAAGCAAATTGTAGCCTCAAGTTTCTAGTTGTCAGATCTGGACCTCAATTTTTTTTTTCATGCACAATTCCGAAGTAATCTTAAGAAAACTGACGAAAAAAAAATTTTTGCTCGTCTTCCAACAAGTCTATGGGCTTCAATAAATTTTTTTGGATAATCCGACCTTATGACTCTTTTAGGAAATTGTATGCCCTTCAATTTGGCGGCCTTCAAAAGTCTCTACGACGATTTGGCGCCGAGTTATCATGGATTGAAGCAAAAAAGTTCATTTTGGCTTTTATAATCAATAACTCCGGACATATTGGTCGTACAGAGAATGGAAGTAGGGTTTTGAAAACTGAAAAACATTCTCTATGAAATGAAATTAGTGGTTTTTGATAGATAAGGTTTTTTTGAAGCGATAATGTTTATTAAAAAACAGGTCAAAATTCGCATATTTAAGGAAATTCGGAAATCTTGCTATAACTTCGGATATAACGAATGAACAAAGGATATCGTCGTTTTTATTCAACCTTAAAGTGTCCTGAAAAAAACCCGAAAATTTCAAAGCGCTGCGATTTTTTCCCCTTAGTGTCCCGAAGCTTTAGATTTATCGATTTAGCCAAAAATCGCATAATTAGCGATTCTTTGGTTTTCAATCATTTCTTCAATGTCGAAAAGTTGTTTTTAGCAACAAGCTAGTACAGCCATTTCAAAGATATTTGGAAAAAACCCGTTTTTCACCATTTCTTTCTCCAACGATATCTCTCGAACGCATAAACCGATTGAGATGGTTAAGGTGGCGTTTTATTAAGTTCTAGAGCTGAGTAGATTTTGAAGTTGATCGTTTAACTTGTTTCTGAGAAATCAATAAAAAACTAAAAAAAAAAATTTTTTTTCTTCGTAATTCGCAAATATTTTCGAGTCTACTTGATCAAATGATTTGAAATTTTCAGGAAAGTTGATGGCCAACAAGCTCTTTCGATTGCCACCTTAACCATCTAAATCGGTTAATTAGTTGAAAAGTTATAGACTGTTCACACATACATACATACATACATACATACATACAGATACTCGGACATCATTTTGAAAATAGTCAGAATAGCTTCCTAGGACCTCAAAACGTCGACATCTGATGAAAACTCGACTTTCGAAAATCGGGGTGAAAACAATAACTCCCCGAATTTTTCGAAAATCGTCAACTTTCTTAGCGGGAAGTTAAAAATTGTATTGCTTAGTAACGTATATACGTGGCATTATTTATATTCAACTATAACAGAGTAGATTACAATAAATCAATCTAGTCCAACACAATGGTTTACCAAAATGATATTCAATAGAGTTCTATTCGACAAAAAATTAGAGCTAATGCAATAGCAATTAGAATTCTATAGAATTCAATGCGTTCTTTAAAAAATATCGTACCTGCACACTTGTACGTTTATACAAACCAATTTACGTTAGCCAAATTTTAATTATTTTCATTTAGATTGTTTTCTTTTAAAAATATCAATGTTAATCATCCTACAGTAGGATCAGACTTGTTCATTAGAATATCCTTATCCTAATAATTTGCCTGTTGTGTTATGATCGTGTAGTACATCGTCGTGCTTAGTAGAAAACCGCTCGACTCAATTTTTGTAAATTATACAGGAGAGCTAAAAACAGTAAAAAAAGTCATTTCTTCAATTAAAAAAAAATATATTCAAGTATTCAAAAATAAAACCGTTAACATTATGTACAATTTTAACGCCTCATGTTTTATCGTCTTACGTCCAAACTAAAATACAATATTTGATGCAACAATCACGAATTTTCTATATTTAATTGAAAAACGATGTTACATTACAGTAAATACAGATAATACTAATAGTAAGCATTTCGAGTTTTACACAGAAAAAACAGTTCACTTGGTTCAAGAAAAATATTGTCTTCGAATTTTCTTTCTTGATTAAATAAAAATAAAACACTTGATTAAAAAACTTTTTTTTGGTTCAAGACAATAAATTCTCTTGCTCCACAAAAATTCATTTTTGAAGCGAAATTGAAAATTTTTTGGTTTAAGAGAAGAAATTCTTGACTAAAGAAAATCAGTCATCTCTTGCCAAAAAAGCAACGTTTTGAACAAAAAAAAGTTTACTTCGGCCAAGAAACTTTTTCTTGCCCCAAGAAAAAAAAATTTTCACTCTAGAAAATCAAAGTTTTGAACGCAAAAAAGTTTACTTGGGCAAAAAAGGAATTACAGTAGTAATATTCACTAAGGGTTGACTCTTCCAAAATGAAAAAGCAGAAAAACAACATCGGTTTATTACATTTTCCGAAACATGAAGCTGCTAACTATTTACTTACACACGTACGCACAGACCAACTTACTGCATTGATATTAAATTAATTGAAAATTTTATTAAATTCATTCAGTAGAATGTTCTCGTCAAAATAATATCCCTCAGAGAATTTTACGGTACTTTCCACATCAAAAATTTATTTAAAATTACTGTAGTTACAGTAGCATGAAGACAGTATGGAATTATTGTGAAATTTACCGATAATATAGAAACTGAAATTTTTAGAAATAGATCGAACACGATTTACAATAGGCATTGTGATTTCTTGATCGATTATGCTAAATTAGAATATTAAGTCAAATATTTGTAAAATATAAAATAAACCCTGGCGAATCCGAATTACAGTAAATTACGGTAATTACTGTAACTTACCGAATTTACGGTATTTGGAAGAATTTTGCGGTAAGTTACGATATTTTACGGTAAATTACGGTATTGCGCAATAAAATTGCGGTATTTTACCGTAAAATATCGCATTTTGCTGTAATTCTTCCGAATACCGTAAATTACGGTAAAAATGCCATGAAGTGTAGTAAATTACCGTGATTTGCCTATCGTGCCGTAAATTGCCGTGTTCTAACGCATTTTGCCGCAAATTACCATAAAATGCGGCAAATTTGCAGTAAAGTACGGTATTATGCGCTAAAATACAGTAATTTACCGTTATTTGGATCCGCTAGGGAAAGCAACAAATTAAAAAAAATTGTAATTGAAAGAAAGCAGGAAGAAAATAGATTAGGTACATTTATTAACTCAACATACACGCAATCATTCAGAACAACAAAATACAAGCACGTTAATTTTGTAAAATAAGTTTATCCAAAATTTCATAAGCATTCTATTACATATCTATAAATACAGTATAAAAAGAAGTTCATCAGATGTTTTACATAGAGGTGCTTGCTTACGCCTCAATACGTCACATAATTTATTTTAACCTATCAATACTGGAATGAACGACAAGTGCCGAATATTTCCGAACAGTTATTTTTCATTGTAAATATTAGAACAAAATAATAGATTTCAAAACAAATTGTATAATTCGCTAGAATATCGGGTTGTTGCACCGTCCCTGGCGGTTTTGAATCACCCTGGAAACACCCTGAAAACAACCTGGAATCACGGTGGATCCACGGTGGTTACACGGTGGGTTTTTTTTTTCATTATATTACCGTGATTCCACGGTGGTTACTCGGTGTACCCACCCTGATTTCACGGTGGTTACACGGTGTACCCACCATGATTCCACGGTGGTTACACGGTGTACCCACCGTGATTCCACGTACACCGCGTAACCACCGTAGATACACCGTGGAATCTCGGTGAATACACCGTGGAATCATGGTGGGTACACCGTGTAACCACCGTGTATACACGGTGGTAAAATGGCACAAACCCACCGTGTAACCACCCTGGATCCACCGTGATTCCACCGTGTTTCCACTCCCAGAGTGTTTCCAGGGTGATTCAAAACCGCCAGGGACGTAGCTTAAAATTTTTGAGTAATGTGTTCTACAAAGTTCTCTGCGTGTATACGTATTGTCCCATTTAGTGTGTTATAGGTATTATGAGGGATACAATTTAACGAAAGTGGATCAACGAAAAATTTTAAAACGATAATAGAGCACACTCAATATCTTGCAAATGATGGGAGGTATACAATACAAATCGACTTTAAATAATTTTATAGCCAAGAATAACACATGAGCATATTTATTTGTTATAAGTTGAAGTTTTTTTCTATATGATACATATTTATAAATAATACAGTTTTTATAAAGCATAGTTTTTGTTTCTCTCCATATTTCAGAGTAGTAGACTATAAAAAATTGGAAGTGAATTCAAAGAGAATTTTTAATACCAATTCACACCGTCACTTGCAGTTTCAGGATTTTAAAAAAATGACTTCGCATACGGAGGAAATAGTTTATTTTCAGTCGAGTAAGTTCGGCGGGAGAGTGTAAATGTTATTTGGATTCGCACTCACTCCGATCCTGGAATTTTCATGTTATAATGAATTTACATTACAAAGGAAAATCATAAATTAATTATTTCTTTAATTACTAATAATTAAACATGACGTGTTTTCTTAAAAATGTAATTGGACTTTCCAAGCACTGTAAATCGAAGTGTTTAAACTTTAAAGACTTAAGTATTTTATTGCCATTTAAATACACTGTAGTCACTTCCTAGACACTGGTAAACGCTTAGAAAGTGACTAAAATGTATTTAAATGGCAATTAAACACTTAGGTGTTTAAAGTTAAAACACTTCGATTGACAGTGAAGTTATCTCTTTCAATGAAACGATATTTTCGTCTTGTATTTGTATATTATTATCTTTACCCGAGGTTTCAAATACAACATCATTTCATAAAAAAGGCCATTCGGCAGCCGAAATGGAAGTAGATTTCTCATTATTTAATTTTTTTCACTGTTCAAATAAAAGTTGATAATGAAATGAAATTTTTTTTTTACATTTTCTCAAAAACTCTCGAGATGATAAAACAAAAAAAATCAAAAAATTCTAAGTATAATGCCAAAAATTGATACTAACTAAATGAACTTCAGAAGAATTTTTGATGATAATGCACTATATGTTTTGATTTGACGTTATTTAAAGATACGTATGCATATAATCAAACTATCGAACCAATGGTATTCCGGACCCTATTCGAAAAATTATGATAGATTATGGTTTTAATGCTCAAAAATTCTACCATAAGAACAAAGGCGATAATTTGCTTTCAATAAAATTTACTAATAAAATATTCTAAGATTAAAAATTGATTGTGATACATCAAAGTGTCATACTTGAAATTAGTACTAATATTTGGAATAAAAAGCCTATTAGAATATCAAACGACGAGTAGATAGAGAGAATATTATCATCATAACTAATGGTAATTTTGTTATTGATATATCATATCATTTATACACTGTCGATAAAACAAAATTGTATATACCCACTGAATTGAGATGTTTGGATTTTATAAGTGTCACACTGCGATACTATGAATTTCAGTAACTCCATGAATTTACTAAGAAGTAGGAGAACTAATGCAATAGCAAAATTTCATTGAATGAATGGTAAAATAAGTAATTTCAGTGGTTTAGGCATATATATAGGCATGGAAATTAAAGCTTATTTGAAGAGCTTTCAGATGAATTTGATATAAAGTCGATGAGTTATCACATTCAAAAGATATTGAAGGAAGAATAAGTAAAAATATGAATTTTGAGCATTTTGTAAATTTTGAAATGCTATAACTTCTAAACTAATCGACCGATTGCGCTCATTTTCAAACTCAAACAAGGTAGTTACCCACAAACTACGTATACTAAGTTTCAAGGTGATCGGTTTGAAATTGTGGCTATAATCAAAGTGAAAACCTGCATAAAATTAGTTTTTATAATATTTTGTAAATGTTCAAAACCATTTATCTACTAGAAAAAATGGTCAAATCAATGAGCTGTATAGTCAAAATTGTAGGCAATCGAACGAGCTTTCACATAGAACAAACGAAAATAAGCTATCTCTTTCCGTTTAGAAGTTACATCCAGTTAAAGCGGCAAACAAATTTTTTTTGAAAATTTTACAAAATTTCAATTAACCATAACTTCTAAACTTATTGGCCGAATTGGCTCATCTTCGAACTCATCCAAGGTAATCGTCCATAGAATAAGTATACTAAGTTTCATTAAGATCAATGTAGAATTGCGGACGCTATCGTTGGAGAACGGCGCGTTATAAATATATATATATATATATATAGGGGGAGGAGGGGCAAAAGGGGGTACCCTTAAAAAAAGTTGGAAAAAAAAAATTTCTGAAAATTGATCAAATTTCATTAAATTGAATTTTTTATATGTAATATACATGGGTCATTCCACCAAATAAAATTATTTTTACGGGGCGACCCTCGTCAATTTGGTTCAAACTTTGTGGAGTCGTTCTATATATTAAAAAAAAAATTCTCTGAAAATTTGAGCTTTTTATATGCAGCTGTTTCAAAGTTATGATTTTTTGAATTTTTTAAAAATTTTTGTTTTCAACTTTTTCATTAATTTTTTTAAAGGAAAAAATTTTTTTTTAAAAATGAGCACATAACAGTTTTTCGTAGGAAAAATTCTCAGCTTTCCAATAAAAATATCTATTTTTCATTTTACGTTACAAAAGACCTTTTAAAATTCGATTAAAGACGAAAAAACGATTTTCATGACTGTGCGGCGCTTGATACATCTAATTTGATATTTTTTTCTAAAAGCTGAGACTTTTTCCTACAAAATATGTGATTTTCACGATGTGCATATTTTTTGTTTGAACAAAATCAATAATTATTTAAATACAAGTCATTGATTTTATAGTTTTAACAAACTGTAATAGTTCATTGTGTGGCAAGAGATGAAACAAAACGATGTCAGACGAAAGTAAAGTAGGCTGCCCGAACCGTAGACAAAAGCTGACAATAACTGCAATCTGAAGTCGTGTTTCATCTAGTGTTACACACTATTTTTTTCATGATTACCTGCATTGAAAATTATTATCAGTGTCAGCAGCCAGATAGAATCAAGTTATATTAAGACCAATGGTGCGATCAACCATTAGTGTACGCCTAACTTATGCTTTGCAATTTATAATTAAACAGAAACCATAAATACTATTGATTATGCACACAAATTTTTATAAAACTTGATTACAAAGTCAGAACTGTCATTAACGCAGATGACATCAATAGTCTGAAATCACTATTGAACAAAACACAAGAATCAAAGTTCAAATTACGATATAATTCCTGGACTTGAACCATTGATGCTGGTATCATGAAAAATGGTTTTATAATTTTTGTTTTCAGAGCTTTACTGCAGATCCATACCCGGAAACATATCCTCACACCGCAAAATTTATACATCCGGGCTATTCAAAATTTTACCAGCGTTGATTTCACCGTATAACCATCATTTATTTAAAGAAACGACTTAAAACGATTGAAAAAAAAATTTAAATACTTTTTAAGGCTTTTGAATACTTTGAATACTTTTGAATCACCCTTTTTATGGGCATTTAACATTACAAATCGTTTCGAATCGTTACGTTTAATCAGGGAATGATGACTTCTTTTAGAAAATAAATGTTTTAGACGTACGATACTTTGAGTCATAAACGGTAAAAGAAACACAAGCAGTGCACCCTATCTCACTTATTGTTGATAGCTTAGGATATATATGTGGTAAAAATGTATCACCATCCTCAAAAAAAATAAGAATTAACGTTTTTTAATCATAGAGAGTTTATATTTTATTTTATTTTATTCAAACAAAAAATATGCACATCGTGAAAATCACATATTTTGTGGGAAAAAGTCTCAGCTTTCAGAAAAAAATATCAAATTAGATGTATCAAGCGCCGCACAGTCATGAAAATCGTTTTTTCGTCTTTAATCGAATTTTAAAAGGTCTTTTGTAACGTAAAATGAAAAATAGATATTTTTATTTGAAAGCTGAGAATTTTTCCTACGAAAAACTGTTATGTGCTCATTTTTAAAAAAAAATTTTCTCCTTTAAAAAAATTAATGAAAAAGTTGAAAACAAAAATTTTTTAAAAATTCAAAAAATCATAACTTTGAAACAGCTGCATATAAAAGGCTCAAATTTTCAGAGAATTTTTTTTTTAATATATAGAACGACTCCACAAAGTTTGAACCAAATCGACGAGGGTCGCCCCGTAAAAATAATTTTATTTAGTGGAATGACCCACATATAGAAAAATTATATTTCACATAATTGGTGGATACGGAGGCAAAAAAAAAATTTTTTTGTATGGCAGAGAGGCCTCTTTCCAAAAAATGAGAATTTTTTTTTTTTTTGTTTTTTAAATTGTTTTCATCATTAAGAATGTATTTCTTTCTCTCGACAACTATTTTTGGTTCTATAATACTCAAAAAAAAATTTTTTAGGTCTAATAAATCGTTTCCCCTTGATTAGCTTAATTACTAATTGTTATTTAATAAAAAAAAACAATTCTACATTTCGTATTTGTCATTATTTTGAACTCAAAAAACGTGTTTTTTGATTTTTTTTATTACAGATTATTTGGAATTGCTTAAAAAATTTTATCAATTAAAAAATAAAATATTATTTTCGAATATTTTTAGTGGCCAAATTTGCCCCAGCTGTAGAAAATCAGCCGAAAAATGGATTAAGATATTTAATATTTTTTAATTTGACGAGAAAAATATTAAAGAATCATCATTTCAGAATTTCCGGCTGGTCCATTTTGCCCTAGGTGTCATGCGTAGAGCTAAAAATACGCAAATATATCGGATTTATAGTAATCAGACAAAAAATAAAAAAATTTTTTTTTTCCATAAAATTTCGGGGGTACCCCGTTTTGCCTACCCTACCCCCTTTTGCCGCCCCCCCCCTTCCCCTATATATATAAATACGTATATAAACTTTTAAACTGAATGTATTTCCTGACTCAGCTCGTCGAGCTGAGTCTAGAGGTAGCAAAATTTTTCGAAAATTCCATCATGAGAACAAATACAATAGTTAGATTTTTATGAAATCTACTAATTATTGCAACTTGATAAAACCGTTGTCATCGGTTGTAATTAGAGTGAAATTTTATAATTTTATTTACTTATACAAGTTAAATAATAAGAATCAAAATATATGAAAATTTAACTTATAACACTAAATAGTCCATCGGCTGAAGAGGAGGTCCCGTAAACATTTTGTTGGCACCGGGTAAATCCAACTGATTCTTATGTATTTTGGCCCAAGGATCACGAAAATCGGGTCCATTTTGTTCAAAGGTGGTGCAAACAATTGTTTATAACAATTTAATTGTTTAAATCAAAATAACTCCCGAACCGCTGGTTTGTTGGGGCAGTGAAGAGGAAAAAAAATGTTCAGAATAAAAAAATACACAAAAAAGGTATCATATGTTTTTTTTGCATCTCGAATATTTCGCGAGATATAATAAAAAAACGAGCCGGCGCTCGGACCTCTCCCTCTCGCACTAGCGACTGCCTATGCGCGAGCTCTCTCTCCGCCAAATCGCGTCAGACGCCGGAATAGGCCGGAATTTTTCTAAGTTTTTTACATTAAAAATCATAGAAAAAAAAAAAAAAATCGATAAAATGTCGATACCACCAATCGACAGCATTTTTTCTGAAACGGATTTCTGTCGTATCGTCAAAAGACGTTTTTTTTTGTTAACTAATGTTATAAACAAATGGATTTTTTCAAAGTCCAGATTGAGTTCAAAAAACCGATATCACCAATCAACTGCGATTTTCTTTAAACAGATTTCTGTTGAACAGTCAAAAAACGTTTTTTTTTGTTAACTAATGTTATAAACGAATGGATTTTTTCAAAGTCCAGATTGGGTTCAAAAATCGAAAAATTTTCGATACTACCAATCGACAGCATTTTTTCTAAAACAAATTTTTGTTGCATCGACAAAAAATGTTTTTTTTTTTTTGTTCACTAATGTTATAAACAAATGGATTTTTTCAAAGTCCAGATTGGGGTCAAAAAACCGATATCACCAATCAACTGCGATTTTGTTTAAACAGATTTCTGTTGAACAGTCAAAAAAAGTTTTTTTTTGTTAACTAATGTTATAAACAAATTAGTCCCTCGGCTGAAGAGAGAAGCCCGTATGCACTTTTAGGTCCCCGGATTCTGATTAATGATATTTACGTATTTTTTTCCGAGGATCACGAAAAACTGGGTTATTTTGCTCGCCGATGGTAGGTTTAATTGTTAATAACAATTTAATTGTTTATAACGATATAAATCAAGAAGGACTGATTTGACGGGGAAGTTTATTGAAAAAAAAGGTTTAAAATTAAAAAACCAACAAAAAATGTCCTTATCATTTTTTTGATAGAATGAATATTTTCGGAGATAGCGCAAAAAACAACAAGTAGCGGTCGAACCTCTCTCCCGCGCGCACGGACTCTTGCGACAAACGACAGGCACAGAAAAATACAGGGACGAAAAAAAATTCAATTCTCGGTGTCAACTAAAGATTAAGAAAAGAAACTCATAGATATCATAGAAGAGACTCTATGGAAGATTTCCAGACCCATAATCGATGGATCCACCCCATAGACACCGAGTAACAGCCCCATAAATGGGAGTTTTTCAATTAAATTGTCGAATTTTTGACTTTAAAAAATTCAATCCTCGATGTCCATCTGAGATTAAGAAAGAAACTCATGGGAATCTTCTAGGACACTATACAAAAGATTCCCAGACCCATAATTGAAAGATTAACCCCATAGACACCGAGTAACAGCCCCATAAAAGTCGTTATTTAACTTGTTTTTCGAGAATTTGAGTTTTTAAAATTTAAGTTCTCGGTGTCTACTCGAGATTAAGAAAAGAAACTTATAGAATTTTTATAGTAGACCCTACTGAAGATTTCCTCACCCATAATTAATTGATCCACCCCATAGACACCGAGTAACAGCCCCATAGAAGGGGGTTTTTTAATTAAAGTGTCGAATTTTCGACTTTAAAAAATTCAATCCTCGATGTTCATCTGAGATTAAGAAAGAAACTCATGGAAATCTTCTAGGAAACCATACAAAAGATTCCCAGACCCATAATTGAAAGATTAACCCCATAGACATCGAGTAACAGCCCCATAAATGGGAGTTTTTCTATTAAATTGTCGAATTTTTGACTTTAAAAAATTCAATCCTCGATGTACACCTGAGATTAAGGAAGGAAACTCATGGGAATTTTCTAGGACACTATACAGAAGGTTCCCAGACCCATAATTAAAAGATTAACCCCATAGACATCGAGTAACAGCCCCATAAATGGGAGTTTTTCTATTAAATTGTCGAATTTTTGACTTTAAAAAATTCAATCCTCGATGTACACCTGAGATTAAGGAAGGAAACTCATGGGAATTTTCTAGGACACTATACAGAAGATTCCTAGACCCATAATAAAAAGATTAACCCCATAGACACCGAGTGACAGCCCCATAAAAGTCGTTATTTAACTTGTTTTTCGAGAATTTGAGTTTTAAAAATTTAAGTTCTTGGTGTCTACACGAGATTAAGAAAAGAAACTTATAGAATTTTTATAGTAGACCCTACTGAAGATTTCCTCACCCATAATAAATTGATCCACCCCATAGACACCGAGTAACAGCCCCATAAATGGGAGTTTTTCAATTAAATTGTCGAATTTTTGACTTTAAAAAATTCAATCCTCGATGTTCATCTGAGATTAAGAAAGAAACTCATGGAAATCTTCTAGGAAACCATACAAAAGATTCCCAGACCCATTATTGAAAGATAAACCCCATAGACACCGAGTAACAGCCCCATAAAAGGGAGTTTTTCAATTAAATTGTCGAATTTTTGACTTTAAAAAATTCAATCCTCGATGTTCATCTGAGATTAAGGAAGGAAACTCATGGGAATCTTCTAGGAAACCATACAAAAGATTCCCAGACCCATAATTAAAAGATTAACCTCATAGACACCGAGTAACAGCCCCATAAATGGGAGTTTTTCTATTAAATTGTCGAATTTTTGACTTTAAAAAATTCAATCCTCGATGTACACCTGAGATTAAGGAAGGAAACTCATGGGAATTTTCTAGGACACTATACAGAAGATTCCCAGACCCATGATAAAAAGATTAACCCCATAGACATCGAGTAACAGCCCCATAAAAGTCGTTATTTAACTTGTTTTTCGAGAATTTGAGTTTTAAAAATTTAAGTTCTCGGTGTCTACTCGAGATTAAGAAAAGAAACTTATAGAATTTTTATAGTAGACCCTACTGAAGATTTCCTCACTCATAATGAATTGATCCACCCCATAGACACCGAGTAACAGCCCCATAGAAGGGGGTTTTTTAATTAAAGTGTCGAATTTTCGACTTTAAAAAATTCAATCCTCGATGTTCATCTGAGATTAAGAAAGAAACTCATGGGAATCTTCTAGGACACTATACAAAAGATTCCCAGACCCATAATTAAAAGATTAACCCCATAGACATCGAGTAACAGCCCCATAAATGGGAGTTTTTCAATTAAATTGTCGAATTTTCGACTTTAAAAAATTCAATCCTCGATATTCACCTGAGATTAAGAAAGAAACTCATGGGAATCTTCTAGGACACTATACAAAAGATTCCCAGACCCATAATTAAAAGATTAACCCCATAGACACCGAGTAACAGCCCCATAAAAGTCGTTATTTAACTTGTTTTTCGAGAATTTTAGTTTTAAAAATTTAAGTTCTCGGTGTCTACTCGAGATTAAGAAAAGAAACTTATAGAATTTTTATAGTAGACCCTACTGAAGATTTCCTGACCCATAATCAATCGATCAAATATTTAAAAAATTGAGGTTGATCGATTAATTATCGGTTACATTAGGAAATCTTCAGTAGGGTCTACTTAATAAATCCCATGAGTTTGCTTCCTTAGTATACAGTGGACGCCGAGGACTGAATTTTTTATAACTCAAATTCTCGACAAATGTCAAATAACGCCTTTTATGGGGCTGTCACTCGGTGTCTATGGGGTTAATCTTTTTATTATGGGTCTGGGAATCTTCTGTATAGTGTCCTAGAAAATTCCCATGAGTTCCCTTCCTTAATCTCAGGTGTACATCGAGGATTGAATTTTTTAAAGTCAAAAATTCGACAATTTAATAGAAAAACTCCCATTTATGGGGCTGTTACTCGATGTCTATGGGGTTAATCTTTTAATTATGGGTCTGGGAACCTTCTGTATAGTGTCCTAGAAAATTCCCATGAGTTTCTTTCCTTAATCTCAGGTGTACATCGAGGATTGAATTTTTTAAAGTCAAAAATTCGACAATTTAATAGAAAAACTCCCATTTATGGGGCTGTTACTCGATGTCTATGGGGTTAATCTTTCAATTATGGGTCTGGGAATCTTTTGTATGGTTTCCTAGAAGATTTCCATGAGTTTCTTTCTTAATCTCAGATGAACATCGAGGATTGAATTTTTTAAAGTCGAAAATTCGACACTTTAATTAAAAAACCCCCTTCTATGGGGCTGTTACTCGGTGTCTATGGGGTGGATCAATTAATTATGGGTGAGGAAATCTTCAGTAGGGTCTACTATAAAAATTCTATAAGTTTCTTTTCTTAATCTCGAGTAGACACCGAGAACTAAAATTTTTAAAACTCAAATTCTCGAAAAACAAGTTAAATAACGACTTTTATGGGGCTGTTACTCGATGTCTATGGGGTTAATCTTCTAATTATGGGTCTGGGAATCTTTTGTATGGTTTCCTAGAAGATTCCCATGAGTTTCTTTCTCAATCTCAGATGAACATCGAGGATTGAATTTTTTAAAGTCGAAAATTCGACACTTTAATTAAAAAACCCCCTTCTATGGGGCTGTTACTCGGTGTCTATGGGCTGGATCAATTAATTATGGGTGAGGAAATCTTCAGTAGGGTCTACTATAAAAATTCTATAAGTTTCTTTTCTTAATCTCGAGTAGACACCGAGAACTAAAATTTTAAAAACTCAAATTCTAGAAAAACAAGTTAAATAACGACTTTTATGGGGCTGTTACTCGGTGTCTATGGGGTTAATCTTTTAATTATGGGTCTGGGAATCTTTTGTATGGTTTCCTAGAAGATTTCCATGAGTTTCTTTCTTAATCTCAGATGAACATCGAGGATTGAATTTTTTAAAGTCAAAAATTCGACAATTTAATTGAAAAACTCCCATTTATGGGGCTGTTACTCGGTGTCTATGGGGTGGATCAATTAATTATGGGTGAGGAAATCTTCAGTAGGGTCTACTATAAAAATTCTATAAGTTTCTTTTCTTAATCTCGAGTAGACACCGAGAACTTAAATTTTTAAAACTCAAATTCTCGAAAAACAAGTTAAATAACGACTTTTATGGGGCTGTTACTCGATGTCTATGGGGTTAATCTTTTTATTAGGGGTCTGGGAATCTTCTGTATAGTGTCCTAGAAAATTCCCATGAGTTTCCTTCCTTAATCTCAGGTGTACATCGAGGATTGAATTTTTTAAAGTCAAAAATTCGACAATGTAATAGAAAAACTCCCATTTATGGGGCTGTTACTCGGTGTCTATGGGGTGGATCAATTAATTATGGGTGAGGAAATCTTTAGTAGGGTCTACTATAAAAATTCTATAAGTTTCTTTTCTTAATCTCGAGTAGACACCGAGAACTTAAATTTTTAAAACTCAAATTCTCGAAAAACAAGTTAAATAACGACTTTTATGGGGCTGTTACTCGATGTCTATGGGGTTAATCTTTTAATTATGGGTCTGGGAATCTTTTGTATGGTTTCCTAGAAGATTCCTATTAGTTTCTTTCTTAATCTCAGATGAACATCGAGGATTGAATTTTTTAAAGTCAAAAATTCGACAATTTAATTGAAAAACTCCCATTTATGGGGCTGTTACTCGGTGTCTATGGGGTGGATCAATTAATTATGGGTGAGGAAATCTTCAGTAGGGTCTACTATAAAAATTCTATAAGTTTCTTTTCTTAATCTCGAGTAGACACCGAGAACTTAAATTTTTAAAACTCAAATTCTCGAAAAACAAGTTAAATAACGGCTTTTATGGGGCTGTTACTCGATGTCTATGGGGTTAATCTTTCAATTATGGGTCTGGGAATCTTTTGTATAGTGTCCTAGAAGATTCCCATGAGTTTCTTTCTTAATCTCAGATGAACATCGAGGATTGAATTTTTTAAAGTCAAAAATTCGACAATTTAATTGAAAAACTCCTATTTATGAGGCTGTTACTCGGTGTCTATGGGGTGGATCAATCAATTATGGGTGAGGAAATCTTCAGTAGGGTCTACTATAAAAATTCTATAAGTTTCTTTTCTTAATCTCGAGTAGACACCGAGAACTTAAATTTTTAAAACTCAAATTCTCGAAAAACAAGTTAAATAACGACTTTTATGGGGCTGTTACTCGGTGTCTATGGGGTTAATCTTTCAATTATGGGTCTGGGAATCTTTTGTATAGTGTCCTAGAAGATTCCCATGAGTTTCTTTCTTAATCTCAGATGGACATCGAGGATTGAATTTTTTAAAGTCAAAAATTCGACAATTTAATTGAAAAACTCCCATTTATGGGGCTGTTACTCGGTGTCTATGGGGTGGATCAATTAATTATGGGTCAGGAAATCTTCAGTAGGGTCTACTATAAAAATTCTATAAGTTTCTTTTCTTAATCTCGAGTAGACACCGAGAACTTAAATTTTAAAAACTCAAATTCTAGAAAAACAAGTTAAATAACGACTTTTATGGGGCTGTTACTCGGTGTCTATGGGGTTAATCTTTTAATTATGGGTCTGGGAATCTTTTGTATAGTGTCCTAGAAGATTCCCATGAGTTTCTTTCTTAATCTCAGATGAACATCGAGGATTGAATTTTTTAAAGTAAAAAATTCGACAATTTAATTGAAAAACTCCCATTTATGGGGCTGTTACTCGGTGTCTATGGGGTGGATCAATTAATTATGGGTGAGGAAATCTTCAGTAGGGTCTACTATAAAAATTCTATAAGTTTCTTTTCTTAATCTCGAGTAGACACCGAGAACTTAAATTTTTAAAACTAAAATTCTCGAAAAACAAGTTAAATAACGACTTTTATGGGGCTGTTACTCGATGTCTATGGGGTTAATCTTTTTATTATGGGTCTGGGTATCTTCTGTATAGTGTCCTAGAAAATTCCCATGAGTTTCCTTCCTTAATCTCAGGTGTACATCGAGGATTGAATTTTTTAAAGTCGAAAATTCGACACTTTAATTAAAAAACCCCCTTCTATGGGGCTGTTACTCGGTGTCTATGGGGTGGATCAATTAATTATGGGTCAGGAAATCTTCAGTAGGGTCTACTATAAAAATTCTATAAGTTTCTTTTCTTAATCTCGAGTAGACACCGAGAACTTAAATTTTAAAAACTCAAATTCTAGAAAAACAAGTTAAATAACGACTTTTATGGGGCTGTTACTCGGTGTCTATGGGGTTAATCTCTCAATTATGGGTCTGGGAATCTTTTGTATAGTGTCCTAGAAGATTCCCATGAGTTTCTTTCTTAATCTCAGATGAACATCGAGGATTGAATTTCTTAAAGTCAAAAATTCGACAATTTAATTGAAAAACTCCCATTTATGGGGCTGTTACTCGGTGTCTATGGGGTGGATCAATTAATTATGGGTGAGGAAATCTTCAGTAGGGTCTACTATAAAAATTCTATAAGTTTCTTTTCTTAATCTCGAGTAGACACCGAGAACTTAAATTTTTAAAACTCAAATTCTCGAAAAACAAGTTAAATAACGACTTTTATGGGGCTGTTACTCGGTGTCTATGGGGTGGATCAATTAATTATGGGTCAGGAAATCTTCAGTAGGGTCTACTATAAAAATTCTATAAGTTTCTTTTCTTAATCTCGAGTAGACACCGAGAACTTAAATTTTAAAAACTCAAATTCTAGAAAAACAAGTTAAATAACGACTTTTATGGGGCTGTTACTCGGTGTCTATGGGGTTAATCTTTTAATTATGGGTCTGGGAATCTTTTGTATAGTGTCCTAGAAGATTCCCATGAGTTTCTTTCTTAATCTCAGATGAACATCGAGGATTGAATTTTTTAAAGTAAAAAATTCGACAATTTAATTGAAAAACTCCCATTTATGGGGCTGTTACTCGGTGTCTATGGGGTGGATCAATTAATTATGGGTGAGGAAATCTTCAGTAGGGTCTACTATAAAAATTCTATAAGTTTCTTTTCTTAATCTCGAGTAGACACCGAGAACTTAAATTTTTAAAACTAAAATTCTCGAAAAACAAGTTAAATAACGACTTTTATGGGGCTGTTACTCGATGTCTATGGGGTTAATCTTTTTATTATGGGTCTGGGTATCTTCTGTATAGTGTCCTAGAAAATTCCCATGAGTTTCCTTCCTTAATCTCAGGTGTACATCGAGGATTGAATTTTTTAAAGTCGAAAATTCGACACTTTAATTAAAAAACCCCCTTCTATGGGGCTGTTACTCGGTGTCTATGGGGTGGATCAATTAATTATGGGTCAGGAAATCTTCAGTAGGGTCTACTATAAAAATTCTATAAGTTTCTTTTCTTAATCTCGAGTAGACACCGAGAACTTAAATTTTAAAAACTCAAATTCTAGAAAAACAAGTTAAATAACGACTTTTATGGGGCTGTTACTCGGTGTCTATGGGGTTAATCTCTCAATTATGGGTCTGGGAATCTTTTGTATAGTGTCCTAGAAGATTCCCATGAGTTTCTTTCTTAATCTCAGATGAACATCGAGGATTGAATTTTTTAAAGTCAAAAATTCGACAATTTAATTGAAAAACTCCCATTTATGGGGCTGTTACTCGGTGTCTATGGGGTGGATCAATTAATTATGGGTGAGGAAATCTTCAGTAGGGTCTACTATAAAAATTCTATAAGTTTCTTTTCTTAATCTCGAGTAGACACCGAGAACTTAAATTTTTAAAACTCAAATTCTCGAAAAACAAGTTAAATAACGACTTTTATGGGGCTGTTACTCGGTGTCTATGGGGTTAATCTTTCAATTATGGGTCTGGGAATCTTTTGTATAGTGTCCTAGAAGATTCCCATGAGTTTCTTTCTTAATCTCAGATGGACATCGAGGATTGAATTTTTTAAAGTCAAAAATTCGACAATTTAATTGAAAAACTCCCATTTATGGGGCTGTTACTCGGTGTCTATGGGGTGGATCCATCGATTATGGGTCTGGAAATCTTCCATAGAGTCTCTTCTATGATATCTATGAGTTTCTTTTCTTAATCTTTAGTTGACACCGAGAATTGAATTTTTTTTCGTCCCTGTATTTTTCTGTGCCTGTCGTTCGTCGCAAGAGTCCGTGCGCGCGGGAGAGAGGTTCGACCGCTACTTGTTGTTTTTTGCGCTATCTCCGAAAATATTCATTCTATCAAAAAAATGATAAGGACATTTTTTGTTGGTTTTTTAATTTTAAAACTTTTTTTTTAAATAAACTTCCCCGTCAAATCAGTCCTTCTTGATTTATATCGTTATAAACAATTAAATTGTTATTAACAATTAAACCTACCATCGGCGAGCAAAATAACCCAGTTTTTCGTGATCCTCGGAAAAAAATACGTAAATATCATTAATCAGAATCCGGGGACCTAAAAGTGCATACGGGCTTCTCTCTTCAGCCGAGGGACTAATTTGTTTATAACATTAGTTAACAAAAAAAAACTTTTTTTGACTGTTCAACAGAAATCTGTTTAAACAAAATCGCAGTTGATTGGTGATATCGGTTTTTTGACCCCAATCTGGACTTTGAAAAAATCCATTTGTTTATAACATTAGTGAACAAAAAAAAAAAAACATTTTTTGTCGATGCAACAAAAATTTGTTTTAGAAAAAATGCTGTCGATTGGTAGTATTGAAAATTTTTCGATTTTTGAACCCAATCTGGACTTTGAAAAAATCCATTCGTTTATAACATTAGTTAACAAAAAAAAACGTTTTTTGACTGTTCAACAGAAATCTGTTTAAAGAAAATCGCAGTTGATTGGTGATATCGGTTTTTTGAACTCAATCTGGACTTTGAAAAAATCCATTTGTTTATAACATTAGTTAACAAAAAAAAACGTCTTTTGACGATACGACAGAAATCCGTTTCAGAAAAAATGCTGTCGATTGGTGGTATCGACATTTTATCGATTTTTTTTTTTTTTTCTATGATTTTTAATGTAAAAAACTTAGAAAAATTCCGGCCTATTCCGGCGTCTGACGCGATTTGGCGGAGAGAGAGCTCGCGCATAGGCAGTCGCTAGTGCGAGAGGGAGAGGTCCGAGCGCCGGCTCGTTTTTTTATTATATCTCGCGAAATATTCGAGATGCAAAAAAAACATATGATACCTTTTTTGTGTATTTTTTTATTCTGAACATTTTTTTTCCTCTTCACTGCCCCAACAAACCAGCGGTTCGGGAGTTATTTTGATTTAAACAATTAAATTGTTATAAACAATTGTTTGCACCACCTTTGAACAAAATGGACCCGATTTTCGTGATCCTTGGGCCAAAATACATAAGAATCAGTTGGATTTACCCGGTGCCAACAAAATGTTTACGGGACCTCCTCTTCAGCCGATGGACTAAAAATTAGTGTATTTTCGCTGCTCGTATTTCATTCCACGAAATTTTTATGAAAAATATAAATAGAACTTTCCCTCGGAGTGGAACGTGTTTTCGATAAGGAGATTAAAAAAATAGAAAACCATTCGCTCCGCATTTGCATCGAATTTACTCTAGGGTTACTCCGAAAAATTTTTACTGTTTACTATCTTCAAGAATTTGTTCGACTTCCACGGTCAATTGAAATTAACTTTTATCTATTTGTAAAATAACATGTAAATTGTAAATATCTTTTGTACTGAGTTAAAGTTTTCATAATCAAAATGTTTTTATGACAAATCTGAAAAATCATTTCGTAATACGTAATTTTTTTAGGATGTTTTTAATTTAATATTTTCCACTACCCTAGTGGCAATTTCGATCAAGTCTGCTTCAAATACTATATCTGTATATACTTTTTTCTAAGATTTGGGCTAAAATTGCTACTAACCCTAGCGGATCCGAATTACGGTAAATTACGGTAATTACCATAATTTACGGTGAGTTGCGGTATTTACCGTAATCTACGGTGAATTGCGGTATTTTCCCGCACCTTGCCGTAATTTACCGTAATCTAAAAAAACACCGTGAATTCTGGCAAATTACTGTAAATTGCGGTGATTATGCTGAATACCGTAACTCGGATCCGCTAGGAAAGGTTAGATAGTGTAGGGAAGAAAAATTTACATAAGAACAATTAAATTGTCTTGAATTAAAATTACTATAAATAGATATAATTTTTTATGATATGATTTTCAATGGTCTAATGAATGTTACTATAGAACACCATAAAAATCCATATGGCGGGAATAAATTGTACTATGGTATATAATAAAAATCACAATTCGTAAAATAAAAAATTCTATCGATTATCGTAACATTTATATGAATTCTTTAGTAAATTTTACTTATGTATAGTGGTATTCTTGGACTGAACGGAAGAGAAAAAGAACAAGAGAGATTGCACTTGATATAACGCTACAGCGTTTACATTGTTTATTCCTCTTTAGCGTTCTCATTCAAATCTTTTGTTTGGTTCTCTTTATTGTTTTTCTCATTGGTTTTCATTTTAGAACTCCGTAATACGCGTATTCTTTATTATTTTTTATTTTATCTCTTTACAATTTTATGAACTTTGTTATATTCTCCGACAGGAGTTGGTATTGTTTACTTATTCTTCTTTTTCGTTCTATTTTTAACTTCCTGCTAAGAAAATCGACGATTTTCGAAAAATTGGGAAGTTATTGTTTCCACCCCGATTTTCGGAAGTCGAGTTTTCATTAGATGTCGACGTTTTAAGGTATAGAAAGCTATTCTGACTATTTTCAGAATGATGTCCGAGTGTATGTGTGTGTTTTTGTGTGTGTGTGTGTGTGTGTGTGTGTGTGTGTGTGTGTGTGTGTGTGTGTGTGTGTGTGTGTGTGTGTGTGTGTGTGTGTGTGTGTGTGTGTGTGTGTGTGTGTGTGTGTGTGTGTGTGTGTGTGTGTGTGTGTGTGTGTGTAAACTCTTTGTAACTTTTTAACTAATGAACCGATTTGGATGGTTAAGGTGGCAATCGAAAGAGCTTGTTGGCCCTCAACTTTCCTGAAAATTTCAGATCATTTGATCGAGCAGACTCGAAAAAATTGGCGAATTACGAAAAAAAAAAATTTTTTTTTTAGTTTTTTAGTGATTTCTCAAAAACGACTTGAACGATCGACTTCAAAATCTAATCAGCTCTAGAACTTTATGAACCGCGTCGAATGCCACCTCAACCATCTCAATCGGTTAATTTGTTCGAGAGATATCGTTGGCGAAAGAAATAAAAAACGGTTTTTTTCGATTATCTTCAAAGTGACTCATCCGATTAATTCCAAATTTTAATCAGCTCTAGAATTCAAGAAAACGCGCCGATTGCCACCTTAAACGTCAAAATCGGTTGATTATTTCAAAAGATATCGGCGCTGAAAAGTTAAAAAAATAACATAAAATGTTATTTCTTCCAGATAAATCAAAATGTAATGTGCTAAAATGTGTCTGAAATCATACCAACTTTTTCTCTTCATAGTCTCTTCCGATCATCATTTAATGTCATCTAACTTGTTCTTTAGTTTAAAACATGTCATCAGCAAAAAATTGAGAAAATCCAGTTTTTAATGTTTTTCTCGGATATTCCATATATTATTGCTCTGGCCTAAATCAAAACTCATTCAAATCTTGATTTTGATCACTGACATTGATTTCTGCCTCAACACATTTATTTCAGAGAACATAATCGATAATAAAAATTTAAAAGCCGCTTCCCCATATAGGAAGAAACAATAGGCCCAAGCTTGGCCGAGGTTTGGCGCAAGACTTATTAACTCTGGGAAAAGCTTGAAATCCAAGCTTGGCCCAAGTCTGTCTAAGCATCGAAATGATAACACCCAGCCAAGCTTGAGTGACAGTGTTGTGCCAAGACTGCATCTAAGTATTGGCCCAATATCGAGAGCCAGTGTTGTGCCAAGACTGTTGCTAAATAAGCACCTATGCTTATTAAAAATAAATAAAAAAAAAAAAAAAAATATTAGTAGACATGTGCGGGATTGTAAGATATGGAAATAAATTTGTACACAGAGAAATCAGGTGGATCGATGAAACTAATTTTTTTTTTGCATTTGCTGGGTCTCGAACCTGGTCCTTCATGACTGCTAGGCAAGCGTCTTATCCACTAGGCTGTTACGCTATTCACAGAAGCCAGGGGTTTTTAGGTACTATTTGTTATTTAGACTGGTAAACTAAGGCTTGTCACTTGCATAATGGCTGAACCTTGTCCCAAGACTGGCAAACCAAGGCTTGTCACTTCAGCATTGGCTGAACCTTGTCCCAAGACTGGCAAGCCAAGATTTGTCACTTGAGCATTGGCTGAACCTTGTCCCAAGACTGGCAAACCAAGGCTTGTCACTTGAGCATTGGCTGAATCTTGGCCCAAGACTGGCAAACCAAGGCTTGTCACTTGAGTATTGGCTGAACATTGGCCCAAGACTGGTAAACCAAGGCTTGTCACTTGAGTATTGGCTGAACATTGGCCCAAGACTAGCAAACCAAGATTTGTCACTTGAGCATTGGCTGAACCGTGTCCCAAGACTGCCAAGCCAAGGCTTGTCACTTGAGCATTGGCTGAATATTGTCCCAAGACTGGCAAACCAAGGCTTGTCACTTGAGCATTGGCTGAACCTTGTCCCACGACTGGCATACCAAGGCTTGTCACTTGAGCATTGGCTGAATCTTGTCCCAAGACTGGCAAACCAAGGCTTGTCACTTGAGCATTGGCTGAACCTTGTCCCAAGACTGGCAAACCAAGGCTTGTCACTCCAGCATTGGCTGAATCTTAGCCCAAGACTGGCAAACCAAGGCTTGTCACTTGAGTATTGGCTGAACATTGGCCCAAGACTAGCAAACCAAGATTTGTCACTTGAGCATTGGCTGAACCGTGTCCCACGACTGGCATACCAAGGCTTGTCACTTGAGCATTGGCTGAATCTTGTCCCAAGACTGGCAAACCAAGATTTGTCACTTGAGCATTGGCTGAACCTTGTCCCAAGACTGGCAAACCAAGGCTTGTCACTTCAGCATTGGCTGAATCTTAGCCCAAGACTGGCAAACCAAGGCTTGTCACTTGAGCATTGGCTGAATCTTGGCCCAAGACTGGCAAACCAAGGCTTGTCACTTGAGTATTGGCTGAACCTTGTCCCAAGACTGGCAAACCAAAGCTTGTCACTTGAGTGTTGGCTGAGTCTTGGCCCAAGACTGGCAAACCAAGACTCGTCACTTGAACGTTGGTCGGATCTCGGACCAACCTTGGGAGGCCGAGCCTCGGTAGCCCAGTATTGTGCCAAGACTGGCCCCCTTGTCAATATTTTTTTTCCTACAAGGGTTCTTCATTAATGATTTTCGATTCTTAACTTTTTAAACTCTATAGAGTTTATGCTGCAGCATAAAACGTAACTTGTTAAAGCTTGAAAAGCTCATAAAAAAATGAATCCATGTAATAACATTTTCGAGCTCGAAGAGCTCGAAAATATATTCACAGTGATGTTTTCAAGCTCCTTGAGCTCGAAAACAGCGGGAAGTTTTGGGGCTGGCCCGCAGGGTCAACCGACGCCCTTGTAACTTCCACATAACACAAACGTTTTAATTGCTAAATTGTTCTTAACTTATACATGATATATTTATCAAAACCTTTGTTCATTGAAAATTTGAGAAATAACTATGCTAATAGTAATTTGTACGACCTGTAAACTATTGGCTCATCACATTTTACAGTTCTGAATTCTTCTTATAAGACGTAGAAAAATTTATTCTATTAATGTAATAGATTTTGAAAAAAAACTCCAAATTAAATAAGCCAAGTAAATTTAATTGAGAGGCACAGTGCTGCTAGTATCTTAAGTCATTGCTGATCTTACTGCTATACCAAAACGAAATTACTCTAAAAATCCAGAAACTATTGGCTTCATACTATAAAATTACTACTGAGTCGACTCGCTGCCAAAATTCGGTCCCGTCTAAAACCATTGAGTGAACGGCCCCTGTTCTGGGACAGAGCTTCTTATTTTGCGAAGAGTTTGTTGCGGATATTCACATTGATGATAATATTTTAGTACGTCTTAACTTAAATTGCGAAATTATGTTGAGTTACTACTTAAATTCTTACGAGTTCCGAGAAAAACTATAATATAGAATTTATGTCCAATTGTAGTGCGAGTTTCATAAAAATTTGTATAGTAGATTCCAACATATACTTGCGTTTTACAATGGTACGTAAAATGTATACAAAAGAATCCCCCAAGAATCATGCCGTAATAGTGTACGAAACCCTAAAAATATTAATGTTCATTTACTAGCTGAACGTTCTTTTATACTAAGTTAATAAAACTATGTTCATTGGGTTAGTTATTTTATTTAATTAAGCAACACTTATTTTGATAAAAAATTTTTTTTTTAAATCAAATACAAAATGGACCTTATGATTGAGATTTAAGACGAAATCTCCCTCAGTGTTATTTTGTAAGTCAATTTTAAAATATCTAAAAAATTTAAAACAAACTGACCTCGACTTTTATTTTTTACTCTATTTTTGAATTCAAAGTTTTATTACACGTGAGTACCCCGAGTATAGTATGAACTTTTCTGCTGTTTTCAGAATAATGGAAACGTGAGAAGACTATGAACAAGTCAGCGATAGTTGATCTAAAAAGATCGATTTTCAGAAAGCAACCGAGATGGCAGTTTCAATTTTCTCTGAAATATAATCAATCAAGAGAATTTTCTGTTTCCACATCGTATTACACAAGAAAAATGATATCCAATGTATATACAAGTTGTGATTGAAACTCTGCAAAATGAAGAAGTTACGAAAAAAAAACCGATCATCATAATTGAAATAGTTATTATTGAAGTATCTTCGAAACTTAAATTGAATTACTTAAGTTTCATTCATTTTATTTTATTTTTTTCAAAGAGAATTAGTGGAAAAAATGAATCAATCATTAACCACGTGACAGTAGAGAATTAGGAAGTCTCTTCCGACCACACGACGGATCAACATTGAGGACAACAGTGAAAACGGAAGGGTAGCCACTACGTCGCGGATCAGCTAGTAATTGATTGGACGCCCAAGGAGTAAACACTTCGCTATTGATCGATGAGTTAATCAGCTTTCCTGAACTTTACCAAGACTCCAAGAGTCCACTATAGTCTATTTTGCTACCCTTCTGTTTATTAACCAGAGTTTCTTGTATCTAACAACATTAATGATAGTATCATCCAATTGCAAGTTAAATTTTATGATGACAAAAATCTATTGTCTTCAATGCATTGATTATAAATTCAATTGAATCCAGAATGAAATAAAAAAACTTTGGAAAGTATATCCTTATTTTTACTCCCGACTGCACTTGGTGCACTGAGAGAAAAAATCAGTAACTGCAACTACAAAAAAATAGTGAAATGCGGATGCAAATATTTTTTTTTAGTTACGAAAACAAATCATTTTTAGTTAATGTAGCAATGAAATTTAGTTACAGTTACTGGTTTGTAGTTAACTCAACTATTTTATTGTTAATGTAACTGACTAAAAATAGTCACATTAAATTCAAAGAAGTCATTGACAGAACTAAATCCTAATCTTTAAATCAACTGAGATTTTTTACTAAACATAACGAAAGTTTTGAAGTTAATTAGACTATAAAACAATAATCAATAATAACATTATTTTATAATTACTTACGCAAATAATATTTAGTCACAGTAACTAAAGTAGGATAGTATAGTTAACCATATATATGTAGTTATGAGAACAACTAATTTTTATTCATCAGTATGATAAGATTATATTTGTCCCAACAAAAAAAACTTAATTTTTCTCACTATGAAAATTCAGTGGATTTTAAGAAAAAAAATCGGTCTGTCGGTTAACCCTGCAGGCCAGCCCCAAAACTTCCCGCTGGTTTCGAGCTTGTTCAGCTCGAAAACATCATTGTGAATACATTTTCGAGCTCTTCGAGCTCGAAAATACGTTTGTATTCCATTATTTTCGAATAAACCGTTTTTTACCAAATTTTTCCCCACGATATCCCGCGAACGAATTAACTGATTGAGACGGTTGAGGTGGCAATCGAAAGCTTTTATCGAGTTCTAGAGCTGATTAGATTTTTGAATTGATCGATTCGATAGTTTCTGAAATATTCACGAAAAACAAAAAAAAACTTTTTTTTTTCATTCTTTCGTCGACGATATCTCTCGAACGGATTATCCGATTAAGACGGTTGAGGTGGCAATCGGCGCGTTTTATTGAGGTCTAGAGCTGATAAAATTTTGGGAATGATTGGTTTAGTCGTTTCGACGATATTTGCAAAAAACTGTTTTCTACTGTTTCTTTCGTCGACGATATCTTTTGAACGGATTATCTGATTGAGACGTTCTTGGTGGCAATCGAAAGCTTTTATCGGGTTCTAGAGCTGATTAGATTTTGGAATTGATCGATCTAACAGTTTTCACAATATCCAAAAATAAACGAAAAAAAAAATTTTTTTTTTTTTCGTATTTCTTGAATATCTCAGAGTTTATTTGACTAAATGGTCTAAATTTTTTTTGAAAATCTAAGTTCAGAAGATAGCTTTCGAATGCAGCAAGAACCATCTAAATCGGTTCATTCATCAAGAAGATACGAGAGGTTTACATACACACACACACACACACACACACACACACACACACACACACACACACACACACACACACACACACACACACATAGATACAGACATCGCTCTGAAAATGTCAGAATAGCATCCTAGCACCTTCAAATGTCGACATATGATGAAAACCTGGTTTTTGAAAATCGGGATGAAACCAATAACTTCCCGAATTTTCTGAAAATCGTCGATTTTCTCAGCGGGAAGTTAAAAATCGGTCTATCGGTTGACCCTGCGGGCCAGCCCCAAAACTTCCCGCTGTTTTCGAGCTCTTCGAGCTCGAAAACGTTGTTGTGGATACATTTTCGAGCTATTCGAGCTCGAAAATACTTTTGTGTGCCATTGTTTTCGAAAAAAACCGATTTTAGCATTTCTTCCTCTCACGATATCTCAAGAACGAATTGACCGATTTTTATGCTTGAGGCGGCCATCGGCGTATTTTATTGAGTTCTAGAGCTGATAAAATTTGGAAATTGTTTGGTTCGGTTGTTTCGAAGATATTAGCAAAAAACCGTTTTTTACCATTTCTTTTGCCCGCGGTAACTCTCGAACGAATTATCCGATTGAGATGGCTAAGGCGGCAATCGACGTGTTTTATCAAGTTCTAGAGCTGATTAGATTTTGAAGTTGATCGTAGAAGTCGGTTCTAAGAAATCAATACAAAACTAAAAAAAAAAAAATTTTTTTTTTCGTAATTCGCCAATATTATCGAGTCTACTTGATCAAATGATCTGAAATTTTCAGAAAAGTTGATGGCCAACAAGCTCTGTCGATTGCCACCTTAACCATCCAAATCGGTTCATTAGTTAAAAAGTTATAGACCGGTCACACACACACACACACACACACATACACACACATACACACACATACATACATACAGACACTCGGACATCATTCTGAAAATAGTCAGAATAGCTTCCTAGGACCTCAAAACGTCGACATCTGATGAAATTTCGATTTTCGAAAATCGGGGTGAAAACAATAACTTTCCAATTTTTCGAAAATCGTCGATTTTCTTAGCGGGAAGTCAAAAATTATTTTTTGTTTAAAATGTTTAGTTTTAATGGTTTATTAGGTTTTTTTTTCTTATTTTTTTTTTTTTTTTTGTAATGGGAGGTGGATTATGTACATTTTGGTCAAATTTATCTTACATACACACTTAAACTTAAAAGTTTAACAACCTTCCTAGGCTTAAATAATTATTTCGCATTCGCCCTAAGAAGGATTCGAACCTAGTACCCTACGCACGCAAGACCGACAATGTACCGTTACGCTACGCGGCCGATGAGTAGCCATCTACCATACTTAACTTATAAGCCAAGCCTACAAGTACTCACTTTGTTACAGCAACAAAATTAATTTAGTTATGGCAAACATTATTTTCGCTCACATATTAACCTCCAAGACTTGAAAAAATTCACGTCACGCTAAAAGAAAAATTTTTGATTATACAACAGAAATTCATGTCACGAAATTCCAAATCGACTTATATACACAAATTTTTATGAAATTTTTTGTCTTCTACATTTTGGACACAGGATCTTATAACAACTTAAACTTTTCAGACTTAAAAAAATTTTAAGTTTCGGGACTGAAAAGATTACGGTGCTAAAAAAAAACACTTGTCGAAAGCAAATTTAACGATATATATTTATAGATCATATCGAAAAAATGTATTATTTTAACACCAAAATTTTTTTTAAGTCCTAATTTTAGTTTGATTAAGTACGAAATAATATTGGATTCAACTAGTTAGTATTTGTTGTGACTCCTAAACTTTCGTTGTAGCGATAATTAAAAATCAATAACAAAATACTTTTAGTTACTTCAACTATTTTTTTAAAGTTATCTGATCAATAAATAGTTATCATAACTATTTAAATTAGTTACACCAATTTAATAAAAATAGTTGCATACAACTATATAAAATGTTTTACTACTACAATTTAAAAATCGTTGTATCAACAGCAAAATTTTAGGGATATACGGAGACAAATAAAAAAATCGGTCTGTCAGTTGACCCTGCGGGCCAGCCCCAAAACTTCCCGCTGTTTTCGAGCTCGTTGAGCTCGAAAACATTATTGTGAATACATTTTCGAGCTCGCAAATACTTTTGTATGCCATTGTTTTGTAAAAAACCATTTTTTAGCATTTCTTTCTCCCACGATATCTCGTGAACGAATTAACCGATTTTGATGGTTGAGGCGGCAATCGACGTATTTTATCAAGTTCTAAAGCTGATCAAATTTTGAAATCGATTTATCGAGTCGTTTTTGAGAAATTTCGAAAAAACCAAAAAAAAATTTTTTTTGAATTCTTTCGTCAACGGTTTCTCTTGAACGAATGAACCGATTTTGATGGTTGAGGTGGCATTCGACGCGGCTTATAGAATTTTAGAGCTGATTAGATTTTGGAATAAATCCATCGAGCAAATTAAAAGTTATCCAAATAAAACATTTTCGAAAAAATTTTATTTTTGAAATATCTCTGAACGCACCCTACCGATTAAGTTCAAATTTTTACGGCTTCAAGACATTAACAAGCCGCGTCGAATGACACCTCAACGATCAAAATCGGTTCATCCGTTCAAGAGTTATGAATATTTACATACATACATACGTACGTACGTACGTACACACATACATACACTCGGACATCATCGTGAAATTAGTCAGGATAGCTTCCTAGGACCTCGAAACGTCGACATCTGATGGAAATTCGATTTTCGTAAATCGTACCGAAACCAATAACTTCCCGAATTTTTGAAAATTTACAATTTTCTTAGCGGGAAGTTAAAAAAATCGTTGAATCAACTCGTTGAAGATAGTTACAAAAAATGAGAGAAATTGTCAACGAGGAAGAACTGTCAGTAAAGCACCCTCAGCGCTTTCGCGCTTGAGGTGTGCAATATAATTATTGCTACAATTTGTTATTAGTTAGATTAAGTTCCTAAAAATAGTTGATTTAATTACTTAATTTTTGTTGTGACTATTAGACTTTTATTGTAGCGATAACTAAAATTAAATAACAAAATAATTTTAGTAACTTCAACTATTTTTTTAAAGTCATCTGAACAAATAGTTATCATAACTATTCAAATTAGTTACATCAATTAAATAAAAATAGTTGGATTTAACTATATATAATGTTTTACTACTACAATTTAAAAATTGTTGCATCAACAGCAATATTTTAGTGATATACGGAGACAAATAAAAAAAAATCGTTGAATCAACTATTTGAAAATAGTTAAAGAAATATAGTTTTTGCTACGATTTATTATTAGTTAGATTGAGTTCCTGCACTTACCCATATAACAATTTTTTTAAACTCTTCAGCAAGTCTGCTCTCAAGATCGATAGGTGTTAGTAGGTATGTGTCTTGCTGCAGATACTTGTGACCAGATTTAAATTGCAAGCCTAGTGCAAGCCTTACACAAAAATTCGTGCCAGATTATAACTCAATTCTGGAGGAAGACTATAGTTGACAATATTTGCGTATGACTTGCTCAAGGCTTAAAATTGACCTTGAGCATTGAGCAGATCTTGAGCAAGCCATGCGTAAGTACCTACTGTAAGTTACTGGTGCAAGAAATACGTCAGATACTTTTTCATTTGTAACGGGGTAAATTGGGTCATTTTATTGACCAAAATCGTAATGGTCATCTACCTTACCTGCTACCCCAATTGAGCATTCGATTAAGTTTTTCGACTTGTCGCCGGGCGCGCTAATAGAAAATACTCTCACGCTAGGCCCAATCATAATTAATTACGGGAGGGGTTTTCCGATCATTGCCGAAAATAATCGAGAGGAATTAATAAAACTAGAAGACAGCAGCGAAAAAGAGAGTAGTGACCGGAACGACTAGACTGAACAGACGTTCAGGACAGAGTCAGTAGGATCGGGCAAACATCTAGACGCCCAAAGTTACAACCGGGAAGCACCGAGCCGGGAGGACCAAGTAACCACCAGGACAATTACACGGACCAGGACAAATACCGGACCAGGGCAACTATTACTAGACGAGTCACGGAAAAGAATCAACGTAAATCGTAATAGGTATTTTATAGAATATTCCCAGAATATTTATTAATTAAATACGTAATTAAACGTCGTGTCCGCTAAATATTGTCGTATCTATTAACGTGTAAATATTCAATCGAAAACCGGTCTCAACATAATTAGCTTTGTTATTTCCAGGCAGGTTGTATAAAGCATCGCCGGAAAATTCTTCTGAAATTTTCCAGGCAGGTTGTGTAAGGCATTCGCCGGAAAAGCAATTGCGATCTAGTCAGAATTATCTAGTCATTAATAATAGGATAAATTAATTATAATTAATTTAAGTAATTAAATAAAACAAATTAATAAAAATATAAACGTTAAATGTGGCGTGAAGTAAAACGTGTTCGAGTTTGAGTATTGGATATAGAGTCAGTGAGTAAAATGTTAAGCGGTAAAATAAAATAAATCATAAAACCGTTATAACAGGGTATTTCTCAACCTTGCCAAGTTTGGCCCCTCTATTAATTGATCTTAATAAGGGCACCACTGGAAGATAAGACTCGGCCTTCCAGAACCGGACATGTTAATATTATAAATCAGGGTCGTTGAAATATATAAGAGTAAGGAGATTGAGGGATTAAATTAATTTTTACACACAATTTTAATCGATATAATTTTAGATTTTATTCACCAAATCACAATTTTACCCACCGGGCTTTTCTTTTACTTATAACTATTTTTAACACTATTGTCCACCGGACTTTTATTCTTAACACTAACTAAATAAAATTTCGTCCACCGGACTTTTATAAATTTCACGAACGAGTCCCCTGGACTTTTACACGAAATGGCCACCGGCCTGATCCCCTGGATCTTTTATTAATTACGACGAACGAATGAGTCCCCTGGACTTTGATACACTAAAGTATAATAATTGAAAATTTTCATTCAGTATTTGAACGACTTAAGTTCAGTAATTAAAAATTTATATTTAGTAATTAAAATACTTAAATTTAATAATGAAATCTTCTTATTTAGTATATGAAATGATCAATTCAATAATTAATTATTTATATTTAGTATTTAAATTTAATCCGTATGGATGCTTCTTCGGATTCCCCTGCGCTGTTATAGTTATGACTGAAAAGCATTCCAAAAATCTACTCACAAATATTTACCTCAAGAGTACTTGTACTCTTCTACTAGGATATTATCCTGTTGGGAGTAGTTGACAGAGTGACTTTTTCACTCCTTTGAACGGAACTTATTACTTCTATTCTAACTGTCCAACTAGGAAAATGTTGCAGCGCTCTTCTGCGCCTAGCGGTGACTCCTGGTACTAATTTTTTCTTTCGCACTCTGCGTTTGCACACTTTGTTATTTTCACTCGCCTTATTTTTTCTCTATCTCTTTATTCATTTAAATTTATTTATTTTTATTTATTTTTTTTTTACACGCATTATATTTTTTTGCGTTTATTTTTTTTTCTTTTAATAATTTTTTTTTTTTATATATGAAAATATCGTGACTCGTCACACCATGATAAAAAATTCCTTAAGTTGAGAAAAAAATATTCTCGAACTGGAAAAAAAATCACTTGGGCTGAGAAATTTTATTACTTAGTTTAAAACTTTTTTTTTGTTTTAGTTCGAGAACTTTTTTTGTTGACTTAATACAAAAAATGTCTTTAGCCAAGAATAAAGATTCTTGACTTGAGAACAAAATATTCTCAAACTGAAAAAAAAAATCACTTAAGATGAGAAATTTTTTACTAAGTTTAAAATTTTTTTTGTTTTAGTTCAAGAACTTTTTTATTTGACTCAATACGAAAAATGTCTTTAGCCAAGAATAAAGTTTCTTGACTTGAGAAAATATATTCTCGAACTTGGAAAAAAATTGCTTGGTCAAAGAAAGATTTTTCTTGGCTTACGTAATTGCTTTCTTGAATATAGAAATATGTCAACTTAATTCAAGAAATAATTGCTTGTTACAAGTAACTCATGTATCTAGTAATATATTACTAGATCGAAGCAATAGTTGCTAAAAATAAGAAATATTATACTTCAATTTAGGAAAAATTTCTTGTTTTAAGTATTCACAGAAATAAGTAAAAAAAATACTTGAAAAAAATTTTTTTTTCTCTCAGTGTACCCTCGTGCACATAAGTACACTTACCCGCACACATACACACCCTTATCCGCACACTTACCCGCATACGTGCGTCCACTTACCCCCACACATACACACACTTACCGCACACATGCGCACACTTACCCTCACACATTCACACACACCCTCGCGCACACATGCACACACACATTCTTAGTTAAAAATTTTTACAACTTTGAATGGAAATAGTTAATAGTATAATAATCGATATTATCAACATTTATTAAGTGTTACTTTAAAATCAACACAAAAAAAGTGTTGAAATTTCAACACAAATAGTCTGTGTTGAAATTCAACACAAATAGTCTGTTTTGAAATTCAACACAAATAGTCTGTGTTGAAAAATAACACAAATATTGTGTGGACCGTTTCTAAAACACAGATTGTGTTGATTTTAACACAATATTTTTTACTGTGCAGGCATGAGTTTCCAGGTCTGATCAGATATGAAAAATGACCGGGTCGGACCAAACCTGGCCAGGCATGTTCAGGTCTGATCAGGTATGTTCATGCCCATCTGGGTAAAAAAATTATAGATAAAAAATGGTCCTATAATTATACACTTATCCAAAAAATTAAAGGAACAAGAAAATTTTATAAATTTTTTAGTGATTTTTGGAAGGCTGTATTTTCGTGAAAAATGAAAAAACGAGATAAAACAAGAATTTTTTTACTTTTTTTTTACGTTTTATTCGGGGGGTTTTTTTTTCGTTTTTCGAAAATTCTTTTTTTTTCTCTTCACCTTACATTTACTGAATAACATAAGGAATAAAACTGAATAAGGAATAAAACTTGTTTCTTTAATTGCTTTGTAAAACTTTGAGCGATCGGCCTGGACAAACGGTTCAATGGATCAATCTGAAAATTTCCAGGGTTTTTGGGGGTACATTAAGCTGTAAAGTCACCTGGCAACATTAACCTTTCCATCAATATTCGCAAAGTAGCGATGAGTTGACTGAAAAACCAGAAAATGGCCATTTCCCATACGAAAAAAATATACATCCGGATATATCCGGGCAAATCTGGAATATGTCGCATATATGCAACATATATATAAATATATGTCTCACATATACAGATTTGCCCGGATATATCCGGATATATATTTTTTTCGTATGGGTTTTTGTGGGTTTTTCAAATTGATATTAAAGATAAAAAAAAAATTTTTTTCAAAAAAATCGAAAATGGTGCTTGTAGAGAATTTATTTGTTTCTCAAACTGTCCTTCAAATGACTGTGCGACCATTAGTTGCTAAGATATCGATAATCAAAGACAAAAGGATCCTTTTTCATTTGAAGGCTGATATCTCAGCAGAAAATAGTCGTACAGAGAAACAAAAAAAAAGCAAATTGTAGCTGAATAAATTTTCTAAACGAGCCATGAATTGGTTTTTTCGAAAAAAAATTTCCTGGCCCCGTAGACCTAAAAAACAAAACCAAAAAATTTAGAAAAATTTTGTCTCGACCTATTTCTTATGATTCCGCAAAAACCGTGGCTCAAAAAATTATTTTGCTGAAAGATCTTCAAACTAGAGATTTCAAGCTTCAATTCGCTTTTTTAATTTTTTCGATACGATCATTTTTCACGAAAATACAGCCTTCCAAAAATCACAAAAAAATTTATAAAACTTTCTTGTTCCTTTAATTTTTTGGATAAGTGTATATAATTATGTATAACTATATACAATTATATATAATTATTCCTATAAAAATCAGAAAAAAATAAAAAATTCGGGCGTGTGCAGGATTCGAACCGAGGACCTCGCGCTCAAAAGTTTAACCCGCTACCCGTTGACCTAAGAGATTGACTTGAAAAGTAAGTTTCGTATGAACTTCAAGTAATAAAAATCTTATACGTGATAGATTCATGGTCAACAAAATTTTATATCTAATTCATTAAATATTGATTTATAGTTATATGAAATTATATATAAGTTATTTATAATTATAACTACGTTAGCTATATATAATCATAACATAAGTTAGTTACATTTAATTATAATTAAGATTTTAAATTTGATCCCATATATCAGGCTGGATCAGACATGAACAGGCATGGACAGGCATGAACGTATAATCAGGCCTGAGCATATTTAACACTTCAGATAAGGACAGGTATGATCATGTCTAATTTCAGGTCTGATCATACATGAGCAGGCATGGTCAGGTCTGATCATTTTTCCCTGGGTAGTTTTAAGATTATTTATTTCGATTATTATTAAAAAAAAGTTAATTGAAAAAAATTTTACTTGGACGTCAGTTGGTCTGTATGGATGTAAACAAGATATCTTCCAAAAAACTAGACTTATCACTTTGATTTATATCATTTATTTTCTCATTAAAGAAAATAACGACTGTCTTTCCTCTCAACAGGGCAGGAATTTAAACTTTCAGTGTAGGTATGGTGAGAAATCATTTAAAAACCCCAACCACCAAGAATATTTAAAAAGTAAGAAATAATGTTTGTTCAATAATAATATAAGATAAACACGTAATTTTGACGTTACTAAAATTGTGATGAATATATCAATCACGTCCTCTGACTTGGATATATTTTACATGTTCATATTAAATTATTGTTGAACAAAAATTATTTTTTACTTTTCGAAAATTCATGAGAGTTGAGGGGTTTTAAATGATTTGTTTTTCCCAATTTGTCTATGTTTTTTTTTTTTTTTTAATTAATTTTTTATATTAAAAGAAATTTTAAGTACCGATGAAATTACACGTTTCTTTTACTCATTTTGCGATAAGGCGATAAGAAACCACGAGAATACTTTTTCTGTACCCCCTACTCTTACACTACCTCCGTGAGGATTTTTCCAGAAGCTCGTTATCAAGAACTTCATTGTTCTTTTACCGCTACAGAAGAATAAGAGCCGTCGCCACCAGTAGCCACTGTGGAAAATAAAAAAAAAGAAAGTCCGTAATTGCGGCAAATCACTTCGAGTACCAGGAAAGAAGGGGTTGAAAACGAGGTTAGTCAAATATATATATATATATATATATATATATATATATATATACCTTAGTGTACAATATTGCTCACCACAAATCGCTCCGACACTGAGAATTCTGAAGTCCATTTTATATGAAGCATTCTAAAACATTTATCGTGAACGTTTTACAATTTTCATTGATTTCACAGGTCTACAAAAAAAAATTTTTTGTTTGGTGCCGCTAATTCTAGGTTATATTTTGGTTAATTAGCCCACAAAATGTCGTGCGAAGCTGTCAAAATTATGAAGCTACGTTCAGGTTTGTATCGATCGATATAATAACCTAAAAAACGTATTTTATCATAATTAATGTCATTATAATCAATAAATTTTTTTTTAAATTAATAATATTGATATGCCGTCGATATGCCACCATTTAAATATAGTGGAAACCTAAACATGCAAACCTTCTCAATAAGACAATTTATAGATAAATTGAGAAAAATATAGATAGCCCGAACTGGGAATCGAACACAGACCAATTCGGTATCGCACCGAGTGCTCTACCAGTTGAGCTATCCGGCGCTATAATGAGAATGTTTTCATCAAGATTTAAAGGTGATGGAAGATAGATACCAAGGTCGCTGGGATGAGCATATGATGGCAGATTACTGTTGGAGTATTACACGGGAATGTCCTGAAGACATCCATCGGAGAAAATCTAAAAAGAGAAGCTTCTAACCTGTCAAATAAAATGTGTAATTAAATGTATTTAACTGTTTTGAATTAAATGTTCTTTTGTTTTTTAATAAATGAAAATCTCGGAAACTATACGTAGCATTAATAAAGGAAGTATCACGTTTTTATTAGGGTACCGAATGTACTTGAAATCAGTTTTACTTTTAGCAGCACCAAAATCATTGTAGACCTGTGTTTTTATTTTATTGCGATACGGATAATTAAGTATTTATAATTGTGTTATAAAATAATTGTTATGAATTTTATTCAATATGAAATCATAAAACATTTTAACATATATAAATTACAATTAATCTACTGACTGGGTGCCCAAAAATACTAATACTATTGAATCATCAGTTTAAAATATACAGAGTGATCCAGAATTAGTTTTACACCGGTGAAGTTTAGATTGGGAAGATAATTCTGAGCAGAAAGTTCCTGAACAATATTTCTCAATTTTGAATATTGTAGAAGTTATTAAATATTCAAAGTGGCCAATCAGAAATGAGCAGTTTGAAACATTGGAATTAACAAATAGCATATGTAATTATCCAGACAAAATCCTAGACAAAATTCCAGTCTCACACCAATACAAAATTCGAGACTAAAACCTAGATAAAATTTGAGACTAAAACCAAGACAGCAACCACGACTTAATCAAGACTAAAACCAAAACATTAGTTTAGACAAAAAATTTAAAAAAAAAAAACGTTAAATTGAAATAGAAACCAAATTCACGGCTAAAATCAAGACGAAATTCAAGACAAAATCCTGGACAAAACTCAAGTCTCAAACCAAGACAATATTTTAGACAAAATATTCAAGACAAATGGTAAATTGAAATCGAAACTAAATTCGAGACTAAAATTAAGACGGAATGCGAGACAAATTCGAGACTAAAATTAAGACGGAATACGAGACAAATCCTAGACTAAAATTTTGTATGGATGGTTGTATTAGCTAGTTGCCAATTCGGATGTTTCAAAATAAATGACGATTTCTATTTGAATTAAATTCTATATAAAACAATTAGATGTGAACTTGTTATTGATTCTCTTATATGTTTTTCTATTTCTAAAGCTCGTTTCTAATTAGTCACTTTGAATATTTATAACAACTTCCACAATATTCAAAATTGAGAAATATTGTTCAGGAACTTTATGCTCAGAATTATCTCCTCAATCTCAATCTCACCGGTATAAAACTAATTTTGGATCACCCTGTATATGTATATATATAAGTATGGGTTACGGCAGGTATCAGGACCGTATATACGGATTGTGGCATATATCAGGACCAGTGTTGGTTCTCACAACCATTTGATGATAACGGCAGTTTTCAGGCCCAAAACACACTGAAGAGGAAATTTGTCAAACTCTCAGGGAGCTTGATGTCAGTACCTTATTTTTTACAGTGCATATATGTGCACTCGGCCACTATTAAAATTTTACACTTATTAATAGTTCTAAGTGAAAGAAATAAAAAGTAGCAAGAGCTACTCATTTTATTATTCATCAAAATTATTATTTTCATTAGTTTAATTTTTCTCTAAATCTTTTTAGCTTTTAGGTAATTTAAAAGTACTATTTATTTAAAATTTCCAACTTCCGTATCAAATAGAATAGTAAAAATTTTTTTGATAGACATTTAAATAAATCTTTGAATGCTATTATTGTATTTTCAGAAGAAAAAATATATTATTGCAATTTCTCGAACTACGGTATCTGAACTTGGGATCTTTCAACATCTATACAAATTTAGAATTTGATATAATAAAGTAGTTTTTTTTAATAATATCAATCTACTTTTCGTATTCTCTTCCACAATTTATATAACTATCTTGTCTCTAAGTATAAATTTTATAATAATTACTAAAAATATATATAATCAAATGTTAAATACATCAAAACGACATATTTTATAAGCTTAAAATAACACCTGCACACTGAACTATTAAAGTCTCCTCTTCTCTACTTTTACTTGCCCACTCAACTCCCAAGTTCTCTCTGGGGTTATTTATCCTCTCTTGCTTCTCAATGACTATACTACTTCTTCACTCTTCATCTTTACGGCTATGCGCTATACTCAACGTTTTTGCTACAAAATAAAGTTATTAGAGGCTTCCCCCAAGTCGGCTCGTGTCAAAGTCTAGTAATTGAGTTAGTTGAGTAAATTCATCGGTGGCTGAAATCTAAAAGACTTCTGAACAAGCATATTTTTACATCAACCCAAAGTAACACGCTTAACCTTTATCCTTGTTAAACACATAAATTTAAAATAGGTATATTTTGATTTTAAAGTAAAAAACAGTTTTTCATATAAAATATGTGGAGTATTTTCGCGACCATCAATATAAAATCCTTTACTCACTATGTACTGTAAACCTTTTGTCACTTGCGATGTCGTATTGTCTTTTTTTCAAGTTGAACAAAATATCAACCCTCTGTTAATTTTTTGTTTTTGAGTGCAAAAGAACAAAATTCCCGAGTCAAAATTTAAATCGTAGATTGAACGTACAAGACGTTGAAAACGTAAATTCAACCTTTGATCACGTAAATAGTCGTAAAACGTATTTTAGCCGTAGTTGACGTACGAAAACGTAAATAAGACTTACGTAATCGTAAATCGTCGATAAAACCTTTAAAGACTGGCAATAAAACAATTAAACTATATCGAAAACAGTTTTATCTACAAGCTTCTAGGTAGTCCTAGAATAGTCCATAATAGTCCATATTTCCTGCGAAAATATGTATTAGTCTATTCGATCTATTGATTTGTTTCATGAGTTAACAATACTTGAAACTAAAAAAAAATTTTTCCCGTGTTATTTAAATGGGAAAATCGAATTTTTCGATGAGCTAGGTCTGTAATCGACATAGAATTTTTTTTCTTGCGCGAAAATTTTTTTTATGTGTTGAACTATGATTTTTTCCACAAGCACTTAAAAAAAAAAATGTTGTTCTGAAATGAAGCACCCTAATATATATATATATATATATATATTAGGGTGATTCAAAAAACAAACAAATTTTTTTTAACTTCCCGCTAAGAAAATTGCAAATTTTCAAAAAAGGGAAGTTATTGGTTTCGATCCGATTATCAAAAATCGAGTTTTCATCAGATGTCGACGTTTTGAGGTCCTAGGAAACTATTCTGACTATTCCCGGGTGGACGTCCGTGTGTGTGTGTGTGTGTGTGTGCGTGTGTGTGTGTGTGTGTGTGTGTGTGTGTAAACTCTTTGTAACTTTTTAACTAATGAATCGATTTGGATGGTTGAGGTGGCAATCGAAAGAACTTGTTGGCCCTCAACTTTCCTGAAAGTTTCAGATCATTTGATCGAGTAGACTCAAAAATATTGGCGAATTACGAAAAAAAAAAAAATTTTTTTTTTAGTTTTTTAGTGATTTCTCAGAAACGACTCGAACGATCGACTTCAAAATCTATAAAGCTCTGAAACTTTATAAGCTGCGTCGAATGCAACCTCAACCATCTCAATCGGTTAATTTGTTCGAGAGATATCGTTGGCGAAAGAAATGATAAAAAACGGTTGTTTCCGATTATCTTTGAAGTGACTCATCCGATCAATTTCAAAATCTAACCAGCTCTAGAACTCAATAAAACGCGCAGATTGCTACCTCAAACGTCAAAATCGGTTGATTAGTTCAAAAGATATCGGCGCTGAAAAGTTAAAAAAATAACATAAAATGTTATTTTTTTCCGGATAAATCAAAATATAATGTACTAAATGTGTCTGAAATCATACCAACTCTTTCTGTTTATAGTCTCTTTCGATCATCGTTTAATGTCATCTAACTTGTTCTTTAGTTTAAAACATGTCATCAGCAAAAAATTGAGAAAACCCAGTTTTTAATGTTTTTCTTGGATATTCCATATATTATTGCTCTGGCCTAAATCAGAACTCATTCAAATCTTGATTTTGATCACTGACATTGATTTTTGCCTCAACACATTTATTTCAGAGAACATAATCGATAATAAAAATTTAAAAGCCGCTTCTTCATTAATGATTTTCGATTCTTAACTTTTTAAACTCTAGCATAAAACGTAACTTGTTAGAGCTTGAAAAGCTCATAAAAAAATGATTCCATGTAATAACATTTTCGAGCTCGAAGAGCTCGAAAATATATTCACAGTGATGTTTTCAAGCTCCTTGAGCTCGAAAACAGCGAGAAGTTTTGGGGCTGGCCCGCAGGGTCAACCGACGCCCAAATTTTTTTATTTTAGTTTTTTATTGATTTCTCAGAAACGACTTATACGATCAACTTCACAATCTAATTAGCTCTAGAACTTAATGAAACACGTCGATTGCCGCCCCAACCATCAAAATCGGTCAATTCATTCCTAAGATAGCGTGGGAGAAAGAAATGCTAAAATCGGTTTTTTTTTAAAACAATGGCACACTAAAGTAGTTTCGAGCTCGAAGAGCTCGAAAATGTATCCACAACCATGTTTTCGAGCTCGAGGAGCTCGGAAACAGCGGGAAGTTTTGAAGCTGGCCCGCAGGGTCAACCGATAGACAGATTTTTTTTCTTCCAAACAGGTTCAAAAATTTCGTATAGATAAAAAAAAAAGGCCATTCGGCAGCCGAAATGGAAGTAGACTTCTCATTATTTAATTTTTTTCACTGTTCAAATAAAAGTTGATAATGAAATGAAATTTTTTTTTTACATTTTCTCAAAAACTCTCGAGATGATAAAACAAAAAAAATCAAAAAATTCTAAGTATAATGCCAAAAATTGATGCTAACTAAATGAACTTCAGAAGAATTTTTGATGATAATGCACTATATGTTTTGATTTGACGTTATTTAAAGATACGTATGCATATAATCAAACTATCGGACCAATGGTATTCCGGACCCTATTCGAAAAATTATGATAGATTATGGTTTTAATGCTCAAAAATTCTACCATAAGGACAAAGGCGATAATTTGCTTTCAATAAAATTTACTAATAAAATATTCTAAGATTAAAAATTGATTGTGGCACATCAAAGTGTCATACTTGAAATTAGTACTAATATTTGGAATAAAAAGCCTATTAGAATATCAAACGACGAGTAGATAGAGAGAAAATTATCATCATAACTAATGGTAATTTTGTTATTGATATATCATATCATTTATACACTGTCGATAAAACAAAATTGTATATACCCACTGAATTGAGATGTTTAGATTTCATAAGTGTCACACTGCGATAATATGAATTTAAGTAGCTCCATGAATGTACTAAGAAGTAGGAGAGCTAATGCAATAGCAAAATTTCATTGAATGAATGGTAAATAAAGTAATTTCAGTGGTCTAGGCATATATATAGGCATGAAATTTAAAGCTTATTCGAAGAGCTTTCAGATGAATTTGATATAAAGTCGATAAGTTATCACATTCAAAAGATATTGAAGGAAAAATAAGTAAAAATATGAATTTTGGGCATTTTGTAAATTTTGAAATGCTGTAACTTCTAAACTAATCGACCAATTGCGCTCATTTTCAAACTCAAACAAGGTAGTTACCCACAAAATACGTATACTAAGTTTCAAGGTGATCGGTTTGAAATTGTGGCTATAATCAAAGTGAAAACCTGCATAAAATTAGTTTTTATAATATTTTGTAAATGTTCAAAACCATTTATCTACTAGAAAAAATGGTCAAATCAATGAGCTGTATAGTCAAAATTGTAGGCAATCGAACGAGCTTTCACATAGAACAAACGAAAATAAGCTATCTCTTTCCGTTTAGAAGTTACATCCAGTTAAAGCGGCAAACAAATTTTTTTTGAAAATTTTACAAAGTTTCAATTAACTATAACTGCTAAACTTATTGGCCGAAATGGCTCATCTTCGAACTCATCCAAGGTAATCGGAAATGGTAATGTCAAGCTCTTATAATCGATCAGAAGACTATTTTTTTTATGAGCATGACTTTAAAATAAAAATAACTAGAAAACAATGCGGAATTCGAAAAAACTTTATTGAAAATAACTTCTAGGGAATAAAATTGTCTACAAAAAAGGTCTCATAATATTTTGTAATAGGCCTGATAGTTTCGCCGAAAAAGTAAGAAAATCTCAAAATTTAATATGAATTCGACTTCAACCTCAAATAACTTTTGAACAAAGCGATACCTTAAAAAATGAAAAGAATCTTTTTTTGTAGAGCATTCAATTCCCTACAAAAATATGCCTGCCAATTATTCCTATGACGCATCGTTAGCTACTTATAAAAATCAGAAGACTTAAAAAAATTTTTTTCCATGTTATTTTTATGGGAAATAGAAAAGTGCAATGCGGACAATGTCATATTAATATTAAGAGCTCTAATTTCCACAGGCGTCTTTTTTTATCTATACGAAACTTTTGAAACTATTTGGAAGAAAAAAAAATTTGTTTGTTTTTTGAATTACCCTAATATATATATATATATATATATATTGGAGCTATATACATAATCAAATATTTATAGGTTTCATATCATTGAAGTCTGATCAGATCTAATCATACATAGACATATATATATAACTACCGATAAGTTCATATCAGTCGTATCTGATTAGATCTAATTATATATAGAATTATATATAATTATATCTAGCCTTCATCAGTTAGATCTAATCAGATCTGATTATATATAAGTCTATATATAATTAGACCTGATCATATATAGACTTATATATGATTATGCCTAGCCTTCATCATTCAGGTCTGATCAGATCTAATTATATATAGGTTCATATATAATTATATATAATTCCATGTATAATCATTAGGGTGGTCCTTATTTTGGACATTTTCGAATTTTTATGCTCCCAGAGGCTTATGTGGTTCGAAATAAATAAAAAAAAATATCCTCAACGTTTCAGGTCTCTATCTTAATTTTAACCCGTGCCGCACAGCGATGTAAGTTTCCTATTTAAATAACACGGGGTTTTTGGCATTGAACAATTAATTTTTTATTCCGGCTAAAGTAATTGTTCGAAAAATTTGAAACTCTGTAGACTTTATCCTTATATTACCAGCTGCTCCTCAGAATTTTGACAGATTTTCAACTACCATAATTTTGGGGGTAGAGCATGATGAAAAAAAAGAAAACAAAATTTTTTTATTTCTATCTAAAATTTGTTTTAAATAACATATCAAACCACTCTGCATCCTTATCAAAAGTTCCACCCAAGTGGGTGAACGGCATATCTGTGTTGCACTAATACAGTAATCAGGAGCTTTGGACGAGTTTTTCTTATGACCAAACGAATATTTTCAAAAAATTAAAGCGCGCTTCGCTAAATAAGACAATAGTGCGTTGATGAGCAGTAGAGTATATCTTAAAAAGATTTTTCGAATTTATTACGATTACCTCTCAAAATAGTTTCAATTACAACATGAAAAATTCCCTTGAAGTTTAAGCTCTTAATTCTAACGGGAAGAGTTACTGCAAAATTTTTTTTTGTGATTTTTTCAAGAAATTTTATTTTTTATGTTATTTGACTTTGTGTCTTTTTCATAAATACATAATGCATTCAATTGATATCTGAGATCGGTATATCTATGCCACTAATCATACTATGCCTTAGTATAACATTCAATAAATATTATCAATAAATTAAATTTCTTTCAATATTTGCTTAAATAAGCTGCTCACCTTTAAGTTTATTATTTGTTTTGAGCTATAAATAATAAACAAAAGGTTGATAGTTTTGTGTATTATAATATTGAAATAATTATTTATTTACAATTTTCTAACTATAATAACTTATTAATAAAATAGATCGCTTCTATAAATAAATATAATAAACTTGAAAAATCACAAAAACAAAATTTGAGGCACGTGATCCCGTTGGAATTAAGAGCTCAAACTTTTTAAGGGAATTTTTTTCAGTCGCAATTGAAACCGTTTGTAAAGTGATCGTAATAAATTCAAAAAATCCTTTTAAGGAACACTTTACTGCACACTAATGCAAAGTTCCTGATTACTGTATTAGTGCAACAAAGATATACCGTTCACCCACTTAGTTGCGAGAATGAAAAAAAGTAAGAACTTCTCATAAGGATGCAGAGTAATTTCATATGTTATTTGAAAAAATTTTAGCTAAGAATAAAAAAAATAATTTTTTTCTTTTTTTTCATCATGCTGTACTTCCAAATTTATAGTAGCTGAAAATCTGTAAAAATTCTGAGGAGTAGCTGGTAATATAAGGATAAAGTCTACAGAGTTTCAAATTTTTCGAACAATTACTTTAGCCGGAATAAAAAATTAATTGTTCAATGCCTAAAACCCCGTGTTATTTAAATGGGAAACTTACATCGCTGTGCGGCACGGGTTAAAATTGAGATAAAGACCTGAACCTTTGAGTATATTTTTTTTTATTTATTTCGAACCACATAAGCCTCTGGGAGCATAGAAATTCAAATATGTCCAAAATAAGGACCACCCTATTAATCATATATAATTCCATATATGATTACATATAATTATATATGATCTAATATATAATCATATATACTCATATATACTCATATATAATCTTTTTTTATCAGGGTGTTGAAAATGAAAAGATACAAAATTTTTTTAAATTTAAAAATAAATATTAAGTTATAGAGAAATAAAGAGATCGTCTTGTTTTACAAGCATACGTTTGTGTGCGTAACATGTAAGAAAATTGTCGCAAGCAAAATAAAATAAGACATTTAATCGAAGCCGATATTAACCGAAGATTAACGAAGACTACTGAAATATTACTCTGCAGTTTAAAATAGAAAATACTTCAATAGATTCGAAATTTTATTCGAAGTGCAAGTAATTTTTTATCATAACCTCAATAGGTTTAAATAAATGATATATTGGGGGGTAAAACTTAATACACGTAGAACAAAAATTGGTAGATTCAGATAAAATATTCACAACCCGATGAAAAAAGGTTTTGTCTAATCATATATGATTATATATGTTCATATATATGATCATATATGATTATATATAATCATATATAAAGTTATATATAATCATGCATGATTATAAATGGGGTCATATATAATTATATATGACCCCATACATAATTAGATCTGATCATACCTGGCTGTTATAAGCCCATATATAAGTCTATATATGATCAGATCTGATTATATATGAGTCTATGTATAATTAGATATGATCATACCTGGCTGTTATAACTTCATATATAACCATATATGAGTCTATATATGATCAGATCTGATCATCTATAAGTCTATATATAATTAGATATAATCATACCTAGCTGTTATAACCCCATATATGATCATATATAAGTCTGTACATGATTAGATCTGATCAGACATGATTGATACAAACCTATATGTAATTAAATATAGGCCTATATATAATTAGATCTGATCAGACGTGACTGATATAAACCTATATGTAGTTATATATGTCTATGTATGATTAAATCTGATCAGATTTCATTGATATGAAACCTATAAATATTTCAATATATATATATATTAGGGTGATCCAAAAAATAACAAATTTTTTTTTTTCTTCCAAACAGGTTCAAAAGTTTCATTTAGATAAAAAAAGACGCCTGTAAAAATTAGAGCTCTTAATATTAACATTAAGAGGTTCCTCATCGCACTTTTCTATTTTCCATAAGAATAACATGGGAAAAATTTTTTTTACGTCTTCTGATTTTTATAAGTAGCTAACGATGCGTCATAGGAATAAATGGCAGGCATATTTTTGTAGGGAATTGAATGCTCTACAAAAAAAGATTTTTATCATTTTTTGAGGAATCTATTTGTTCAAAAGTTATTTGAGGTTGAAGTCGAATTCATATTAAATTTTGAGATTTTCTACTTTTCCGGCGAAACTATCAGACTTATTACAAAATATCACCAGACCTTTTTTGTAGACAATTTTATTCTCTAAAAGTTATTTCTAATAAGGTTTTTTCGAATTCCGCATTGTTTTCTAGTTATTTTTATTTTAATGTCATGCTCATAAAAAAATAGTCTTCTGATCGATTTTAAGAGCTTGACATTAAAATAAAAATAACTAGAAAACAATGCGGAATTCGAAAAAACCTTATTTGAAATAACTTTTAGGGAATAAAATTGTCTACAAAAAAGGTCTGGTGATATTTTGTAATAACGATAGAAAAGTGCGATGAGGAACCTCTTAATGTTAATATTAGGAGCTCTAATTTTCACAGGCGTCTTTTCTTATCTAAATAAAACTTTTGAACCTGTTTGGAAGAAAAAAAAAAAGTTTGTTATTTTTTGGATCGCCCTAATATATATATATATATATATATATATATATATATATATATATATATATATATATATATATATAGATATATAGATATATAGATATATAACCTGATTAAAAGAAACGATTCGAAACGATTTGCAATGTTAAATGCTTATAAGAAGGGCGATTTAAAAGTATTCAAAAGCATTAAAAAGTATTCAAATTTTTTTTTTTCCTAATCGTTTTAAATCGCTTCTTTTAATGAAGCACATCAAACTCTCAAATTTTACGATGTTCACATGGTAATTTATGCTAAAGAGCTTAAGACTTTGTGTTACGTGACAGAAGTATTATTTCTTGAATGAAATTTACAACACAAAATTATGATTTTAAAGGTATAGTCTACCACTACAAAATCAATAGGAAAAATCACGATTTGAGTATCATAAATTTAACTTTAATTTTTTTTTCGTGTAACGAAACAATTTTCATACTAACACACTATATACTGCACCCAATTAAGAGGTTAGTTAATAGTTGAGGAACACCATATAGTGAAGACAGCTATCTAACTACGAGCGGTGGCAAATGGATAGTTTCTGTATGTATACGGACAGCTATATGAGATCACTCTATTCGCTCTCTTAACTGAATGTGTTTGACAAAACGGTAGATCGTGATAATGGTAAGAACTTTCCTCCCGTGTTTCTCACTTACACTCTAGCACCCTTCTGGTGGTTGAGTAGTGTTATGCAAATGAACCGCTCATAGCAAGTGTAATGATGAAAAGTTAATTAAACAATTTTACGGCACAAAATTTGGTAATTATGCAGAAAGACATTGGTATGTGAAAAATTTTCTAATTCAAATAACATCAACCTCGGGCACCTCAATCACAAATGTAACAATAAAAAACTTTTTACATTAAAACCGTGAGGGTTCTAACTTTTTACTATAATCATCTTTTACTTAATAAACACAAGACATCCCTCAAGAAACCTGTTAACGGGAGAAAAAAAAACATTAATCTGAGTTTCGATTTGTAAATCGCTATATCTACAATATATATTAGGGCGTTTCGAGAAAAAAACATTTTTTTTTTTTCTCGAAACCAGGCTCAAAATTTTCGCTTAGATGCCAAAATAGGCCTTTGAAAATATGAGTCCTTAATATCAATATTATTAGAGTTGTGCGGATCGCACTTTTCGATTTCCGATAAGAATAACACAGAGAAAAAAAATTTTTCTTCTGATTTTTGTAACTAATGAACCATAAATTGCACTGTATATAATGTCCATTAAATATTTTTGTCGAGAATCGAACGCTCTACATAATAAGTCTCTTCCCTGATTAAAAAAAAAATGATTTAAAATGATTTCACACGTTAAATGTCCATAAGAGACAGGATTAGAAATGATTTGAAGGATTAAGAAGTATTTAAAATGATTAAAAAACAAATCATTTTAAATACTTTTTAATCATTTTTTTTAATCAGGGTTATCTTCTTTTGATAAATCCATCCGTTCGAAAATTATGGGAGCTTGAGGTGTGCAATTAAAAAGAAAAAGGGTAACAAGAGTTACTAATAACAAATTTCTAACTATGTTTTTTTTTTTTTTTTTTTTTTTTATTTAAATAATACAAGAAATCTTAAAATTTTCTATTCACTGTAGAGTTTGCTTTTTTTCTAATTTTAATGAAAAATATATACGTTTTTCTCAATACATATACTATTCGCATGCGTAATAAAATTTCTGTGTTACATTTTTTTAATGAATTTAATGAGTCATTGGTTAATTATTAGAAAATAAAAATAATCGTTAACTAGTTTATAAATCTTCAATTGACTTCAAAAATAATGAACAACTATATCTTTAAAGTGTTTCAATTAGCGTACGGTTCATTCAAATCAGATAATTCGTTTAAACGGTATCATTACGAAAGAACTAAAAAATTAAGTGATTATTTTCATACGGTATTTCTCAATTGAATCAATTGAGCTTAATAAATTATACGGCAATTGAAAGGGTTAATTGAACCATAGATTTGATTTAATTTTTAAATTAATCGGATTCAGCTGTTTAAATTAATTATTTGAATAAAAGATTTTTATTTCATTAAAAAAATATATCAAAATTAAAACTCGTAGAATTCAAAAAGACGTTACAGCAATTTGTTTTACAATACTAAAAACATTCAGGGATTAAATTTAATTGTAATAATTATCAATTAAATTACAATTACCAATTTCACATGATAATTGCAGATGTGTGATTTGAAAAATAAAATATTGAGATAGTTCATTTTAAAATAATATAAAATAAAATTTAATATGCAAGTATTATGTTTTATCAATACTTGTTTATAAATATTCTATTTTCAATTCAATATGAATTTATCTATTTCTTTTTCTGTGGTATACATTGCACAATTTTACGATTCATCAACGTTCAATTTACTCAAGCGGATAATATCAAAATTTCATTTGCTCGATCAAATACCTGCTGATGATTAGTTTCATAAATAGAAAAACTTTCAAAAACACATGATTGAACTTTTTTTTTTGCAGTTTAAATTCCTTTAATATACACATAAATAATAATAATAATAATGATACAATATTTCATACTATAAATATTCATATTTATTTCTAACATTAGAAAAATATCAAATGTGCATAAGTTTATATTATAAAGTAAAATATATGTTGAGTAATTTATATAATGCAGGTAAACTAATGGCTGAGAGGTGTATTTGGTCTGCGGGATGCAATATCAGAGGACGCGAACGCACAATTGTTTGACCACGTCACCATACACATCACAGGATGCATACAGGTCAACGTTATTACGCATACAAGCATGCAACATTCGACGATTAAACGGTAATTCGTCGTGCGTGACATAGAATAGTTGAAGTGGTTTGGGCTTTCGCGTAGTTCGTTATAAAAAAAACTGAGAATACACGATCAACTAGCATATATATATGTGTATATATATATATATATATATATATATATATATATATATATATATATATATATATATATATATATACATATGTATATATATTTACAGAACTGAATAAACGTTTGAAATCCTCATATCCCACATTTAGTATCGCTACCACAAATTCAGACACCACTATAACTATTGCTCATGGCGATTGAACGAGTTCATCCAGGCGTAAATGTAACGATAGTGTCCGAAACGTCCGGATCATCGATTCTTATACTAACCAGTCTCATTACATCAACTGTCCACTATTCAATGTTCGTCGAGAACGAAATTTCTCTTGTTCCTGATGTTATATATAGACACATAAAAATTTTCTTTATTTATTTGTATATTTACTGGATTTTACATATTTATATATGTAAATTTTATATTTTTTGTTTGTTTGCTCATTTTTCAGTTGATTTAATGCAAATATAAAATACAATAGTTGAGCGTTTTTCTTGTATATTCAAGAGGTAAATCTTTAATGTATTGTTCAATGTATAAATTCAAGTTTACTTCATTTTATGTATGTCTCTGCTTCCAAGTTTTCACATTAATCGCAACTCATCTAAGTCATTGAAGTGTATCACTGAACTGATGTTTCAAACAGTCAATTGCACGTAAAGCACGAAGTAATAAAAGTAAAAAAACGAAGCATTTTAAAGTTTTATGACAAATTATTCGAATGCTAAAATTTTAAAGACTGTAAGTCTAATAAAAATAGTAATCACATTTTTTAAAACTTTACGTACATGTATTTGTCATCATAATTTTGATTTCAGCTATCGATTTAAGTACTTTAATATTAAATTTTGTTTGGCTGCAAGATTACTCAATGGTAAAATACTTTTTATCAGATGATTTACATCGTAGGTATGGGGACCAAAAAAGGAAAAACTATTTATGTTATGACTTCATGACTGATAACGTGCAATGCAAACAAATATATTTATTTATTTATTACAATATTTTATTTATTTATATTTGTTAGAATTGACAATTTTATTATATTTATATTTATTTATCAGAAAAATTTGAAAAATTATATAATAGTTAGGGTATTGATGCCAAAAATGATGGTTGAGGGTACTGTAGAAAAAGTCGACATGTAATGTTAAATACAACCCTATTAAGAAAATTCATGTGGGATTGCATGGGAATCCATAGGAATCTATATAGAAAAGTATGGATATATGTAATTCATAGGAATTAATATAGTAGTATATGGATTTGTATAAGAAGCGTATGCAAATAAAAGAACAGATTCATATTCCTGTAGAAAATCATATGGGAATCCATCTGAAAACGGCATATGGGAATCCACATAGGAATCCAAGCTGGATTCCTACATGGATTCTTTTGATAAGGTAAAGTTAGTCTTCAAATGAGTGAGACGATAACAGCGCATTATATAGTCTTCAATAAAATATTATTTTGATATTAATTATAATTATTGTTCACTTGAAAAAGTCTAAAGAAATAGACAAAACGTCGTACACCGGCATAATCTAACTTTTAACTGTTTTTCTTTCTTTGGCCCTCATACCTGCGATTTAAATCATCTAATTATTTATTATTATTATTATCATTATTATTGTTGTAAGTATTTAGGCTCTAGAATAGGCTCTACATGAGTATAGTTGTAGGCAGAATAATAGAAATAACAATAATATTAATAACCGTAATCAAACGGCACAAACAATGCATTGCCTTGAAACTGGACATAAATTTCTCTTCGATAAGGTAAAAATATTGGACACAGAAAGAGTTAGATTTAAACGCAACATTAGTGAGATAATTTATATACGATTAAATAACACGGTTAATTTAAAAACGGACAATGATGGCCTCAGTTGTCTATATAATAATTTAATCCAGAAACATAAACTTAATAATGTCAAAAATGTATAATACTTAGACAGTTATTCATGGAATCGAGTTTATTATTAAGTTTAAGTTCCTTTATTTTGGAATTGAGTTATTTATCTATTTCAATAATATATATAGCGCGCGCACAAATTTCAGATTCAGATATTATCCTCTAGAAGGCATTAGTGTATATATTTTCATTTCATGTATTTGAAAGAGACATAGTTCATTTATGAAGTGTACAGTCGCATCATTGCTTTTCTTAATAGTGTTTTATTAGACTATAATAATATTTAATTATTATTATTTAATCAAATAATAATAATTATTATTATTGTTTTCACATAATAAATTATAATCATATATATTTATTAATGAATATTGAATTGTATAAAACTAAATACACTATAAGTGACGTTGTTGCAACCCATTAACAGCAATGCTTAAATATATTAATGGCAATATGTTGATAATAATATTCATGGTAACTATTGTTTAGATTTTAATTGACTGACGAGTAATGTATTGTTATTCATAAATATAATTTTTAATATTATTGTATTGTAAATTGTGTCTTATAGATGCCTGAGGAAGTTGAGATACTCAACGAAACGTTGCGTAAATAAATAAATAATTAACATTTTTTTTTGTCTAAATCACCGGATGGTTTTTATTTATTGACTATCATTATTATTATTTTTATTATTATTTTTATTTTTGTTTCCCCTTTTTTTTATAATGAATCCAATATTCAATTATAATTAATCATTTGTACTTATATGACTTTAATCATGCTGGCTGTAATTTAATTAAATAATATTGTATTCGAAGAGAATTAATAAATTTCTGCATATAATTATCGTGTGATTCTCGACCAATGGAATTGTGAATGACATATCGTTCGTTTCCATAACAAACATTATTCAAACTCAGTGAGCAAGAATAAACTGCCGGGCAAGAGATAAGCGGACGTTGCTTTAAATACCATTTGATAATAGCATGGGCATTTGGGATTTATAAACACCTACACAATTCAACTTTATTATTTTATTCTACCTCTTATATAATAATAACGATAATATTAAAATATAACTAAAATATTTACATTAGGTTTTATACTAATAACGGATTTTACAAATAATATAATTTAATAAACTGTTGAAATGATTACAAAATTAGATATTTTGTTGTCTAGATAAAGTAAACTTTTGCAAGATAAAAATGACAATTTACTGACGCTTATGAATTAAAAAACAAACTAAAAATAATAATAATAGAAGAAAGTATTAAAAATGAATGAAAATTCATTTTACAGCAGCATCTACTCTTTGTGGGAACAAGACAAACAAAAAAACTAAAATTTCTATTATTATTAAAGAAAAAAAAAACCAAAGAGAAAAATGTTTGAACGAAAAAAGTCGTGAAATTCTGTATGTATTTGCGGAAAAAAAACTGAAAAAAAAAACAAATTCAAAAGTACAATAGCAAAGATAATTATCATGATGATAACAATGAATACTTTTTCAAGTACATAAAGAAGCAAGTAGTAGAGTCGAGGAGGCGATAATACCGTCGAGCATGAAAAGACGAAAGGTAGAGGGAGAAAATAAAAAAAAGCGGGTTTTTAATAATAACAAAAGAGAATCCATGGCAGTTTCTTTGGCCACACAGCAGCGATTATAGCTGGCACGTTCTTTGAACGTATTTACCGAAGCGTTTTTAGATATACTGTACCGTCACACCCTAGCGTTTTCACGAATGCAAAGAATCAGCTATAATACATACTGTCATCGTTTTTCTTCCAGGATCCAGGACTCTACGCGGTACTACTTAACTATTTTAAAAGACCGTTTTAGCGCTACCTCGTAAGCCATCAATAACAATTCTCTTATTTTTATATATTTTTTTTCGAACATTCAAGAATATAACAGAGTAAAAAATTTAACTGTTTACTATTGCCTCAGAGGGATAATTTGTACATACAATTATACATCTATATACATCCTTGTTTACATTTATTTAGTGTTGTTGAAATACTAATCTTAGATCGAGAGTGAGGAAATACGGGTTAATTAAACTTACAGGTAATGTACAAACTTGTCGAGAGAGAAATTAACCGTAAATAGTGTGTGACAGATGGTTTAGATAGTAGACTTACGCGTCGCGCCGGATGTCTGTAGTAGCAAGAAGATCGAGAGAAGTGCGCCCACGAGGGTTGTGGTCAGGAAGAACGAGCTTGAGCCGCACCCCATCACGGCATCACTACCAACTTCCACCGCTTTGCAGTAGTTTCCTAGTTCCACTAAGTTGACCAAACTCCTTACTGCTTTCCAGTTTAATGACAAATGGATAATACCATTAGTGCCCACTGTGTTACGATCATTCACCACATTTCCCTAAGCTTATCCGCATCCGTAAGATGTATGCATCTTGATGTCAAAAAAACCAACAAAAAATTTTATTCCACTGATAACACTGTTTGTTTTAATTTAATTGTGTTTATGTTTATTTTATAAAAAACAAATCAACTCACTGCGAGCAAACAAATTTTATTTTGCAACTCAAATTATATTAATTTATAATTTCAAAAAGTTATTTTGCAAACAAACAATGGCTAGATAATACAATTTTACTATGGTAAATTAATTTTATTGTATTGTAGTACATCGAGTAATTTTATTACCAATAATATTTATTAAAAAAGTAAAAAAACAATAAATCAATCAACAGTTGATTGTAAAAAATAATTATCTATGTATACTAACAGTGTATATGGTCCACGAGGCCTGTAAACATCTATAGAATAAACGGCACATGAGAAAACATGTTAACTTTTCCAAACATATGGCATCACTAAAAAAAATTATTTTAATATAATACTATTATTTTCGGCTAAAAAAATATTTAATGTAGTTATTAAATATTACAGCACATTAATTATCTTTCTTTTTATAAAAACTAACAAGTATTTAAAAAGTATTGAGAAGAGTAAAATGAACAGCTGTGAAAAACAAATAACCGCGTGTTCACGAGCTACACCGATGTCGACGCCGAGTCGGCTTTAGCAACTGAATCTAGTACTGACGGACTTTCGAGGGACACCACGAGCCACCACCATCATCACTACCACTACTTTTACAACTACCCGCCATACAACCCCTCAGAATATGACCCCTTACCTCACTACATACCCTTGCCTTATTCTGCGATCTCCGCACACCTCACACCGACACCCCTCACCAGTCTAGGTTCTGCGCACCCACAATTCGCTTTGATATCCAACTCACGGTCACGCGCAGTGTGCTTTATTCACGAAAAACATTGCTAGTATGTCAGTTATTTCATATGTCGTATTATTATATAAATCAAGGCAAAAGAAATACTACTATTCGTTTTATTATTATCAATAATTAAATTGTACCATAGGTATATATTATACACATATATACATACTAAGCGATACTGTGTGATGACAAATATTTTCTTACAGTACGATCATTGACCTCTTCGATCAATTCAGTCACTCAAAACCATCGTGAGACTCTTGATAGTAATATCAATCAAGACGATTAATCTGATTTGTTTGATCAACTCTGTACAATAACACTTTTTCTTCCATTCATGGTTATTAAGACAGTACAAAATTTATCTTCCTCCTACACTCAAACTACAACATATTAATTATTGCACACCTCAATTGCGAAAGCGTTAAGTGTGCTTTACTGTTACTCTTTCGCTCTCGAACCTTTTACTGACTTTAAATCCTCTCTACCTTCTTTATAGTACACCAAATTTGTTAAAAGTATACCATCTTAAAGGAAATTTATTAAGGAACATTTTTCAATATAATGTTCAGATGATTTATAATGAAATTAATTTTAAAAAATTGATTTGGTCCGAAACCACTGGTGCGTCAATTGTAGTGTTTGGACTTGTCTAATTAAGATAACTTTCGAAAAACACGACTTATCGACTTAATTTTTTTTTTTGAATATCTTTGTACTTTTGATCACAAGAACCCTTCTAAAAATCACTATCTCAATCTTTTTTGTTTAATTGTAATTAATAATAAACGTAAAAACTTATTATTCACGAAAAAGTTAGCTGCCATTTTTATTTTTACTGATATCATTTTTTTCATTTTTTTTTCTCCATTAACTACTGGCAGCAGCTCTAGCATGGCAGTAGGATTGAGAAAAAACAGTGACACCAAAGACAAAAAGGTGGGATATTTCAAAAAAAATTTTTAACTGAAAATAAGTAATAAAGAAATACATTAATATTTTAAAAGTTAAATAAAAATTCATATTAAAAAAAAATAATTAATGTTATGAAATGATAATAAAAAAGCTGTATATCGGTTGACCCTGTGAGCCAGCCCCAAAACTTCCCGCTGTTTTCGAGCTCCTTGAGCTCGAAACTATTCTGTGAACACATTTTCGAGCTCGAAAATACTTGAGGATACTATTATTTTCTTATGAGCTTTTCAAGCTCAAACACATTCCCGAGTAAAATTGAAACTTATAGATGCCCAGCCCGTAGCTAAAATTTGAGTCATACCTCATCACTGCCTAGTAAAACTGGCCGGCCATAACCTCACTATGTAACGCCATCTTAGCCGATGCCCTCGCAGATTTGAATCACGGTGGAAACACCGTGGTTACATGGTGGGTTTGTTCCATTTTACCACCGTGGATACACAGTGTATCCACCGTGATTCCACAGTGGTTCTGTGCCATTTCACCACCGTGGTTCCACGGTGTATCCACCGCGTAATCACAGTAGAAACACAGTGTATACACGGTGGCAAAGCCACCGTGGAATCACGGTGGATACACCGCGTAATCACAGTGGTAAAATGGAACAAACCTACCGTGTTTCCACCGTGATTCAAATCTGCGAGGATGGCGGATTGATCAGAGCAAGCCAGTGGATTTATTCAAATTTATATCCAATAGCTGTTAAGCCCCCCTCTGTTTGACGGGAGGCCGATACCTCACCCTTTTTGGGCATACTCGCGCTGCGAAATCTCCCATCTTCCACCCAGACGACACTCCTAGCTGAAAAGACGACCAAGAGCGGACATTAACCGGGGGTATAATCAAAAATCCCCATTGCGTGTGGTATCTAACCACAGCCACCACTACTACCTCACTCGGGCCCCCCACTCCTTCCATCTCAAGAAATAAAGAGACTCTGGCCGAAATGGGGCTTGGAATGGGGCCCCCATGGTACCGATTCCCTTTATAGGTCTACAGGCTGCAGATAAGTGGTGAGTTGCAGCATAACTCATTACCCTACAAGGGTTTCTTCCACCTTATCCCACTTGGATCTAGGACGGCAACTATTAAAAGATTGCCCTCTACCGTCATCACCAAGTTAATATCACTATAGCTAGCTGTAGCTAGTGATAGTATTGTGTACAGGCTATTATCCTTGAATTTTTTAGACATACGAAAGGAGTTGGCTTCGCCCGCACAGAGGTGCCTATTAGCTTCCTGCAACCACGGAGTTGCCACATGTTACAAGGTGCAAAACATGCGGGCACCGCTAACGGTTGGAGTAATAGTCTCAGAACCCAAGTAGAGGGTGGCACTTGCTTGGTCTGACGCCCAATGGAGGGTGCCAAAACCTCTTCTGAGGTAGGTGTGTAATATACTATTTTGTACAGCTCCATCTGTAAGTAATGTTAACTGGACAGCCATGAGATGTTGATGAGCTACAGTTATATTTTTATGTAGCGCCACCTGTAAATATTAGCGACGAGATAACCATGACATGCTGATGAGTTACAGTTACATTATTATGTAACGCCGTCTGTAATTATTAGCGACCAGATAACTATGAGATACTGATTAGGTAAAATTTATTTTTTGTACAGCTCTATCTATAACTCATTTTTGTTGGACAACCATGAGATACTAGTGAGTTACAATTATATCATTATTTTACGCCGTCTATACTTATTTAAGGTTAGGTTGATATATTGTTTCCATAAAGCTGATGCTTATTAAGCTGATAATAAGTTGGTCATCTTAAACAAAAAATATTATCTGGTTAAGAATCGATAACAAATCGATAACAATCGAGTTAGCAAATTCTCTTTATATAGCATCATCCGTAAATCATAAATAGTGATCAGCAATGAGTTTACAGTGAGTCATCTTTTAATTTCAAAACTGCGCTATCTATAAATAACTATTTTGAGCCAACTGTGAGGTAATGATAGGCCAGTGTTCACAGTACCACCTGTGAATAATAAATAATGGCCAGCTATCAGCTCGTAGTGAGTCGTCTTTTGACTTGAAAACGACGCCATCCTTAAATAATTATTCCTAGCCAACTATGATATAATAATGAATCAGAATTTTATTTTCGTAAAGCGCCATTTGTAAATAACACATAATGGCCAGCCATAAGCTTGTAGTAAGTCGTCTTTTGACTTAAAAACAACGCCACCTATAAATAATTATTCCGAGCCAACTGAGATGTAATAATGAGTCAGGATTTTATTCTCGTACTGCGCCATCTGTAAATAATGAATATTGTTCACTCACGAGATATCGGTGAGCTAAAAATATTTTTGAAAAAAAAATTAGCCAACAGTGAGCTCGTGATTAGCTAAATCTGCTAGCTACTAACGCTGAGCTAGTGACTGGCTCTAAACTCATCTTCAGTAGCCAGGATTCTACTCGGATTATAGTACATTACATTATGATTTATTCGGGGAAAATGATAAAAATGTTATTTTTTCAACTCTTCGTCGTCGATATCTTTTAAACTAATCAACGGATTTTGATGTTCAATGTAGTAATCAGCCCGTTTCAATAATTTTCCGAGCTAATTAAATTTTGGAAATGATTAGTGCAATCGTTTTAAAAATATTCGCGAAAAACCTTTTATTGCCATTTCTTTTTCCAACGATATTTCTCGAACGAGTTATGCGATTGAGATGGTTGTGGTGGCAATCGGCACGCTTTGCTTGGTTCTAGACCTAATTAGAATTGAAAATCGATCGATTTAATTTTTTCGAAGATATTCGAAAAAAATCGTTTTTTACCATTTTTTTCTCCAACAATATCTCTTGAACGAACTGACCGATTGAGATGGATGGGACGGTAATCGACGCGTTTTATTGAGTTCTAGAGCTAATCAGATTTTGAAATTGATTAATCTAGTCGTTTTTAAGAAATTCCAAAAGTGCCCGAAACTTCCCGCTGTTTCCGAGCTCCTTGAGCTCGACAACATTGTTGCGGATGCTTTTTCGAGCTCTTCGAGCTCGAAAATACTTTTGTATGCCATTGTTATCGAAAAAAACCGTTTTTTAGCATTTCTATCTCCCACGATACCTCGCGAACGAATTAACCGATTTTGATGGTTGAGGCGGCAATCGACCTGTTTTATTGAGTTCTACTCTAACAAGCTCTTTCGATTGCCGCTTTAACCATTCAAATCGATTCATTAGTTAAAAAGTTACAAAGAGTTTACACACACAGACACACACACACACACACACACAAACACACACACACACATAGATACATACATACACACACTCGGACATCACTCTGAAAATAGTCAGAATAGCTTCTTAGGACCTCAAAACGTCGACATCTGATGAAAACTCGATTTTCGAAAATCGGGGTGAAAACAATAACTTCCCAAATTTTTTAAAATTTACAATTTTCTTAGCGGGAAGTTAAAAATTTTCTTTAGTTCTATCGACAACGGTTTCTCTTGAACGAATAAACCGATTTTTATGGTTGAGGTGGCATTCGACGCGGATTATAAAGTTTTAGAGCAGATTAGTTTTTGGAATCAATCCATCGAGGATATTATAAGTTATCAAAAATAAAAAACATTTTTGAAAAATTTTTATTTTTAGAATATCTCCGAACGCACCGTATCGATCAAGCTCAATTTTTAACATCTTGTAGGAATTAATAAGCCGCGTTGAATGACACTTCGGAGATCAAAATCGGTTTACCCGTTCAAAAGTTTCGTAAAAAAATAATAATACAAATAATATGTTCCGATCCTGCTTATAGATTAATACGTGTCAGAACACGCTTCACTTGATATTTTAATCATTTCCTTGTCAGTTTAATTTGACTAAAAAATTCATTTTTTGCCTCTTAAATCGAAATCAATAATAAAATATTCCTTATCTAAAAATTTAAACTAAAGTTTACATAAAAATTTATTGACATTGTTTAGTATATTAGAAAAAGTTTTATTTATTTTCATATGTTTTATATATTTTTATATTACAAATGTTTTGCAATAATTTAACAATAGTTGTTTATTCTAAAAAAAAAAAAAAAAGAAAATAGCAAACATATATTTCGAAATTAAATAAATAGTAGTTGTTTGATACAATAATAATAATAATAATAATAATAATAATAATAATAATAAGTATTATTATTATATTAGTAGATGGGAGCGTCATTGACCATCTTGACGCCGGAGAGTCGTACAAATATCTAGGGATTGACGGGAGTCCTATGCAGGATGTCTCGAAAATCAAAACGACTCTCTGCAGCGAGTATGGACGGAGACTCCGGAAAATCTGGTCATCAGAACTTTCCGGAAAAAACAAAGTCTCTGCAACTAACATGCTTGCTGTCCCAGTACTACTCTACTCGTTCGGTGTCCTTAAATGGACCCGAAAAGAGCTTAGGGATCTCGATATCAAGACACGCAAAGTCATGAATATCAATCGGAGCATGCACCCTAAATCCTCAGTCACCAGATTATACCTTTCCCGGCACATCGGAGGGAGAGGTCTACAGAGCTTGGAGTGTCTACACGATCGTTTGGTTTTGGGTTTAACATACGAAGTTGTCAATTTCACTGCAGATGAGGACGACTTCCTTATGCAGATTGTTCATAGTCATGAGAATCTGCAGAAGGGAGCGTTCTTATATAAGGCAGCAAAGTACGCGGCAAAATCCCTCGGTCTCGGAAGAGTAAACCCTCTTATTGAACTCCCTAAGGAGGAATTTAAGAGTGTCGTCAGGAATGCTGAGCAGCAAAAACTGCTCAGTACACACATGGACAAGTCCATGCACAGCGTGTTCTTTAAACACGTGCGTGACCATGGCTTGTCCACCCAGCTGACGTTTTCCTTCCTTAAGTCAGCTGGCCTGATGTCCGAGACCGAAGGATATATTTTTGCCTGCCAAGATGGTGTAATCAATACCCTCGAATACCGTGCGAAAGTACTCCAGATGCAGCTACCCGACACATCGTGTAGGGTGTGTAAGCAACATCCTGAGACGCTTATGCATCTCTTGTCAGCATGTCCTGTGCTGGCAAGAAGTGCATACATCCAGCGTCATAATGCTGCTCTGCGAGTACTTTACTACCACCTTAGACATACGCACGGTATCGATAAAACACCAGTGCTGCCTTATCTGCCAGGAGATATTCCGCAAGTTGTTGAGAATGACCGTTGCCGCATTTATTGGAACGTGCCATTCGCAACAACGCGGAAAATCGAGCATAATAAACCTGATATTGTGCTCTTCGATAAAACCGCTCGTGACATTTATGTCATTGAGTTTTCAGCTCCTGCTGAGTATAACATTACGGTTAAAGAAGAGCACAAACACGAGATATATCAGGATCTCCTGTTCGAAATTGGCAAACTTTACCCAGGTTACCGTGTCAAACTTGTCGTCCTCATTGTTGGCGTCCTAGGAGGGATGAAACAGTCGTTTGTGTCTGCACTAGCTAGAATACCAACTTGTTCAGCGCAAGTTGAGTTTCTGGCATCGCGGATGCAAAAGGCTGTTATTCTCGGGTCCCTCCGTCTCCTAAGGCAACGAAACTTGGCCTGCTGCGCATGCTGATCATCTTGTTGATGATGCATCGCAGCAGTTACGATTTGGCGCTCAGGTGAGGCCCTCGGTAGAGTCGGACTACCGGGGATAACCCCCTGAGCATTTACTTAAAAAAGAAATAATAATAATAATAATAATAATAATAATAATAATAATAATAATAATAATAATAATAATAATAATAATAATAATAATAATAATAATAATAATAATAATAATAATAATAATAATAATAATAATAATAATAATAATAATAATAATAATAATAATAATAATAATAATAATAATAATAATAATAATAATAATAATAATAATAATAATAATAATAATAATAATAATAATAATAATAATAATAATAATAATAATAATAATAATAATAATAATAATAATAATAATAATAATAATAATAATAATAATAATAATAATAATAATAATAATAATAATAATAATAATAATAATAATAATAATAATAATAATAATAATAATAATAATAATAATAATAATAATAATAATAATAATAATAATAATAATAATAATAATAATAATAATAATAATAATAATAATAATAATAATAATAATAATAATAATAATAATAATAATAATAATAATAATAATAATAATAATAATAATAATAATAATAATAATAATAATAATAATAATAATAATAATAATAATAATAATAATAATAATAATAATAATAATAATAATAATAATAATAATAATAATAATAATAATAATAATAATAATAATAATAATAATAATAATAATAATAATAATAATAATAATAATAATAATAATAATAATAATAATAATAATAATAATAATAATAATAATAATAATAATAATAATAATAATAATAATAATAATAATAATAATAATAATAATAATAATAATAATAATAATAATAATAATAATAATAATAATAATAATAATAATAATAATAATAATAATAATAATAATAATAATAATAATAATAATAATAATAATAATAATAATAATAATAATAATAATAATAATAATAATAATAATAATAATAATAATAATAATAATAATAATAATAATAATAATAATAATAATAATAATAATAATAATAATAATAATAATAATAATAATAATAATAATAATAATAATAATAATAATAATAATAATAATAATAATAATAATAATAATAATAATAATAATAATAATAATAATAATAATAATAATAATAATAATAATAATAATAATAATAATAATAATAATAATAATAATAATAATAATAATAATAATAATAATAATAATAATAATAATAATAATAATAATAATAATAATAATAATAATAATAATAATAATAATAATAATAATAATAATAATAATAATAATAATAATAATAATAATAATAATAATAATAATAATAATAATAATAATAATAATAATAATAATAATAATAATAATAATAAATCACAACAAGGGAAAATAGATCACAACAAACCTGATATTGTGCTCTTCGATAAAACCGCTCGTGACATTTATGTCATCGAGTTTTCAGCTCCTGCTGAGTATAACATCACGGTTAAAGAAGAGCACAAACACGAGATATATCAGGATCTCCTGTTCGAAATTGGCAAACTTCACCCAGGTTACCGTGTCAAACTTGTCGTCCTCATTGTTGGCGTCCTAGGAGGAATGAAACAGTCGTTTGTGTCTGCACTAGCTAGAATACCAACTTGTTCAGCGCAAGTTGAGTTTCTGGCATCGCGGATGCAAAAGGCTGTTATTCTCGGGTCCCTCCGTCTCCTAAGGCAACGAAACTTGGCCTGCTGCGCATGCTGATCATCTTGTTGATGAAGCATCGCAGCAGTTACGATTTGGCGCTCAGGTGAGGCCCTCGGTAGAGTCGGACTACCGGGGATAACCCCCTGAGCATTTACTTAAAAAAGAAATAATAATAATAATAATAATAATAATAATAATAATAATAATAATAGACGATATTATACTTCATCAGAGGCCACAATATTTATTCAATCTCACTTATAATTAATTGAAAATAAAAAAATAAAAATTGTTTTCACGCGTTAACAAATAAGTATGAAAAATATGACGTATTCAATGAACAATTTTAATAGAACAAAATTAGAAAAAAAACCTTTAACTATGTATAATTATACAAGACTGTCGAGAAAATCGTGAAATTAAAAGAATAAAAAAAGAGAATAAGCTAAATTGAAATTAGTTGAAATAAATTGATCATGATTTATGAGTGATAATAAAAAACTATAATAACTGAATGTTAAAAAAAATCTATGTTATAAAAATGAAATGTAATAGACAATAATTGCTAGAATGATATGAATAGGAAAGGTGACAAGAGAATGTAGGTTGAAATGACACGATGAAAAAGGTAGACTTAAAACCCTTGACTTGCCTGCGGCTGGATCTACACTCCCAAGTCCCCTTGATGGACCACGCAACTTCCATCCGCCCGTAAACCAAGAGGATGCGCAAGTAGTCATAGTAAGGCATGCTACCCCAACTGCTACATTTACTCTGACCGTTGTCATGGAAACAGACGCATCATTCCCACTACTGTGCCATGCGTATGTGTTACATATAATCCTATCCATACAAACTTCGTGTGTTCATTCCAAACGATTCCCCTTGCGGTTAGATCTCTACATTTATATGTGAGCATTTGCAAACTCAATATCACCAAGTTTTAAATTGCAGATGTGTTGTATTATTATGAAATTTTAAAATATTTGACTTTGAAAATGATAACAATTTTTATAATTTTTTTAAACGAAGAGAAAAAATTGTTTTTTAATTACACTAGTTTTAATTTTTTTATTTAGTTATTTTAGTATAGTAAACTTTATTTTAATGTTTATCTATATAAATGCAAACATATCAAACAGAGAACATTCACTAGAGTACTACGTTTCCGCGGGAAACGCTTTCATTTCGGTTCGACGACAAGAGATACCTAGAAACAGGATCGCCTTGCATCGACACTTCCGATTCTCATAAGATTCACGTCGAGTGAACGAGAGTATAGCTCTCATTCGCTACAGGAAACTTTATATAGAATTCACGGTAAAATATCTACAGTAAAATATCATGTGGATTACTTTATTTATTTATTTATTATTCTTTTTTGCAGCAAAATATGCAAATTTTTTTAATGAACCTTCAGAAGACCATGTCTGTTTAGCTTCTAATTATTATAGTATTTCACAAAAATTTTCTATTTTTTATTTACATTACAATGTTGGAGATTTATGTATTTTATTTAAATTCAATATCGACCAGCGCGAATATTAGTTTCAGCAATTTATATAAGATAGCATAATGAATCATTGGCCTGTCTCATTTTACCTTCATTACTTTACCTTTATTCATTAAAACCTCTAAACATATTAGTTATATGTGTATATCGATATATGTATTAGGGTGATCCAAAAAATAACAAATTTTTTTTTTTTCTTCCAAACAGGTTTAAAAGTTTCATTTAGATAAAAAAAGAGGTCTGTGAAAATTAGAGCTCTTAATATTAACATTAAGAAGTTCCTCATCGCACTTTTCTATTTTCCATAAGAATAACATGGGAAAAATTTTTTTTACGTCTTCTGATTTTTATAAGTAGCTAACGATGCGTCATAGTAATAATTGGCAGGCATATTTTTGTAGGGAATTGAATGCTCGACAAAAAAAGATTCTTATCATTTTTCGAGGAATCTATTTGTTCAAAAGTTATTTGAGGTTGAAGTCGAATTCATATTAAATTTTGAGATTTTCTTACTTTTCCGGCGAAACTATCAGACTTCTTACAAAATATTATTGGACCTTTTTTGTAGACAATTTTATTCCCTAAAAGTTATTTGCAATAAAGTTTTTTCGAATTCCGCATTGTTTTCTAGTTATTTTTATTTTAATGTCAAGCTCTTAAAATCGATCAGAAGACTATTTTTTTAAAATAGATGAGAAATATGAAAAATACATAAATATGTATGTAAAATGTATTTAAAATATATGAAAGATATATTTTGATTATATCACTTTTGGCCGTTTTTCGTACATTTAGAATACATCTAAAATATATGTGGAATGTATGCGTACATATATAAAAAATATATTTGAAATATATCTCTAAAAATACCTATAAAATACAAAAAAAATACATTTTTAATATATTTTGGTTGTATGCACTGACTTAGGTTCCAAAAGTAGGGCGTCGTAGAGTACGACCGGCGAATATCAGCTTCACGTTGCTAGTGGATGTCCTAACAGCCTGAGAGCTCCATTAATTGCTAACCGAATACCCTTGTAGGAAAAAAAATATTGACAACGGGGCCAGTCTTGGCACAATACTGGGCTACCGAGGCTCGGCCTCCCAAGGTTGGTCCGAGATCCGACCAACGTTCAAGTGACGAGTCTTGGTTTGTCAGTCTTGGGCCAAGATTCAGCCAATACTCAAGTGACAAGCCTTGGTTTGCCAGTCTTGGGACAAGATTCAGCCAATGCTCAAGTGACAAGCCTTGGTTTGCCCGTCTTGGGACAAGGTTCAGCCAATGCTCAAGTGACAAGCCTTGGTTTGCTAGTCTTGGGCCAATGTTCAGCCAATACTCAAGTGACAAGCCTTGGTTTGCCAGTCTTGGGACAAGGTTTAGCCAATGCTCAAGTGACAAGCCTTGGTTTGCTAGTCTTGGGCCAATGTTCAGCCAATACTCAAGTGACAAGCCTTGGTTTGCCAGTCTTGGGACAAGGTTCAGCCAATGCTCAAGTGACAAGCCTTGGCTTGCCAGTCTTGGGACAAGGTTCAGCCATCATACAAGTGACAAGCCTTAGTTTACCAGTCTAAATAACAAATGGTACCTAAAAACTCCTGGCTTCTGTGAACAGCGTAACAGCCTAGTGGATAAGACGCTTGCCTAGCAGTCATGAAGGACCAGGTTCGAGACCCAGCAAATGCAAAAAAAAAATTAGTTTCATCGATCCACCTGATTTCTCTGTGTACAAATTTATTTCCATATGTTACCATCCCGCACATGTCTACTAATATTTTTTTTTTTTTTTTTTTCAATTTATTTTTAATAAGCATAGGTGCTTATTTAGCAACAGTCGTGGCACAAGTCTGGCAGCCAAGCTTGGGAGGAGGTTATCATTTCGAGACTTAGACTGGCTTGGGCCAAGCTTCAATTTAACTCTTGTCCCAAAGTTATGTAGAGTTGCGCCAGTCGTTTACCAAGCTTGGACCAATCACCGTTTCCTCTAAGGGTACTAGTTCCACTAGGGCGCAAAGCACTCCAGGTGTTAAAGTTGTCCAAGATGACCAGGACACTCTGGGTTTTCTCTTTTAAAGGACTATCGAAGGGAGTGGAAAAAAAACATTTTCAGCCAACCAGAAAGTCCCACTGGAGCACCAAGTGATCTAGGTGTCAAAGTAGTCCCAAGTGCCAGGACCCTCTGGATTTTCTTATGAAAAACTATCGGAAGGAGTGAAAAAAATCATTTTCAACCAAACAGGAAGTCCCCCTGGAGCGCCAAGTGATCCAGGTGTCAAAGAAGGTCCAAAGTGCCAGGACCCTCTGGATTTTCTTATGAAAAACTATCGGAGGGAGTAAAAAAAATCATTTTCAGCCAACCAGAAAGTCCCACTGGAGCACCAAGTGATCCAGGTGTCAAAGTAGTCCTAAGTGCCAGGACCCTCTGGATTTTCTTATGAAAAACTATCGGAGGGAGTAAGAAATAAATTTTTCAACCAACCAGGAAGTCCCCCTGGAGCACCAAGTGCCTCGGGAGTTGAAGTATTTTAAGATGACCAGGATTCTTCGGATTTAATTTAATAAAATATCAAAGGCAATAAAAAAATCGTTTTAGCCAACCTGACACTTCCACTAAAGCACCAAGTGCTTGGTGCTTCAGTGGAAAAGTCTTCTTTACCAAAAATAAATTGTTTTTCGCCATTAATTTTTGTACAAAAAAAATCCCGAGAGTCCTGGTCATTTTGAACCCTCCAAACCCAGTGGGATTTCCTGGTTGGCTAAAAATGATTTTTTTCACTCCCTTTGATAGTTTTTCATAAGAAAATCCAGAGGGTTCTGGCACCTTGGACCACTGAAACACCTGGATCGCTTGGTGCTCCAGGGGGACTTCCTGGTTGGTTGAAAATTTTTTTTTTACTCCCTCCGATGTTTTTTCATAAGAAAATCCAGAGGGTCCTGGCAGTTAGGACTACTTTGACACCTGGATCACTTGGTGCTCCAGTGGTACTTTTTGATTGGCTGAAAATGATTTCCTTCACTCCCTTCGATAGTTTTTCATAAGAAAATCCAGAAGGTTCTGGCACCTTGGACCACTCAAAGACCTGGATCACTTGGCGCTCCAGGGGGACTTCCTGGTTGGTTGAAAATGATTTTTTTTACTCCCTCCGATAGTTTTTCATAAGAAAATCCAGAGGGCCCTGGCACTTTGGACCTTCTTTGACACCTGGATCGCTTGGTGCTCCAGTGGGACTTTTTGATTCACTGAAAATGATTTCCTTCACTCCTTTCGATAGTTTTTCATAATAAAATCCAGAAGGTTCTGGCACCTTGGACCACTCAAACACCTGGATCACTTGGTGCTCCAGGGGGACATCCTGGTTGGTTGAAAATTTTTTTTTTTACTCCCTCCGATATTTTTTCATAAGAAAATCCAGAGGGTCCTGGCACTTAGGACTACTTTGACACCTGGATTACTAGGTGCTCCAGTGGGACTTTCTGGTTGGCTGAAAATGTTTTTTTTCCACTCCCTTCGATAGTCCCTTAAAAGAAAACCCATAGTGTCCTGGTCATCTTGGACAACTTTAACACCTGGAGTGCTTTGCGCCCTAGTGGAACTACTGTTCGGTTGGCAAATAATGGAGCTCTCAGGCTGTTAGGACATCCACTAGCAACGTGAAGCTGATATTCGCCGGTCGTCCCTACTTTTGGAACCTAAGTCAGCGCATACAACCAACATATATTAAAAATGTATTTTTTTTGTATTTTATAGGTATTTTCAGAGATATATTTCGAATATATTTTTCATATATTTTTTATATATGTACGCATACATTCCACATATCTTTCAGATGTATTCTAAATGTACGAAAAACTGCCAAAAGTGATATAATCAAAATATATCTTTCATATATTTTAAATACATTTTACATACATATTTATGTATTTTTCATATATTTCTCATCTATTTTAAATATATTTTTAATATATTCATAAATATATATTTTTTTATATTTAAAATATATTTTTTTTCCATGGGGGTAATACGTATATATAAGCGAAATACCACTGACTCACTCATTGACTTATCACGAGAACTCCGAAACTATAGGTCCTATTGACTTGAAGTTTGGCATACATATTCCTTTCTCAACGTAGGCGATCACTAAGAACAGTTTTTGTCAAATTCCTACTTAAAGTTTACTTCTTGACAATTTACCGAATCCTCTCTTCTCATTGGCTAACTACCCAACGCGCTTCTCTGATTGACTAATACCAGATGGCGTAGCAACCGTTACAACGGCAACCGTGACCATAGCAACCGTAGTCATAGCAAAATAAAAATTACTGACGAACTAAGAAAATCGATGGTGTAATTTTCTTTTGTAAATCAGCACTGGTGGTGGCTGTGCAGAGGCGTGAAAAATAAAAACATTTACGTTTTTTGACCAAGAGATCTACAGATTGGTGATTTGAAATGAAAATCAACTACGATACGAGAAAATAGATGGCTCAATTTTTTTTTTGTAAAACCCAACGTTAGAGCTATATGCAAGGCCGTAAGAAATAAAAATTTTGACGTATTTACGGAAAAAGACCTACAGACCCGAAATTTCAAATAAATATTACCTTAGATACTACAAAATAAATGATGGAAATTTTTTAAAATAATGGACTTCGGTGGCGTTTCACGGGGGCGTAAGAAATGAAAATTTTCAAGTTTTTTGACCAAGAGAGCTACAGACTTTTTTAAAATCGACTCTGGTAAGCTCTGTGGGGGCGTAAGAATTAAAAATTTTACGTTTTTCGGCCAAGAGAGCTACAGACGCGAAATTTAAAATTAAAATTACCTAGGATACCAGAAAATAAATGGTGTGAATTTTTTTTCAATTAACACTGGTGGAGTTGTGCGGGGCGTAAGAAATGAAAATCTTTTACTTCTTTCGGTCAAAAGACCCTTCAACTTGGAAGTCTAAACAAAAAATACCTCGGATATCTGAAAATAAAAGGTGTAAATTTGTTTTTTTGAATTGACACTGGTGAGGCTGTAAAAGGGCGTAAGTAATGAAAATTTTAACGTTTTTAATCAAAAGACCGACAGTCTTGAAATTGGAATTGAATGTTAAGTAAGATACAAGAAAATTAACAACGATACAATGAAACATTTTCCATTGAAAATTTACTCCCAAATCACTGGTGGTCTTTTTTTTATAATTCGGCTGATATCAGACATTTACGAATGTTTGAACGGTATCTGTTAAGATATAGATTTCAATAATAAAAAAAAATAAAGAGTCATCCAACATTACGAAATGCCCAGCGAAGCGGGCGGGTAACCTGATGAAAAAAGATTTTGTCTAATCATATATAATCATATATGATTATATGTAATCATATATGAAGTTATATATAATCATGCATGATTATATATGGGGTCATATATAATTATATATCATTATATATGACCCCATACATAATTAGATCTGATCATACCTGGCTGTTATAAGCCCATATATAAGTCTATATATGATCAGATCTGATCAGATCTGATTATATATGAGTCTATGTATAATTAGATATGATCAGATCTGATCATCTATAAGTCTATATATAATTAGATATAATCATACCTAGCTGTTATAACCCCATATATGATCATATATAAGTCTATACATGATTTGATCTGATCAGACATGATTGATTCAAACCCATGTATAATTAGATATAGGCCTGTATATAATTAGATCTGATCAGACGTGACTTAGATATACCTATATGTAGTTATATATGTCTATGTATGATTAAATCTGATCAGATTTCATTGATATGAAACCTATAAATATTTAAATATATATATATATTGTAACGGGTTTTTCACCACCGGGGATCTACCGGAGTGAAGTCCGAATACACTTACGATTTTTTGCGACCTTGTTCAAAATTTTTAGTTGGGCGCCAGGTGATTTTAATAGCACCAAATAATACAATTATCAAAATATAACTCGGCTCAGGGTGGCGGATCGGGGAAAGGTCAGGCATTTAAGATTACGATAAATAATTGATCAGAATTAAACAAAAAAATCAGTCGTATATTAAACACAAACTAATTGATCGGTATCACAAATAAAAGTATCGGTTACAAACAAAATATATAAATGCCGTGGTCGGCACGACTCGATATAAACTAAATTATCAAAAAAAAATCGTAGTTGATCGAAAAACACAATTAGTTCATTGCTCGGAAAAACACATTCGGTTATCGAAATAAAATAAAATACGTTTATTGTCCGGAGACACACATACAGCGGAAGTATTAACGAAATACTTGACGAATGACGTCAGAGTATTCTTACACGGCGAGGTGACAAGACTGCTGTTGCAAATGAGACACAGATAATCCGTGATTCTCAGAATTGCTCGATTGAAATAAAATAAAATATAAAATAATATTTTATTTCGGAAACACGTTAAATTGCACGATCGCATAATTTTTACCCGTAATTATTTATTTAATTAATTATTATTACGTACGCACTGCACTTATTTATTAACAAAACAGTTGTACTCTTTGTTCAGTTTCACGCCGATGCGTCGGCTTGCTCACTTGTTCACAAAACGGCGGCTACTGCCGGTCGAAATTATTTGTCGTAATTAATTGTTCGTTGATCAAACTCGGATTGATCTTAAATGTCGTACATCGAATTGTTCAAACGTCGGAATCGAATATTGTTCATTTGGTCGGGTCGAATTGTTCAAATAAAAAAAACGTGGCTGTTCAATACGGCATCTCTCCCGGATCTCTCGTGACGATCCATGCGTTGGATCGCTTGCTCGATCGAAGTCGAAATTTTCGATTCTAGATGTCACTAGAATTCGCTCACCGGATAATTATTTATTATTCGAAATAATTTAAAACCACGGGTCGATGTCGAATTTTCCTCATGTTACAATATATATATATATATATATATATATATATATATATATATATATATATATATATATATATATATATATATTAGGGTGGCTCATTTGAAACGACTATTTTTTTTTTTGTTCCATTGACGGAATATTGTTCTAGACATAAAAAAAAAATTTTCCACAAAATTTGAGCCCTTAATTTTAATTTTAAGAACTCGCTAATTGAATTTGAAATTTTCCCATTCATTTAGCATGTAAAGTGGAGGTTTTTTTTTTTAATTATCTATAGCTCTGCTGCATTTCACGTTTTTTTACTGTCCATAGGCAGAAGTTATAGGCAAACCTTTATACTTCAAAAGTTCCTACAGTAAAATTTATGTGACAGGAACGGGGTCAGAGTTAAAAAATGTAAAAGTCGATTTTTATCGATTTTTGCGTATTTTTTGAGTTTTTCGTAGAAAATATTGTAGTTACCGAAAAAAGGTAAATGACAAAATTGTAGGAAATCAAATTTGCTACAAAAAAGGTCCTGTAAGCCAAGGCTGTAAAATCTGTTGTTTCTGAAATAAATTGAATTATACATATGAAAATTCAAGATATCTTTGCAGTATATGGTTTGTTAAATTAATAATTTAATTTTCATTTATTAAATGTTTTTTTTGAACATCATATTACTTTTTCATAAAAATATAACTTAAAAAAAATTTATCTATATGGGGCATTCCACGCCAAATCGGACGGTTTCAAAAATTGATTTTTCCGATTTTCTTCGATTTTTGGTATTTTTTAGTACCCCTCAAAAGAGGCTTCCCGGTAAATTTTGAGATCTTTTTGATTAATGGTTCAAAAAATATCGAATTTAAAAAAAAAACCGCTCTTTTTATGGTTTTTTGATCATAACTTTCGTAATAATGGTCGAAATTCAATGTTTTTTTATTCAAAATTTTCGTTTTGAGTTGGCCTTTTCAGACAAAAATGCATAACAAATATACAAAATGTTTTTGATCGAGATTTTTGAATTTTAAGTTTTCAACCGTGTTTTTAAAAAAGGGTGTATCCTTCGATTTTCTTGAAAATTTCCTATCTTAAACTTCTATCCATTCTGCAACTTTTAAGCCCGGTCCAGTAGTGGGCCTTCCATAATTACTATTTTTTTTCGATTTTTCGAAATTAAAAAAAATTTTTTTTTTGCTATAAATTATTATCAGTACCGATTTTTGACAAAAAATATCGGAATCAATTTATAATATTCAAGAAAAACAAGTGTACAATGTTTTGTACACTTTTAAAAACACTTTTTTAAAAACACGGTTGAAAACTTAAAATTCAAAAATCTCGATCAAAAACATTTTGTATATTTGTTATGCATTTTTGTCTGAAAAGGCCAACTCAAAACGAAAATTTTGAATAAAAAAACATTGAATTTCGACCATTATTACGAAAGTTATGATCAAAAAACCATAAAAAGAGCGGTTTTTTTTTTAAATTCGATATTTTTTGAACCATTAATCAAAAAGATCTCAAAATTTACCGGGAAGCCTCTTTTGAGGGGTACTAAAAAATACCAAAAATCGAAGAAAATCGGAAAAATCAATTTTTGAAACCGTCCGATTTGGCGTGGAATGCCCCATATAGATAAATTTTTTTTAAGTTATATTTTTATGAAAAAGTAATATGATGTTCAAAAAAAACATTTAATAAATGAAAATTAAATTATTAATTTAACAAACCATATACTGCAAAGATATCTTGAATTTTCATATGTATAATTCAATTTATTTCAGAAACAACAGATTTTACAGCCTTGGCTTACAGGACCTTTTTTGTAGCAAATTTGATTTCCTACAATTTTGTCATTTACCTTTTTTCGGTAACTACAATATTTTCTACGAAAAACTCAAAAAATACGCAAAAATCGATAAAAATCGACTTTTACATTTTTTAACTCTGACCCCGTTCCTGTCACATAAATTTTACTGTAGGAACTTTTGAAGTATAAAGGTTTGCCTATAACTTCTGCCTATGGACAGTAAAAAAACGTGAAATGCAGCAGAGCTATAGATAATTAAAAAAAAAAACCTCCACTTTACATGCTAAATGAATGGGAAAATTTCAAATTCAATTAGCGAGTTCTTAAAATTAAAATTAAGGGCTCAAATTTTGTGGAAAATTTTTTTTTTATGTCTAGAACAATATTCCGTCAATGGACCAAAAAAAAAAAAATAGTCGTTTCAAATGAGCCACCCTAATATATATGTATATATTAGACTGGGCCAAAAAAATTGACTATTTTTTTTTTTTCATAGCTATATCGAGAATATTATTCAGGATGACAAAAAAATATTTCATGAAAGTTTGAGCCCTTAATATTAATTTTAAGAGGTCGATCATCGCTATTTTTAATTTTAATTCATAATTTGATGTTTTACGTCAGAACTGCGAAAACATTGGAATAAAAAAAATCATTTTCACTTATTCTTCTGTAAAATTAAATTCCCTACAAAAAAGGTCTGATTGAAAATTTTCGTCAGACAAGCCGTTTCCGATTAATTAAGTTTAATAAGTTGATATATTTTTTCGATTTAACATTTTTACTTTTGAATTTTGTAACTGGCGAATCAATAAATATCTAATAAGGACCATGACAGATTTTCAAAGGAAATTTAATGCTTTACAGAAAAGGTCTCCTAATATTTTTTGCTAAATTCACTCCTTCGAAAATTATTCAAGGTTGAATTTGAGTCAAAACGATTTCAATAACGTGAATAACTTACGAAGTAGTGATTTTAGCAGAAAATATTAAGAGGCCTTTTTTGTAGAGCATTAAATTTCCTTCAAAAATCGGTCATGATTTTTTTCAGATATTCCTTGATTCGTCAGTTACAAAATTCAAAAGTAAAAATGTCAACAAGTTTTGTTCCTTAATCTGTGTAATCGTTATCAAAAATCGGAAAAAATTCTTGTTTGGTCTCGTTTTTTGGAAAATTTTGTTTTTTTCCTCTTTACCTTACATTTACTGAATAACTAACGTAAAAATGAAAGAAAATCCGAAAAAAATTGATTTTTTCATTTTGATAACGATTACACAGATTAAGGAACAAAACTTGTTCCTTTAATTGTTTTGTAAAACTTTGAGCAATCGGACCGGACAAACGGTTCAATGGATCAATCTGAAAATTTCCAGGGTTTTTAGGGGTACATTAAGCTGTAAAATTACCTGGCAACATTATTTTTTTTATCAATATTTGCAGAGTAGCGATGAGTCGACTAAAAAACCAGAAAATGGCCATTTTTTAAAGGTTTTTCAAATGGATATCAAGGATGAAAAAAAAATTTTTTTTTTTAAATTAAAAATGGAGCTTGTAGGGGATTTATTCAAGTTTATTAAACTACCCTTTAAATTACTGTGTGACCATTTCTTGCTGAGATATCAATAATCAAAGACAAAAGGATCCTTTTTCATTTGAAGGCTGATATCTCAGCAGCAAATTGTCGTACAGAGAAACAAAAAAAAGCAAATTGTAGCTGAATAAATTTTCTAACCAAGCCATGAATTCGTTTTTTTGAAAAAATTTTTCCCGGCCCCGTAGACCTAAAAAACAAAACCAAAAAATTTAGAAAAATTTTGTCTCGATCTTTTTCTTATGATTCCGCAAAAACCGTGGCTCAAAAAAATATTTTGCTGAAAGATCTTCAAACTAGAGATTTCAAGCTTCAATTTGCTTTTTTTATTTTTTCGATACGATCATTTTTCACGAAAATACAGCCTTCCAAAAATCATTAAAAAATTTATAAAAGTTTCTTGTTCCTTTAATTTTTTGGATAAGTGTATATATACAATATAATATGGCGCCGCCAACTTAAGCACGTGTTTTGCGCTGTAAAATTTACTCACGATTTTTTTAATTAATTACAATTAATTATACTACTACGAATCGTTAAAAATTCTGTTTATATAATTTTTTCACGTATTCAGTGTTAATTTTTCAATTGAGCGCAGTTTCTTTTTTTTTTTTTTACCATTAAGCCGAAGTTTATAATCATGTCCCCGACATGTCATACATGTGGTGTATGTTTATCCATTATCAGAGAAAACGCAACCTGCATTTTGTGTATAGAACGGAGTTCAACAAATCAACTAATGATGTTAAAAACAATCAGTGCAAGTGGAAATGTAATAAATGTATAAGTGAGATTAGTATTGTGATGGGTGAGGACATTGAAGAGCAGTTCGACGGTGATCTAACGGAACTGCTCGATTTCAAGAAAGATTTCAAGAATAGCTTAACAAATATCAGGTCTAAGCTCAACAACATCTCAATGAGCATGACCAAAAAGCACCTTCAATTAGGAGAACGCATCTCTCGTGTTGAAAACAAAATGAACACACTTGGGGGTGACTTACCTAACACCGAGGGTATATTGCCAGAGTTCAATGAGCGTATGAAACGTGCTAAGAAAGTCGTCGCATTGAATGTGCCCGAATCCAAAAAACCAACTGGCCCTAATCGATTGGAAGATGACAGGATAGCCGCCAATGCGGCTGTTCCTGATCAACTGAAACCTTCAATTCTTAACCTAAAAATTAGGAGACTCGGTCGTCCTTCTACCGATGGTAAACCTCGCCCGCTACTGATCAATCCAAAGATGATCAGAAGAAGATGCTAAAATCCTACTTAAAACTAAAACTGACAATTCCAACATACATTTCAAACCAGATTCAACTCCAGCACAGATGTCTCATCTCAAGACCCTACGATCTGAACTTCAAACATTCATCAGTGATGGTGATACCAACAAAACCATTAAATATATAAATGGGACCCCGAAAATAGGGGACAAAACTTCATTTCTTCCGCGCCAAGGGTCGCAGAAAGTCTTTGAGGAATCTTCATATTTCTTATCAAAACACCAGGGGTTTCCGTACTAAGCTAAATAAGTTCCTTGTTGCCTCAGCTGACTCACAGGCTGACGTCATTTACGTCAGTGAGTCATGGCTAAGATCTTCCATAACTGATGGTAAAATTGTTGATACCATATATCTAATTTACAGAAAATATAGAGACCGCTTAACCAGTTGTAACGGGGTAAACTTGAATTACCGCGTTCAAATTAAATCAAAATAAAATCTATTATTCATACTGTCGATATAGTTGCAATACCACCCAGGGTTATCCCGGGTAGGATACGACTAGTCGACCGGGGAGTGAAAATTGAAGGCTCGTCTGTCAGTCCCCAATTAGAATTAAGTAAGAGTGACCGAAGTGTGAAGACGCCTGAAGTCATGCGGGGAGTGAGCAATTATAAAATCGGAACACAGAACGGGAAACGACACTTATCACCGGAACGGCCGGACCGTTGAGACGTCCAAAATCAGCGAGTAAAAATATATAACAAAGAAGACGCCGACATTCAGACGCTGCGAATTAATTGTCAGCTAATTAATAAAAATTTCTAGATTTGTTAATAAATACCAGGCAGGTAGCCGGTATTTCTTTTCCAAATTACTTATTGCGTTTGAATAACAGGTGAAGGAGATTGAAGTTCGGAAGGAGATAGAGAGAGAGAGGAGAGAGAATGGGACAAAAACGAGACAAGGACGGGAATTTACCAATACGGACACGAGACGCAATTTACCAGGACGAGACGAGAAAATATTGGATAACCACTACGACGAGAACAGATCGGAGGAGAAATTAACTGTTGATAAGGTATTTACATAAATTTTATTCCAGGCAGGAAGCCGGAAAAATTTATTAAGTACTTACTCGTAAATTAATTAAATTAATTCGTATATAGACAATTAATAATTGAAACTAGAATTAAATTAGATAAAAATAATTAATCAATTAACTCCAGGCAGGTTGCCGGAGCTTTTGCGTAGTAAAATATTTCCAGGCAGGTTGCCGGAAATATTCTAGAAGTTTCCAGGTGAATCGTGTAACCGACGCACCGGAAATTATCGAATCTAGTCATAAAATCTAGTCGATATAAAATTTATTAATTAATAAGATAAATAAAATAATAAGTTTTTTAATTTTACGCTTCTTCTATCAATTTTTGAGTTATTGCTAATAATCAGAGTCTCTCGTTTTTGCTATTTGATTTTGACTTATAAAAATTGCTATTTTTATTTGTATAAAAAAATGTCTTGTCAAATTTAATGACGAATTCAATAAGCTGTCACTCGTATTTCTAAAAAAACTAGATTCATTATCTCGGAGAAATCATTTCTTGAATACGGTATTGTAAATGAAACTAATGTAGAATGAGAACCTCTATTCTATAGGATAGTCCCAAAATTTAACAATAGATGGCCCCAGATTTCTGGTCAAATTCTTGACAAATTCTGACCACAATCTGGCTCAAGTTTGACCAATAATCTTGGTCAAGAATCTGGACCAATTCTTGTACAATTCTTGATCTAAAATCTTTCTAAGGTATCTTGATCCATGCTGGCACAATGATTTTACCACATTGCTACTAGGGGAGTAACAGCATAGCCCTGTTATACAGTAAACATGAACTTGGAGGTGAGAACTGCTCTAAACTGGTCTATGATAATTTATATTTATTCGAGACGATGCGCGTTCAATCGTGGGGCTAGTCGGGAGAATGGCAAAGGTGCTACAGGTTAATCTGCAACGATGCGAAACGGCGCTTGATTTATTGTCAGCATGGAATCGTGACTACCGAGCGGATATTGTTTTGGTTTCAGAACAATACCACTCAGTGTCTGGACTGAATTGGCTGTGTGACCCGTCGGGGACAGCAGCTGTTTGGATTCCAGACCGGGGTCGCATTACCATCGTGGACCATGGATCTGGTGACGGCATCGTGTGGTTCGTGACACCTGCAGTTACCTTCGTGTCGTGCTACTTTACCCCTAACGAGCCTATTGCGAGCTTCCGAAAGAGGGTTGATGATCTCGCTAGAATCATCCACCGTCTTGAGGGAGAACTCGTGATAGGTGGTGACTTTAATTCAAAGTCGGTCGATTGGGGCATGGAGTGGAACGACACGTGGAGAAATGAGCTTCTAGACATGATGGCAAGCTTAGATCTTGTCATTATGAACAGGGGAAATACCCCAACTTTTCGGAGAGCTGGTACGTGAGAATCGATTATAGATCTTACGTTTGCTACTCAAAGAATAGCTGGAGTAATCTCAAACTGGGCTGTTCGTGAAGACTATACGGCGAGCGACCATCAATACACCTCTCATGAGGTGCACAGTCTTCAGGGGAAACCCTCGACTGTGTCTGATCGCGAGACTAGGTTGACTGAAACGCGTGAAGATGTTGAAAAGCTTGTCGGGTACATGATGGACACCATGCTCGAAAGTGTAACTCGCTACCCACTGACCTAAGAGATTTAGTTGAAAAGTAAGTTTCGTATGAACTTCAAGTAATAAAAATCTTATACGTGATAGATTCTTGGTCAACAAAATTTTAGATCTATGAGCAGACATGAACAGCCATGAACAGAAATGAACATAAATGACCAGGCATGAACAGGCATGGACAGATATGATCAGGCCTGAGCGTATTTAACGCTTCAGACATGAACAGGCATGAACAGACATGACCAGGCATGGACAGGTATGATCAGGCATGAGCGTATTTAACGCTTCAGACATGACCAGGCATGAACAGGCATGGACAGGTATGAACAGGCATGATCAGACCTGACTGTATTTAACGCTTCAGACATGACCAGGCATGGACAGGTATGATCAGGCCTGAGTGTATTCAACGCTTCAGACATGAACGGGCATGAACAGGTATGATCAGATGGACAGGTATGAACAGGCATGATCAGACCTGACTGTATTTAACGCTTCAGACATGACCAGGCATGGACAGGTATGATCAGGCCTGAGTGTATTCAACGCTTCAGACATGAACGGGCATGAACAGGTATGATCAGGCCTGATCATGTCTAATTTCAGGCCTAATCATACATGAATAGGCATGATCAGGTCTAATTTCAGGCCTGATCATACATGAACAGGCATAGTCAGGTCTGAGTGTATTCAACGCTTCAGACATAAACAGACATGAACAGGCATGGACAGGTATGATCAGGCCTGATCATGTCTAATTTCAGGCCTAATCATACATAAACAGGCATGATCAGGTCTAATTTCAGGCCTGATCATACATGAACAGGCATGGTCAGGTCTGATCATTTTTTCCCGGGCCCCTCCGCAACGCCCCTTAAGGAACTTCGTTCCAAAAATTGACTTTGATTTCATTTATTTTTATGATGATGATCTACCATTTATGAAAATTTTTGAATATAGATTGAAATGAGTAGAATTTATAGAAAAAAATCGGTCTATCAGTTGACCCTGCGGGCCAGCCCTGAAACTTCCCGCTGTTTTCGAGCTCAAGAACCTCGAAAACATTATTGTGAATACATTTCCGAGCTCTTCGAGCTCAACAATACTTTTGTATGCTGTTGTTTTCGAAAAAAAACGTTTTTCACCATTTTTTTCTCCAACGATATCTCTCAAACGAATAAACCGATTGAGACGGTTAAGGTGGCAATCGACGCGTCTATCAAGTTCTAAAGCTAATCAAATTTTGAATTCGATTTATCGAGTCGTTTTTGAGATATTTCAAAAAAAATAAAAAAAATTTATTTTACATACATACATACATACATACATACATACATACATACATACATACATACATACATACATACATACATACATACATACATACATACATACATACATACATACATACATACATACATACATACATACATACATACATACATACATACATACATACATACATACATACATACATACATACATACATACATACATACATACATACATACATACATACATACATACATACATACATACATACATACATACATACATACATACATACATACATACATACATACATACATACATACATACATACATACATACATACATACATACATACATACATACATACATACATACATACATACATACATACATACATACATACATACATACATACATACATACATACATACATACATACATACATACATACATACATACATACATACATACATACATACATACATACATACATACATACATACATACATACATACATACATACATACATACATACATACATACATACATACATACATACATACATACATACATACATACATACATACATACATACATACATACATACATACATACATACATACATACATACATACATACATACATACATACATACATACATACATACATACATACATACATACATACATACATACATACATACATACATACATACATACATACATACATACATACATACATACATACATACATACATACATACATACATACATACATACATACATACATACATACATACATACATACATACATACATACATACATACATACATACATACATACATACATACATACATACATACATACATACATACATACATACATACATACATACATACATACATACATACATACATACATACATACATACATACATACATACATACATACATACATACATACATACATACATACATACATACATACATACATACATACATACATACATACATACATACATACATACATACATACATACATACATACATACATACATACATACATACATACATACATACATACATACATACATACATACATACATACATACATACATACATACATACATACATACATACATACATACATACATACATACATACATACATACATACATACATACATACATACATACATACATACATACATACATACATACATACATACATACATACATACATACATACATACATACATACATACATACATACATACATACATACATACATACATACATACATACATACATACATACATACATACATACATACATACATACATACATACATACATACATACATACATACATACATACATACATACATACATACATACATACATACATACATACATACATACATACATACATACATACATACATACATACATACATACATACATACATACATACATACATACATACATACATACATACATACATACATACATACATACATACATACATACATACATACATACATACATACATACATACATACATACATACATACATACATACATACATACATACATACATACATACATACATACATACATACATACATACATACATACATACATACATACATACATACATACATACATACATACATACATACATACATACATACATACATACATACATACATACATACATACATACATACATACATACATACATACATACATACATACATACATACATACATACATACATACATACATACATACATACATACATACATACATACATACATACATACATACATACATACATACATACATACATACATACATACATACATACATACATACATACATACATACATACATACATACATACATACATACATACATACATACATACATACATACATACATACATACATACATACATACATACATACATACATACATACATACATACATACATACATACATACATACATACATACATACATACATACATACATACATACATACATACATACATACATACATACATACATACATACATACATACATACATACATACATACATACATACATACATACATACATACATACATACATACATACATACATACATACATACATACATACATACATACATACATACATACATACATACATACATACATACATACATACATACATACATACATACATACATACATACATACATACATACATACATACATACATACATACATACATACATACATACATACATACATACATACATACATACATACATACATACATACATACATACATACATACATACATACATACATACATACATACATACATACATACATACATACATACATACATACATACATACATACATACATACATACATACATACATACATACATACATACATACATACATACATACATACATACATACATACATACATACATACATACATACATACATACATACATACATACATACATACATACATACATACATACATACATACATACATACATACATACATACATACATACATACATACATACATACATACATACATACATACATACATACATACATACATACATACATACATACATACATACATACATACATACATACATACATACATACATACATACATACATACATACATACATACATACATACATACATACATACATACATACATACATACATACATACATACATACATACATACATACATACATACATACATACATACATACATACATACATACATACATACATACATACATACATACATACATACATACATACATACATACATACATACATACATACATACATACATACATACATACATACATACATACATACATACATACATACATACATACATACATACATACATACATACATACATACATACATACATACATACATACATACATACATACATACATACATACATACATACATACATACATACATACATACATACATACATACATACATACATACATACATACATACATACATACATACATACATACATACATACATACATACATACATACATACATACATACATACATACATACATACATACATACATACATACATACATACATACATACATACATACATACATACATACATACATACATACATACATACATACATACATACATACATACATACATACATACATACATACATACATACATACATACATACATACATACATACATACATACATACATACATACATACATACATACATACATACATACATACATACATACATACATACATACATACATACATACATACATACATACATACATACATACATACATACATACATACATACATACATACATACATACATACATACATACATACATACATACATACATACATACATACATACATACATACATACATACATACATACATACATACATACATACATACATACATACATACATACATACATACATACATACATACATACATACATACATACATACATACATACATACATACATACATACATACATACATACATACATACATACATACATACATACATACATACATACATACATACATACATACATACATACATACATACATACATACATACATACATACATACATACATACATACATACATACATACATACATACATACATACATACATACATACATACATACATACATACATACATACATACATACATACATACATACATACATACATACATACATACATACATACATACATACATACATACATACATACATACATACATACATACATACATACATACATACATACATACATACATACATACATACATACATACATACATACATACATACATACATACATACATACATACATACATACATACATACATACATACATACATACATACATACATACATACATACATACATACATACATACATACATACATACATACATACATACATACATACATACATACATACATACATACATACATACATACATACATACATACATACATACATACATACATACATACATACATACATACATACATACATACATACATACATACATACATACATACATACATACATACATACATACATACATACATACATACATACATACATACATACATACATACATACATACATACATACATACATACATACATACATACATACATACATACATACATACATACATACATACATACATACATACATACATACATACATACATACATACATACATACATACATACATACATACATACATACATACATACATACATACATACATACATACATACATACATACATACATACATACATACATACATACATACATACATACATACATACATACATACATACATACATACATACATACATACATACATACATACATACATACATACATACATACATACATACATACATACATACATACATACATACATACATACATACATACATACATACATACATACATACATACATACATACATACATACATACATACATACATACATACATACATACATACATACATACATACATACATACATACATACATACATACATACATACATACATACATACATACATACATACATACATACATACATACATACATACATACATACATACATACATACATACATACATACATACATACATACATACATACATACATACATACATACATACATACATACATACATACATACATACATACATACATACATACATACATACATACATACATACATACATACATACATACATACATACATACATACATACATACATACATACATACATACATACATACATACATACATACATACATACATACATACATACATACATACATACATACATACATACATACATACATACATACATACATACATACATACATACATACATACATACATACATACATACATACATACATACATACATACATACATACATACATACATACATACATACATACATACATACATACATACATACATACATACATACATACATACATACATACATACATACATACATACATACATACATACATACATACATACATACATACATACATACATACATACATACATACATACATACATACATACATACATACATACATACATACATACATACATACATACATACATACATACATACATACATACATACATACATACATACATACATACATACATACATACATACATACATACATACATACATACATACATACATACATACATACATACATACATACATACATACATACATACATACATACATACATACATACATACATACATACATACATACATACATACATACATACATACATACATACATACATACATACATACATACATACATACATACATACATACATACATACATACATACATACATACATACATACATACATACATACATACATACATACATACATACATACATACATACATACATACATACATACATACATACATACATACATACATACATACATACATACATACATACATACATACATACATACATACATACATACATACATACATACATACATACATACATACATACATACATACATACATACATACATACATACATACATACATACATACATACATACATACATACATACATACATACATACATACATACATACATACATACATACATACATACATACATACATACATACATACATACATACATACATACATACATACATACATACATACATACATACATACATACATACATACATACATACATACATACATACATACATACATACATACATACATACATACATACATACATACATACATACATACATACATACATACATACATACATACATACATACATACATACATACATACATACATACATACATACATACATACATACATACATACATACATACATACATACATACATACATACATACATACATACATACATACATACATACATACATACATACATACATACATACATACATACATACATACATACATACATACATACATACATACATACATACATACATACATACATACATACATACATACATACATACATACATACATACATACATACATACATACATACATACATACATACATACATACATACATACATACATACATACATACATACATACATACATACATACATACATACATACATACATACATACATACATACATACATACATACATACATACATACATACATACATACATACATACATACATACATACATACATACATACATACATACATACATACATACATACATACATACATACATACATACATACATACATACATACATACATACATACATACATACATACATACATACATACATACATACATACATACATACATACATACATACATACATACATACATACATACATACATACATACATACATACATACATACATACATACATACATACATACATACATACATACATACATACATACATACATACATACATACATACATACATACATACATACATACATACATACATACATACATACATACATACATACATACATACATACATACATACATACATACATACATACATACATACATACATACATACATACATACATACATACATACATACATACATACATACATACATACATACATACATACATACATACATACATACATACATACATACATACATACATACATACATACATACATACATACATACATACATACATACATACATACATACATACATACATACATACATACATACATACATACATACATACATACATACATACATACATACATACATACATACATACATACATACATACATACATACATACATACATACATACATACATACATACATACATACATACATACATACATACATACATACATACATACATACATACATACATACATACATACATACATACATACATACATACATACATACATACATACATACATACATACATACATACATACATACATACATACATACATACATACATACATACATACATACATACATACATACATACATACATACATACATACATACATACATACATACATACATACATACATACATACATACATACATACATACATACATACATACATACATACATACATACATACATACATACATACATACATACATACATACATACATACATACATACATACATACATACATACATACATACATACATACATACATACATACATACATACATACATACATACATACATACATACATACATACATACATACATACATACATACATACATACATACATACATACATACATACATACATACATACATACATACATACATACATACATACATACATACATACATACATACATACATACATACATACATACATACATACATACATACATACATACATACATACATACATACATACATACATACATACATACACTCGGACATCATCTTCAAATTAGTCAGAATAGCTTCCTCGGACCTCAAAACGTTGACATCTGATGAAAATTCGATTTTCGTAAATCGGACCGAAACCAATAACTTCCCGAATTTTTGAAAATTTGCAATTTTCTTAGCGGGAATTCAAAAATGGGAGAGGCATTACTTCAAAAATGAGAAAAAAACAAATTTTGAAAATTTCAAAATTTTTTTTTTTCTGCTTTTTCTTGGTAGGAAGATTTTAAATTTTTGTCTATAATTTGAGTGCAACTCAAAGAAAATTCTCGCACTGGACAGACGATGTCGGTCAGGTAGTTCTCGAGAAAAAATTTTTTTACGATTGTTAGTAGATTTCATAAAAATCTAACTATTGTATTTGTCCTCATGATGGAATTTTCGAAAAATTTTGCTACCTCTAAACTCAGCTCGATGAGCTGAGTCAGGAAATACATTCAGTTCAAAAGTTTATATATGTATTTATATGATACATCAATAACAAGATTAACATTAGTTATGATGATAATATTCTCTATATCTACTCGTCGTTTGATATTCTAATAGGCTTTTTATTTCAAATATTAGTACTAATTTCAAGTATGACACTTTGATGTATCACAATCAATTTTTAATCTTAGAATATTTTATTAGTAGATTTTATTGAAACCAAATTATCGCCTTTGTCCTTATGGTAGAATTTTCGAGCATTAAAACCATAATCTATCATAATTTTTCGAATAGGGTCCGGAATACCATTGGTCCGATAGTTTGAATATATGCATACGTATCTTTAAATAACGTCAAATCAAAACATATAGTGCATTATCATCAAAAATTCTTCTGAAGCTCATTTAGTTAGCTTCAATTTTTGGCATTATACTTATAATTATTTGATTTTTTTTTGTTTTATCATCTCGAGAATTTCTAAGAAAATGTAAAAAAAAATTTTATTTCATTATTATCTTTTATTTGAACAGTGAAAAATTCAATAATGAGAAATCTACTTCCATTTCGGCTGCCGAATGGCCTTTTTTTTTTATATCTGGTGTAAAAATCAATATTTTTATCCAAAAATTGATAAGCAGCTTCATGAAAGATACTTGCATAACATACCTAAAGTATAATCAATTCGAAGCGGGGGCACTTTTTATATGCTTATCCTGCTGCGCCCTTTAATAAATCATCTATAAGTAATGTTAATTACTGCAAACCGTTGTTTTATAACTATAATTCTTTGAATTTACTTAGTTGCGAGTATTCAAAGCCCGATAACTTTTTGCTCATTAAGATAACGATAAAACTACTTTAGAGTTTTTTTTATAGAGAATAAAATTTCCTATAAGAATATGCGCATCATACATTCTCATTCATGATCATTAGGGTGTTTCATATTCAGGTGATATTTTTTTAAATTCAATTAGCGAGTACTTCAAATTAAAATTAAGAGCTCTTGTTTGGTAAGAATTTTTTAACTTCCCGCTAAGAAAATCGACGATTTTCGAAAAATTGGGAAGTTATTGCTTTCACCCCGATTTGCGAAAATCGAAATTTTATCAGATGTCGACGTTTTAAGGTGCTAGGAGGCTATTCTGACTATTTTTAGAATGATGTCCACGTGTGTGTGTGATCGGTCTATAACTTTTTGACTAATAAACCGATTTGGATGGTTAAGGCGACAATCCAAAGAGCTTGTTGGCCATCAACTTTTCTGAAAATTTCAGATCATTTGATCGAGTAGACTCGAAAATATTAGCAAATTACGAGAAAAAAATTTTTTTTTTTAGTTCTTTATTGATTTCTTAGAAACGACTTATACGATCAACTTCATAATCTAATCAGCTCTTGATCTTAATAAAACGCATCGATTGCCACCTTATCCATCTTAATCAGAGTATTCGTTCGAGAGTTATCGCGGAAGAAAGAAATGGTTAAAAAAGGTTTTTTGCGAATATCTCGAAACAACTGAACCAAACGATTTCAAAATTTTATCAGCTCTAGAACTCAATAAAATACGCCGATTGCCGCCTCAACCATCAAAATCGGTCAATTCGTTCCTGAGATATAGTGGGAAAGAAATATGCTAAAATACGGTTTTTTTCGAAAACAATGGCATACGAAAGTATTTTCGAGCTCGATGAGCTCGAAAATGTGTTTACAATGATGTTTTCAAGCTCAAGGAGCTCGAAAACAGCGGGAAGTTTTGGGGCTGGCCCGCAGGGTCAACCGATAAATAGATTTTTTTAACAAAAACGAGTGAAATCAGCGAAAAAACAGATTTCATCTGTGAAAAAGTGCGCCAAGTATGCATCTATCGCAGTGAAAATGATTGAAATCAAAATAATCACCAAGTACCTGAGCGGCACATAATAAAAAGTTAAAATTTTTTTTTGCCGATTACACAGAACAAAAAAACCATCTTGTCAAGAAAATTTTTGGGTCAAAGAATGAAAGCCGGAATTTTCTTTGATCAAGTATTCAATTTACTTGAATTTTAAATCTTACGTCAATAAATCGTTTCTTAATTCAAAAACTCTTTTACGATTGAATTAAAATACTTATTTATTAATTCAAGATACTTGATTTTCTTAATTGAAGAAAAGTTTTTTTTTTTTTCAAGATCTAGATCTTGTAGCAGCTGCTACTTGTATTGAAAGTGAACTTATTTATTCGAAGTTAATACATGTATTGAGGTAAATCATTTCGTTTTAAACAAGAACCTTAATTGACTTCATTCAATAATAATATCTTTTGATTGAAGAAAATAAATTCGTTGTACCAACAAAAGTCTGTTCTCCTGTTGGTAATATAGTTTCTCCAAATAAGCTGCATCACCGACTTGAGCAAAGAGTAAATTTTCTTGGCTGAAGAAAATTTTGTTCTTACGAAATGAATTCTAACTTACTCCTTTTCTCGCACTAGCACAGTAAATTTATACCGAGTCCACATTTTTTATTGAAATAAATTAAAATTAAATAATTGAATTATATCATTATAATAAGTTAATTAATTTATATAATTAAATAATATTAAATAAAGGCCCTAAGGGTATAAGTATGGTGAATCGGTCCTGGAGAGATATTTGAATGATACTTAGAGGATATGTAGGTACTAATAAAATACTAAGATCCTGAAAGTTTCAGATGTCTAACTAAATCCGTTTCCAAGAAAATAAATATTATGTAAAAAATAGAAAAAATTTTTTTTTCTCAGGATTGGCTTGACCGATTGGTCTAAAAATTTAGTATGTTTTAGGAGCTCATAATAGCTTTCAAAAAAAATAATTAACAGTTTTATAGCTTCATAAGATCCTTGAAAAAAAAATTGTTTTTTTCTAAATTGTTTTTTCTATGATACAATTTTGGCACAATTATGAAACTATTTTTTGTAAAGCCTTATACACTCCCCTATAACACATAATTTTTTCAGATTTTTAAAAAAGGTACGCCATCGTTAAAAAAAATAAAAACCATTGTTCAGCTCAATTAATGCATCTATTCAAAAAGTTTAGTCTATACTTTTTTAATTTAATGAATATTTAGATAGTTTGTAGCTATCAGAAATAATATTTTGTATTTAAAACAATAACAAAAATTTTTTCATCAATGTACAAAATTATAATATTCAAAAATAATTAATTATTTATTAATTTCAATAAATATTTTTAAAAACAACTTTTTGTTTCACAGCTTGATGATTTATACAAAATAAAATTAGGTTTAAATAAATAAACCACTAAATGAAAAGAAAAAAAAATTTATCGGAGGTATAAATATAATAAATATTTCACAGAAAAAAGTTTTATTAATCTTCGTCACTGTCCTCTTCAATTACAACTGTAGTATTGTCTTTGTTGAATAATTTACTCAATATCGCAGCAGGCCTTGGAATTTTTGATAAGTATCTTCCGTGCGACAAATAATAAACAATTGCGGCAACGTGGGAGCAACATCCAATAGTTCTAAGACCATTTGCACACTCACAGCTGTGTCTCACGACACTTTTGTGTCCAATAGCATTTGGTTTATAGTCAATGAAGCATCTATTAACTTTTCTGCTTATATGACGTGATTGAACTTCAGCTTTTAGTATATTCGAATGGTCTTTAACATACTGAATAGTGATATTACCCGAGTCATCTATCATTTCTGACAAGTACGATATCGCTTGTTTAAATTGATAAGATCCAGTGAAAAAAATTTGAAGATCTTTTTCCGTCATTTCTCGAAAATCTTCTAGATCACTTGATGATATAGACTGGAATGGTAGTTTTTTCCGTTGCCAGCCATTTCGTTGTCCTTCATCAGCTAACGTGTTTTCAATATCATTATGAGATATCATTCTTTCTACGATCTCATCCGGAAACTCTATATCAAAAGTTAGGCGTTTACTGTACTTTTTATGGAGAAATGAGGTGACTATAAAAACTTCCGATTCTAGGAAACATTTTGGTATGGTAGAAACCACAAACTCGGTAATCATCTATTGTTTATCATTTGACTTTTTGCAAGGCGCCACCTAGCGACGATTTTGAGAATCTTTTCAAAAAAATTGAATCGTTTTTGGAAAAATTCATAGTGCAAACGAAAAAATAATTAAAAAATGCTTTGATCATCAAGCTGTGAAACAAAAAGTTGTTTTTAAAAATATTTATTGAAATTAATAAATAATTAATTAGACGGCTGAGGCAGCCGTTCGGCACTCGCGTGGCTCGGGCGATCACCGAAGTTAAGTAGCATCAAGCATGATCACTACTTGGCTGGGTGACCGTTTAGCCACGCGTCGGGTTCGAACGAAGGTCTCTGATCGTTAGGCGCGGGATGAAGATCCAGTGGTCGGTAAAATGGGAATTTTATCGATCACTGGAGCTTCACCCAAACCGAAACTGTACTGGCTAGGTTTTCTCTGTGGTTTTCCTAGCCACTGCACCTCCATTGCACAAGGGAGCTTGTAGGGAATCACCGTAATGATGCAGTACAGTATAAGCACAAGTCGGGTCACAGCCGCACAATAAGGAAGCAGTTTGCGATTTGAAGGCAAAAATGTAAAAAGATACTCCTGTATTCTATACATTGAAATAAAGAAAATAAAATAAAATAATAAATAATTAATTATTTTTGAATATTATAATTTTGTACATTGATGAAAAAATTTTTGTTATTGTGTTAAATGCAAAATATTATTTCTGATAGCTACAAGCTATTTGAATATTCATTAAATTAAGAAAGTATAGACTAAACTTTTTGAATAGATGCATTAATTGAGCTGGAAAATGGTTTTTATTTTTTTTAACGATGGCGTACCTTTTTTAAAAATCTGAAAAAATTATGTGTTATAGGGGAGTACATAAGGCTTTAAAAAAAAATAGTTTCATAATTGTGCCAAAATTGTATCATAGTTAGAAAAAACAATTTAGAAAAAAACAATTTTTTTTTCAAGGATCTTATGAAGCTATAAAACTGTTAATTATTTTTTTTGAAAGCTATTATGAGCTCCTAAAACATACTAAATTTTTAGACCAATCGGTCAAGCCAATCCTGAGAAAAAAAATTTTTTCTATTTTTTACATAATATTTATTTTCTTGGAAACGGATTTAGTTAGACATCTGAAACTTTCAGGATCTTAGTATTTTATTAGTACCTACATATCCTCTAAGTATCATTCAAATATCTTTCCGGGGCCGATTCACCATACTTATACCCCTAGGGCCTTTGTAATTTTTTTCTAACCGAAATTTTTTTTATTAAAAATTTCAATATTTTTATATCGAAATTGTTTTATAAAATTTCATATAATCTAATCAGTATTTTGCTGAAATGTAACATTTTTTCCAAATTATTGGCGATAATATTTTTATTTTAAATTCTGTGTTTAAGATTGAAAAATATGACTGACCGTAAAGCCAGTGTGGCATAATAAATGTAGGCAAAAGAAACATAGCCTCGCCAAGGCTGGGGTGGCTTGGTTGGTAAAGCTCGCCTCGCGCGATACCGAATCGGTCTGGGTTCGATTCCTGCGTTAACCGATAATTGTTTTTCTCAATTTGTTGCAATATATGACTCATTGAGAAAGTTATTTTACCTTGCTTTGCAAATTAATTTAGATACTACGTCTAACAGAACTGCAAGTATATACAGTTATATTAAAATACCATTTGCTCAAACAATTAATAATACACTTTATTTTTTCTTTTTTATCTGCTTACAAACGCCTCGACTGTCTGGTTGTCAAATACACCCAATCATCATGGAGTTTAAAACTTTCGAGATGACTGATATAGACACAAACTCAAAACAAAAGGCTGATATATCCCCAACAACACCTAGAGATTTGAAGAAGAAATCAAGAGCAGTAGAAGATTCAAGAAATGCATTTTCAGCAGCGCAGAGAAGAATCATAGATAGCAATAGATACGACAGCAAGGACATTGGTCCATTTACTGTTCAAGTGGCAGACGAGAGAGAAGGACATAACTTGGGTAATCTTCGCATCATGTCCATGCGCGAAAAACTCCAGGAGTTCTACAAAACTATGGAGAGCCTAGTGCCTATTAGCAAAGAAAAGTAGAAGGTTGTTTTTACTTCCTACCTAGAGGCCAACAGATTTATGGACTAAATCAAGACCGAGGTATGTGAGAATTGGATTGCTTACATCTCTATACAAAGCTTCTTCCGTATTGGAGTAATTAGGGGAGTCGATCCTACCCTAGATGAAGAAGAAATTAAAAACGTAATTAACTTTCCCAATCAACCGGACGTACAATTGGCAAAAGTACAAAGAATGAAAAGACGAGTAAAGAATGATCCGAATGACAGCAACTCTCAGTCAATAACACTTGACAATACCACAGCTATCAAACTATACTTTAAAAACAGAACACTTCCAGCAAAAGCCAGTATCTATTATGTCACCATGCCGATAAAAGAATACATCCCAAGACCAGTCATGTGTTATAATTGTCTCACCTTCGGGCACCTCAAACGGGACTGCAAGAACCAGCGTCCTAAGTGTCGAAGATGCGGCAGTAGATCACATCCGACCAAGGAATGCACGAAGCCTTGTCGAAACATTGCTTATACTGGGACATAGAGCAGGAAATAATCAACTACAGCAACAGGAATAGAGTTGCAAGGAACGTAGCGAGATCAGCTATTAAAGCTTCGAGCACTCCCAGAGTTAGAATCCCATCGCACAACTCTCAAGAGACTATAATCTCTCTATCAGTCCACCAGGATACACTATATTACGATTTTCAGAGTAACGACGAAATCCTCACCGAACAAGAAGACCAAGAATCTCACGATACACGTTCCCAACAATCCTCAGAGGCAAAAACAAGTCCATATGCTTTAATCAATATGCCGGGTAAATCAGATGTAAAAGTAGTAGCAAGTTCCATGGCTGAAGACGCTATCAAGCAATATGTGATGCGATGGTCCACCAAGTCGTTGATAAGAAGATAAGTACACAGACAGATTACTGGACATAATACTTTCTATCCCAGGCATACAACAGTTCAGCGATCGAATTGTCGACGCAGCACGTGAAATGAAGGTGGAAAAAGCTCCAGTGGGGATCCCACCGCATTCAATTCTCAATTAAAACGCATGAAAATCTGCCAGTGGAACGCTAGGAGCCTCTGGCAGAGAAGGGACTCGATCCCAAACTTTATCAATGAGTATAACATCGATGTCTTATTGATCGAAGAAACCTGGCTCAAACCTAAACAATCTTGCCACATAATGGGCTTCAATACAGTACGTTTGGATAGGAACACCAACACAACTGGGGGAGGAGTTGCATGCTTCATCAGGGATGATATATATTACGACAGAATAATTACACTGAACCTTCCTGACAAATTGGAATATATCGCACTAAAAAAAGAAGCAAAAAACGAAGCATACCACATTGTAAACGTCTACCGTTCTCCAGACCCAGCAACATCACTGACTCGCGCACAATGGGAAGATACTATACGTAAATTACAACAACTCCAAAACGTGATTATATGTGGTAACCTTAACGCTCAAAGTCGGACTTGGGGAAGCACAATCCCTAACCAACAGGGTTTACTACTTGAAGAGACACTAATCGACTCAACCCTCATGACCTTCAACGATTAGACAAGTACCAGAAAAGCCGGTCCAGAGGTTGCCAACAAAATTAGTGCCTCAGACATTACCATCATTGACAGCCAGCTAAACACTAAGATAACATGGAATACGTACAAGGATAGCATGGGCAGTGATCACCTACCAATAATCATCACTGGTGAAGCTTCAAATTTTTACAAGGAAAAACAACCACGGAAGTTCAGCACAAGAGGAATAAACGATCAAAAATTTTGCAAATACGTAGCGCAAGAATTGGCTAAAATCGAAGCTGTCGACACAAAAGGATACGAAAAATTTATCGACATTGTCAAGAAAGCAGTCGAAGAATCAAAGGAGGAAGATACAAGTCCCAACCAGATATCTCCAAATCACAAAAACAAAAGTAATTATAAAAACAACAACAATAACAACAACTACAAAAACATCAGCAACAAACATCACGTAGAAAAGCCTCCCTACCTGCCAGGTGGTGGTCAGAGGAGTGTAAACAAAAGGTCAAGACAAGAAGGATGGCAATGCGTCGCTTTTTCACGCAACCTGGAGAAAATGCATATGATCAAGCTGTACAAGCACACAAAGAGTTTTAAAAATTCGCCAGAAAGGCCAAAAGGGAGGCTTAGAGGAATTTCTGTGATTCCATAAATCCGGACATGGAAATCAATAAAATGTGGAGCTGTATCAAGAGCTTAAAAAGAAGACTGAGTGTTAGACCAAGTAAAGACACATTCTCGCCAAATGACCCAGAAATTAACCTAGCTATTAACAAATTAATCACTCAGAGGCCAATAAATCGTCAACAGAGGGAGAACGAGCAGCAAGAATTATTACCAGAAGGACATCAAACCTACCAGGGTATACTATCAGATCCTATTAACCTAGATGAAACAAGAGCCGCTGTGGAACTAACAAAAAGTAAAAAAAAGAAATCCCCAGGAACCGATGACATCACATACAAGCTAATATGCAAATTGCCCATATCGGCGTTAGAATTAATTACGAAGTTCTTCAACCATTTCTTAAGGCAAGCTACCATTCCGGAGAGCTGGAAGGAGTATAAAGTCTGCCTCATTCCGAAACCATCCAAAGGATACAGGCTGATAGCCATCTCCAACTGCCTGATGAAGATATATGAGAGAATACTAAATGACAGGCAAACGTGGTGGATCGAACACTTCAAGCTCCTACCAAATGAGTTCAATGGGTTAAGGCAAGGTAGATCATGCATAGACAACATCACGCAACTGGTCTCAGAAGCCAACTTGGCCATGATCAAAGGGAGATACATGGGCACCCTGTTTCTCGACATTTCAGGGGCATTCGATAATGTGGACCTACTTACTCTGATTGACGAGTTGCGAGCTTTGCATATTCCGGAGGTATTTATCTGTGCAATTGAAACACTCCTAGTGGACAGAATACTGCACTTCGAAGTTAACAGAGAAACCATCAAGACAGCCACCGTTAAGAGAGGCCTACCACAGGGAAGTATTCTCAGCCCAATTCTTTTCAACATATACATGAGATCAATAAGAAGACACTCCACAAATGGATTAGTATCCTGTGGTTCGCGGATGACTTTGCAATATATCTCCTACTACAAGACCTAAATCTCATCATGAAAATTCTATAGGAGTCACTAGAGAAACTGAACCCTTGGCTAAAGGACAGGGGTCTAGAAGTCTTCATGGATAAAACAATACTGATGGTCTTTACAACCAAAAGGAACAGAGAACCTGCCAGCTTAGCACTCGGTAATAAAATAATTTATGAGTCCATCGAACCCAAATTCTTGGGGGTCACAATTAACAACAGATTAAACTGGTCCAGCCATATCAACTCTATCAATGATAAGGCTAGGAAATATGGAGACATACTGAAGGCTATAACAGGATGGAAGTAGGGAGCTCATCCCTCCACAGTTCTGCAAATATATAAATCCCTCGTCAGAGCATCGATGGACTGGGGTCTCATCCTATACCGGGGCTCTTCACAATCTAATCTAATCAAGATCAAAAGACTACAATACGCTGCATTAAAAAAAGGTACCGGTAATTTAATCACTACCATGATAAATGTGCTCCTGCACATCGCAGCTGAACCAGATTTAGAAAGCAAATCCAACTACCTGGTCAGAAGATATCTAGCGAGAACATCCAGCAGACAAACGGATCAACTGAACAAAGCATTTAAACTCACGGAAGCCTCACAGAAATTCCTGGCAAGCAGAAATAAGCCAAACTACGGTAAAAGATATTACTCCCTTTTATACAAAACTTGGCTCGTAGAACAGTCCAAACTGACAGACATAATCAAAAATGATATACCAGCGGCAGCACAGATAAACTATTACAGCAGGTTTACAACTACAATAACTGACCTCGAAACTGGTGCGGAAGCAGTAAAAAACGACCTAGTTGCGACTTCTTGGGCTTAACAGGTGCAGGAAAACGTACCCGGATTACGTAAGAATCTTCACTGATGGTTCCAAAACCACAGATGGAGTGGGGGCAGCATGGGTGAACACAAATGAACAAGAAACTGGCAAAAAAGCTCTCGATAAAACTAATTCTATCTTCACTGCTGAAACTACAGCAATACAGATGGCTATTAACCACATACTTGCTAAAGGTACTACAAAAGCACTTATCTGTACGGATTCCCAAGCCGTTATAAAGAGCTTGGAAGGATACGGCACCTGCAAAGATCCACTAGTGACTCCAAAACTAAGAGACCAACTAAGAACAGCCAAGAATACAGAAACTAGCATATGCCTCATATGGACCCCAGCTCATAAGGGGATAAAAGGTAACCATGAGGCTGACCAGCTTGCTAAAGACATAGCCAAGGGAAACATCTAGGCGGATCAGGAGCATGGTTACACCTACCAGGACCTATTCCAAGGGTTCAAATCGCAAATAAAGCAAGAAAAATAAACGTTAATGCAGGAATATGCAGTTACAAACGATAAAATCTACTATAACCACACCATGGAGTTTGAAAGTAAGCCTTGGTTCAAGGGACTCGGGCTTACAAGACAACAAATCACAATCTAAAACAGATTAAGAAGCGGCCACACTCAAGCCAGAGCTCACCGTGCCCGGATGAACATCATCGACAATGCAAATTGTGATTGCGGTGATGACAACCAGACAGTTGAACACCTGCTTTGGAGCTGTCAACTTGTTGACAGTAGTACTAGAATCATGTTAATCAACAGTCTCTCTAATTACAATAATTTTGTTTCAGATTGTGAAGGCCAGTCACTGGTACTGTCATCTTCATATACAGTGACTTTTCCCATCATACGTTACCTAAACCATAATCAAATAAACATTTACTACTTCAAACCCTAGATGTAATAAGACACCCCTTAATACTAACATTCATTCTTTATAAACATCCATTGAAATTAGCTACAATCCTACCTACCATATCGATCCCCTCGCAGATTTGAATCACGGTAGAAATACGGTGGGTTTGTTCTATTTTACCACTGTGATTACGCGGTGTATCCACCGTGATTACGCGGTGAACACACCGTGGAACCACGATAGTGAAATGGCACACAGCCACCGTGGATACACGGTGTTTACACTTCCACGGTATTTCCACCGTGATTCAAATCTGCGAGGAAACATACCCTCATATACGTATCACACATACATTAAAGTTCAATATATTACGTGGATCAAGAGGATCATCACTACAGTATCTGGCACGTGGCCCTATCGGGACGATAGCCAAAAAGGAGAAAAAAGAATTTATTTCTTAACTGAAATTATATTTTTATTTGCGACAACAAAAATTTCTTGGTCCAAGAAAGTTTTTTCTTGATTTATAAAATTATTTTTCTTAGTTCAAAAACATGGTCGTTTAAGCTCAAGACATTTTTTCTTAACAAAAAGATAACACATTTTGGAGCAGGAGACGCAATTTTCTTGAGAGGAAAACATTTTCTTGAAACAAAATGAAAACATTTTAGAGCAAGAAACTAAATTTTCTTGGAAGGAGAAAATGTTCTTGAAACAAAATGAAAACATTTTGGAGCGAGAAACTAAATTTTCTTGAGAGGAGAACATTTTCTTGAAACAAAATAAAAACATTTTGGAGCAAGAGACTGAATTTTCTTAAGAGAAAAACAGTTTCTATGATGAAGATCAAATCGATTAAATCCAGAACTTGAATTTTCTCGGAAAAAGAAAATTATTTTGAAACAAAAGAAACTTCTCAAACAAAAATGCAAATTTAGTAAAGCAGCAAAAAATATTTCTTAAAGCAAGAAACTTTTCTAGAAACAAGAAACGATTTTTTCTTCATTCAAGAATGAAATTTTGAAGAAAACATTTTACTTGAACCAAGTAAATTTTTTTTATCATTCATGCGATACAAGTGCTATTTTAGTGCACGCTCTTTTGTTCGCCAAATAGCTGTTTGCCCATCCAACTGTTTCCACGACATTTGTGTGCGTTATACTCACTTCGTTCATGCGCTCAACTTTGCTCTCGTGGGCAATCGACAACTTACCGCACTAGTTGTACAATATACTATTTTCTGTGTAGGTATAATTTTTATGTAATATAAAAAAAAAATCAGGGCGTCGGTTGACCCTGTGGACCAGCCTTAATACTTCCCGCTGCTTTCGAGCTTAAGGACCTTGAAAACATTACTATAAATATATTTTCGAGCTCTTCGTCTTTGCGGTTTTAACGCCACGGTGAGCTCACAGTAAGAACACCGTGGAACGACTGTGGAAACGTGGTTGTAATGCAATGGAATCACGGTATTTTTTGTGCAGTCGCAGCACTGTATTCCGATCGCGTTTCCATTGCATTTAAAGAGTGTTTCCATGGTGTTTCGACCGTCAGGTCACAGTAATCTCACGGTCGTTTTACGGTAGCTCTACAGTGGTTTTCAGCGATCTCCACGGTGAGGTTACACTGGCTTTCCGATGGCTTGACAGTTTTTTAACCGTGATTTCACCGTATTTCCACGGTAAGTTTATCGTTCCATGGCGTGTCCATAAATTTTATAGCGAAAAAAAATTTTTTTAAATTAACGCCGACTCGGAGGATCGATCCCAGCGCCTTTGCATTCAAAGTCTGATCTGTTATTCACTGTGCCAAATCACGCACTTGTAAGGCCTAGTTGATTGTATTTATATAAACACAAATGAACTTTAGAAAATTAAAGATATCTAATAAATGATTGATTTTGTGATTTTTATTATATTCAATTATATAATTGTTCAGTAGCGGGGCAATAAATACTTTTTTTGGTAAATTATGTAAATGAGAAGTTGAAATTTTTCAAACTTAACTACAATATTTTAAATTTAATGTATCAGTTTTTTATAACTAAATTCATTATCGAAACATCGAAATGTCTTTAACTATCTCGCTAATGGTCTTGTCAGCTCATTTTCAAACATTTAAGAAAAGTTTGCATACTTTATAACATTTATGAATGCGGTTAATTGAAAAATTTCATAGACTTTATAAGATTTATGAATCATTGTAAAATCATTTTTTTCGAATAATGTTAGATTATTTAGTTGTATCTAAAATATATAATACAAAATATAATGATTCACACACCTGCACAGCAGATTTACTCAAAAATCGCTATTAAATAGTATTTGCTAGAACTCAATTATATCAAATTTTGCATTATAGAATAAAAACGAAATTTACTTTAAGACTAGAAAAATTTTTTGGCGCAAAAACATTTTGTTTTCGCCTAAAAAATTTTTTTCTTGAAGTAAGAAAATTCTTTCTCGCCCCGAGAAAATTTTTGTTTACAATTCATTATACAAAAATTTTTTTGGGGTGAGTGCGACCTTTTTTGCGCCAAGAAATTTTTTTTTTTGTGTACTTATATCAGGGATAGGAATTAAAACCTATGAGCTAGTACAGCGGGTCTGTCTCTAGTGTCAGAGCGAGTACAGCGGGTCTGCCTGGCAAGATATATTCTGTATACATCTCTTATATACACTTATCCAAAAAATTAAAGGAACAAGAAAATTTTATAAATTTTTTAGTGATTTTTGGAAGGCCGTATTTTGGTGAAAAATGATCGCATCGAAAAAATAAAAAAAAGCAAATTGAAGCTTGAAATCTCTAGTTTGAAGATCTTCCAGCAAAATATTTTTTTGAGCCACGGTTTTTACGGAATCATAAGAAAAAAGTCGAGACAAAATTTTTCTAAATTTTTTAGTTTTGTTTTTTAGGTCTACGGGGCCGGGAAAAATTTTTTCAAAAAAACGAATTCATAGCTCGTTTAGGAAATTTATTCAGCCACAATTTGCTTTTTTTTGTTTCTCTGTACGACAATTTGCTGCTGAGATATCAGCCTTTAAATGAAAAAGGAGCCTTTTGTCTTTGATTATTGATATCTCAGCAAGTAATGGTCACACAGTAATTTAAAGGGCAGTTTAATAAACTTGAATAAATTCCCTACAAGCTACATTTTCGATTTTTTCAAAAAAAAATTTTTTTTCATCCTTGATATCCATTTGAAAAACCCACAAAAAATGACCATTTTCTGGTTTTTTAGTCAACTCATCGCTACTCTGCAAATATTGATAAAAAAAATAATGTTGCCAGGTAATTTTACAGCTTAATGTACCCCTAAAAACCCTGGAAATTTTCAGATTGATCCATTGAACCGTTTGTCCGGTCCGATTGCTCAAAGTTTTGCAAAACAATTAAAGGAACAAGTTTTGTTCCTTAAATTGTGTAATCATTACCAAAATGAAAAAATTAATTTTTTTCGGATTTTCTTTCATTTTTGCGTTAGTTATTCAGTAAATGTAGGGTCAAGAGGAAAAAAAAAAATTTTCCAAAAAACAAGATCAAACAAGAATTTTTTTACATTTTTTTTTTTTTACGTTTCATTCGGGGGGTTATTTTTTTTTTCGTTTTTCGGAAAAAAATTTTTTTTTTTCCTCTTGACCTTACATTTACTGAATAACTAACGCAAAAATGAAAGAAAATCCGAAAAAAATTAATTTTTTCATTTTGGTAATGATTACACAATTTAAGGAACAAAACTTGTTCCTTTAATTGTTTTGCAAAACTTTGAGCAATCGGACCGGACAAACGGTTCAATGGATCAATCTGAAAATTTCCAGGGTTTTTGGGGGTACATTAAGCTGTAAAATTACCTGGCAACATTATTTTTTTTATCAATATTTGCAGAGTAGCGATGAGTTGACTAAAAAACCAGAAAATGGTCATTTTTTGTGGGTTTTTCAAATGGATATCAAGGATGAAAAAAAATTTTTTTTTGAAAAAATCGAAAATGTAGCTAGTAGGGAATTTATTCAAGTTTATTAAACTGCCCTTTAAATTACTGTGTGACCATTACTTGCTGAGATATCAATAATCAAAGACAAAAGGCTCCTTTTTCATTTAAAGGCTGATATCTCAGCAGCAAATTGTCGTACAGAGAAACAAAAAAAAGCAAATTGTGGCTGAATAAATTTCCTAAACGAGCTATGAATTCGTTTTTTGAAAAAATTTTTCCCGGCCCCGTAGACCTAAAAAACAAAACTAAAAAATTTAGAAAAATTTTGTCTCGACTTTTTTCTTATGATTCCGTAAAAACCGTGGCTCAAAAAAATATTTTGCTGGAAGATCTTCAAACTAGAGATTTTAAGCTTCAATTTGCTTTTTTTTATTTTTTCGATGCGATCATTTTTCACCAAAATACGGCCTTCCAAAAATCACTAAAAAATTTATAAAATTTTCTTGTTCCTTTAATTTTTTGGATAAGTGTATATTTATTATAATATTATTGTTGTATTCTGAATATTTCTTATATATATTCCTCGAATATTCTTTATACACTTTGTAAAAAATCACCGGGGTAAGTCCAAGCGGTGTAGGTACTAAAATTTTCGGAGTTAAATTTACCCCCGAAAGCGGTGTGAAAATATCGCCGCCGGTGTAAATATTCTTCACCGGTGTCAAATGAAATTTTCCGGTGTTAAAATATTTCACTTTGGGAATGTGTGCACATATGTGTGCGTTTGTGTGAGTGCGTGTGCGCTCATGTGTGTGCGTGTGTGCGCTCGCGTGTGCATGTGTGAGCTCATGCGCGTAGGCTCACGTGTGTGTGGACGTGAGCTCGCGTGTGTGAGCTCATGCGCGTGAGCTTACATGTGTGTGGACGTGAGCTCATGTGTGCGAGCTTGTGTGTGTGCTTGTGAGCTCACGTGCGCGAGCTCATGTGTGTGAGCTCAGGTTCGTGAGCTCGCGTGTGTGGGTGTGTGCACTCGTGAATCTGTGTGTGTCAAGATATTTTTTGCGTTTTATAAGCTTTCCAGAGCTAATACTCTGAGCGGATGCAGTTTACCTCGCTTTAACACCGGTATTTTTAACACCGGTGAATTACTCCTCCTTCACCGGTGTAGTTTTATTTTAACACCGGGCGGAGTTAAAATGAGTCCATTCTTAACACTGCTCTTTTTACAGTGTATAGTACATCTATTTTACCCGATGAAAAAAGTTTTCGTCTAATCATATATAATTATGCATAATCATCTATATATGATTGGATCCAAAAATTGGCCAGGCCTAATTATATATAATCAGATATGTTTATACATAATCATATATGATTATATATAATCATGCATGAACGAATATAGTCAATTTTAGAATCTCATTTAGAATATCTGTAAATTATTAATTAAGTAATTTAATTAGGATTTATTGTCTTCATCAATATAAATGTCAGTTAAAATTAAATAATAAAAAAAAAATTATTATCCTGGATTACTATTTTACTACGAGGTCACCCGTCCAATTAATGTCCCACACCGATGCTGCTTAACTTTGGTTATCGATGGATTGTATTCTGATCATTTAGCCTGTTCTACACTTATAATCAAGAAAAGTTTATGGCATTACTTAACTCAAATAATCAATTTGATACTTTATACTTTTAAATTGCTGCCGAAACCTTTGGACATTTTTTAAGTATTGGGGATTTAAGTTAGATTGATAGTTGACAAAATAAAAATTTAATAACTTTGATATAAAAAAATTGTCATACTATATAATATATATATATATATATATATATATATATATATATATATATATATTGGAACTATATACATAATTAAATATTTATAGGTTTCATATCAATAAAGTCTGATCAGATTTAATCATACATAGACATATATAACTACATTTAAGTTTATATCAGTCATGTCTAATCAGATCCAATGATATATAAACTTATGCACGATGACTATACATTAATTTATATTCGCCATGTCTGATCAGATCTAATTATATATAGGCCTATATCTATGGGTTTTATATATATATGATTATATATATGATCATATATAATCATATATAATTAGACAAAAACTTTTTTCATCAGGTATCTATATTCGAAATATATTTAAAACGGCAAAAAACATATTAGAATAAATATATTCTGTTTGTATCTAGAATACATCAAGTATATCTTAACTATATTATTTTATATTCCTTATATATTATGTTTGTATTCTTTATATTTCTTATATATCGTAACGGGTTTTTTACCACCGGGAATCTACCGGAGTGAAGTCCGAGCACACGTACTATTTGGCAACTTTGTTCAAAAATTATTAAGTTGGGCGCCAGGTGATTTTATAATCACCAAATAAACAATTATCAAAAACGTCGGCTCTGGGTGGCGGATCGGGGAAAGGTCAGGCACTTAAGATTACGATAAAATAATTGATCAGAATTAGACAAAATAATTAGTCGTATATTGAACACAGAATAATAAATTTATAACCGGGACTTTTCCGTGTACGTGTGACCTACACGTCCAAGCCTCGAATTACAGTTGGCGACTGCAAAATTTATTTACAGGCGCCACCAAGAGATTTTAGATTTTGATCTTGGTCTACTTGGCCTCCTGGTACCAAGTATAATTATTGACTAGCTCAGGATTCAGGTTGGGTTCACCCGCTTCCTGGTCCCGAGGAACGTTATGATGATTGAGAGCGAGGTTTAGGAAAAATGTCTGGCTACAGTTAATTCAGTTATGAAGAAAATTAACAATTTATTATTTATTTACCCGACAAGCAATGAGACGACTTTACATTAATGATAAATTTTCACTGACTCTATAGAATTACAAAATTTATTTATTATTAAATTATTTGATTTAAACTTGAATAAAATCTACGCAGACGTCGCCCAAGATGGCAGACGCTGACGTGGGACAGTCACGTTTTCTCAATATTAACAATTTTATATATATAAACTTTAACTGAGTAATTTATTTCTAAGCAATGATAACACTTCAACTTGTCCAATTTATTTTCACTCCCGTTGTGACTCGAGCTCACAGGTTTTGTAGAGTACCACTCGTAACAAAAAGTGTGATGACTTTAACGTCGAATATAATAAATTATCAACCAATTACACCTACGTCTCGTGAGTTTCTGGCGTAGTCCTCCATGTCCAGGAAACCTCCAGCCTGATGATTCCTTTTGACCAATTTACACTCTCCCGAATCGTGGTCCAGGTGCAGTTGTGGGCAATCGCTCCAGCAGCTTCTGTCGTCCAAATTTATAAATTAAAATATCTCTCCCCTCAGCCCACGTAAAACAAATGTTACGGCCAACCAACAAATTTATGGACACTTCTCACCAAAATGGTCTGACTTTGACCGGTGTCTGTGCGACGACGAAAGAGAGCGAGAAACCCCTAGCCGGGACTCATATACTCTTGCCTCAGACTTCTGCGCTTGCGCCTAAAACAACTCTCCAACCGACCGTAGGACCCAAACTTTAGTTTTTCCTTCGTTATTATCCAGAGATAAGCTCCCACAAGTGACACTAGTCTCCAACTCCTTGACCGCGTAGTTTAAGTTTTTCCAAATTACACCGTTGCAAATTGATCGGTATCACCAATAAAAATTATCGGTTGCAAAACAAAATATAATTTGCCGGTATCGGCGTGACTCGATATAAACAAAAGAAAATGCTCGTAGAAATCGTACTCGATTGAAAAACAAAATTAATTCATTGCTCAAAGAAAACACAGTCGGTTGACGAAATAAAAATAAAATAATTTTATTGTCCGGAGACACACATACAGCATATAGTAAGTATTAACGAAATACTTGATGAGTGACGTCAGAGTATTCTTACACGGCGAGGCGATAAGACTGCTGTTGCGAATGAAACACAGATAATCCGTGATTCTCAGAATTTCTCGAATGATATAAAATAAAATATAAAATAATATTTTATTTCGGTAACGCGTGAAATTGCACTATCATAAAATTACTATGCGTAATTAATCATTTTTTTTTATTTATTCTATTTTAGGTCGCTTTTTAACAACGTAGTTATTAACACACAGTGATTATTACAATATATACATGTTTGTTTTTATCATATTTACATTTAAGTTTGAGACAATGTGAATTGTCACCCTCATCCTCAGCCTTGCGGTTCCCGTTTTCTTACCCGTCTCGTTGCCGCCAGAAACGATAAGTCATAGTGCCATGGTCACATGACGAACTGTCACGTCGACGCATGTCCGTCAGGTGAAAGTGGGGACAGTCCCGAGGCCGGTCCTCCGCCCAGATTTATCGGCACTTACTTCGATCCTGGATCAATTAGCGTTCAGACGTCTTTATTATTTTGTATCGATTATTAATCAGGCAATTATACTTGCACTATTCATATACTCTATATTCTGTAAGCCTTATATTTCTTTCTGGCAATTAACTTGCAAAGTAATACTTGTGTTGTTTATTAGTTAGTAATTATAATTAAATTTAAGTGTATTGAAAACATTATACGTTATCGGCGACATATTCGCGGTAATAATATTTGAATTAAGCAATAAAATCAGTGTATAACAAGGCGTTATTCCACGTGGTTACGGATTGCGTATCCGGCGTTCCAACCAGGACTACGTTATTGTACCTTGCGGAAATCAATGTAAGTAAATGAATCTCTGTTACGATTGGCAATAAACGCGTATTTCTATAATATCAATCCTTGACATTATACATTGCCCTTGTTCTATCCTCATCCTAAAATACTGGTAAGACTGCCGAATAGTTTGAGTTAATAATTACAAATTGAATTATAAGTAGTAATTTGACCATTGATAAGTTTAATTTATCATTTTATAATAAGCCGTGAGGTAAGTTGATAAGCTTTTGATACGTCGCCGAGTTTGAATAAGTGCGGGTCCTTGCTTTGCAAGAATCCCAGCCCATTGCTCTGTCCTAGTATAATTAAAAATTTGTTAGAGGCCAGCCTAAGCCAGGGTTCAACCCGCGAATTCTGGTGGCTGCTGGTGAAAATCGCGAGCCTAAAAAGCGATTTGTCTCAGGTTATATTAATAGCTTAGTATCTTTAATAAATGAGAGCACTTTAAAAAAATGCTCAGGTTGGTTTAGAACTTTTCGAAGGTCAGTACCCCAGTAGCAATTTGGTAAAAGCTTTGTACCAACATGGATCAAGATACTTAAGAACGATTTTAGATCAAGAATTGTACAAGAATTGGTCCAGATTCTTGACCAAGATTATTGGTCAAGACTTGAGCCAGACTGTGGTCAGAATTTGTCAAGAATATGACCAGAAATCTGGGGCCATTTATTATTAAACTTTGGGACTATCCTATAGAGTAGAGGTTCTCATCCTACATTAGTTTTATTTACAATACTGTAGTCGAGAAGTGATTTCTCCGAGATAATGAATCTAGTTGTTTTAAAAATACGAGTGACAGCTTATTGAATTCGTCATTAAATTTGACAAGACATTTTTTTTTTTACAAATAAAAATAGTAATTTTTATAAGTCATAATCAAATAGAAAAAACGAGAGACTGATTATTAGCAATAACTCAAAAATGAATAGAGGAAACGTAAAATTAAAAAACGATTATTAAAGAAGATGCAATTTTCTATGAAATTGTCACAAGTTCCGGAATTCTATTCCCATTATTTATAATTTTAATTATTCATCCTAATCTATTAAAAACTTCCGAAATTTTTTAAGTGCTAGAAAATTCTGGAAACCAATTTTTCTAGGCGTTACTACAAACTCAATGCGTAATTGTAAAAAAATAACATTTTTAAACTTGTTGACTAGACTATAAATGAGAACCACCGCAATACTATTCTTTTCACATTCAAGTGGAAAGGAGGGAAATAGGTGCGCGCTCGTTGTCTTTTGCATTTCTCACGCAAGTCTATGTCAAGGCTCTGGGCCAAGAATTTGGTCAAATTCTGGTCACAGACTGGCCCAAGTCTGCCGCCAGTCTGGATAAAAAATCTTAATTAAGTGTCTTGGTCAAGAGTTGTCCAATTCTTTACAAAGTGTTTCTCCAAGTATCTTGCAAAAGAATCTTGCCCAACTCCATTGCTACTAAGGTAGTTAGTCCATTCTTGTTTCTTTCCTCTTGAAATCCAGGGCAGTTTGAAAATATGTGATTCACAAACAATGCCGAGCTACAGCGTGGGCATTGATTTGGGTTTTTTTTAGTGATTAAATGGATATAGCTCATGTTTGTGTCGCCGATTCGAAGTCTGATTAGGGTACTGTAATTTTTCCGATTGAGGTTTGGTAATTTCTTGAAGATGTTGTTACGTATTTCATGGAGTTTGGTGGATGATAGTGATTGCCACTTACGGTTCCAGTAGTTGAGTATTCCGCTGTGGTATGTGTAGCTTCCTTGGCTGCTTGGTCGGCTAATTCGTTGCCACATATACCTTGGTGTGCAGGGATCCAAGCTAAGACAACGCTGGAATTGTTTTTAGTGATTTGGTCTAATAGATGGTGTACATTGTGGACAAGTGGGTTGGTGTTGTTTTGATTGGTAATGGCTTTGAGGGATGACATTGAATCGGTGTAGATTACATTACTAGATTTATGATTTTCATTGTTGATGATATTTAATGTACAAATTATGGCAGATATTTCGCAGGTAAATATGGAACAATGGTCGTGCATAAGCTGAGTGATTAGGACTGATGTTTTGGAGGTCACTGCATAGCCCGTCTTATTGTTCATTACGGATCCGTCAGTATAATATTCTTCACAGTCTTTGTATTTTTCATGCATTGCTAGAAACAGCGATTGGTACATGGTTGATGCAGTGGAGGGTTTGTCATGCTCGCACAATTGCCAATCACAGTGGATAATAGGTGTTTGCCATGGAGGAAAGTAGCTGAGGTTTCTAGTTTATATCGATGGTAGGGGTATTTCGAGTTCTCTTTGGTATTCAAGGGTGCGTTACGGATAGGCTTAACTAGTTGCTCGTTGTTGTCATACAGTAGTGTCAAGAAGTCCTTAAGTACGTTGTGATGTGCGGAGTTGTCTGCCGTTGTTGCAATGGTTGCCGTGTATTTAAGACATAATTCACGTCTCCTAAGTTCTAGACGTAGAATTCCTGTCTCTGTTTGAAGACTAGATATGGGGCTGGTTCTAAAAGCACCTGTACAAATTCTCAAACATGTGTTTTGGATGGTGTTGAGTGTATTGAGGGTCGTGGGGTTGGCTGGATCATAGATAATGGAAGCATAATCAATTTTTGATCGTATGAGTGCTTTGTAGAGCTTTAGGAGAGTGTCTGGGTTAGCTCCTGTTCGTTTAGCTGTTAAGATTTTTAGTATCCAAAGTTTAGATTGGCATTCACTCTTGAGCGACTTAATATGGTGTTTCCATGTCATTTTGCTGTCAAAGCATTTTAGTCCTAATACCCTCATAGTGTATACTCTCTTAATGGGCTGGTCATTGAGTTTGAGTTCTATGTATTCATGAGTGTTACGGCCCCGTTTGAAAAGTAGAAATTCGCACTTGGAAGCTGAGAATTTAAAGCCACTTGTATTTGTCCATTCTTGAAGCTTAGAAAGTGTTTTCTGCATTGTTTGGAAGGTTAATTGGAGGTAGTTCCCACAAAGGGAGATTGTGCTGTCGTCAACAAATAGCCCATCTTTAAGCGGGGCTTTTATTATTGAGTGTAACTCGTTGATAGCAATTAGGAACAGTAGTACACTGAGAACTGATCCTTGAGGGAGGCCATTTTCAATCGTTATTTTTTTGGATAGTGTGTTGAGTAATCTAACTCGTATTGTGCGGTTGCTTGTAAAATTAGTGATGTATGCTATCAGGTTACCGTTGAATCCCCAGTCTATTAAGGTAAAGATAACCCTTCTGGTCCATGTCATCTCGTAGGCTTTTTCAATGTCCAAGGAAACCATTAATAAGTGGTCCGTGGTAGAGCGCATATTACGAAAGCCGTATTGGGTGGGTGAGATAAGGTTTTCGTTTTCTAGCTTCCACCTCAGTCGTTTAAACACAATCTTCTCTAGAATTTTACTAAGATTACATGTTAGTGAGATAGGCCTGTAGTTTGTTGACTTTGTATGGTCCTTATTGGGTTTAGGGATGGGTATTACAGTAGCTTCCCTCCATTGATCGGGAAGAGTTTGATTGATCCATATGTGGTTGTACACTGGTCACAGAAATTAAGGGATAGAAAAAAAATCGGAAATTTTTAGGTGATTTTCAACATGCTGTAACTCGGTGAAAAATGGTCGTATAAAAAAACTAAAAAAAGCAAATTGTAGCCTTAAGTTTCTAGTTTTCAGATCTGGACCTCAAAATTTTTCATCATGTACGGTTCCAGAGTAATCATAAGAAAACCAACGAAAAAAAAATTTTCAAAATTTTTGCTGGTCTTTCAATACCTCTATGGGCGACAATAAATGTTTTTGAATAATCCGACTGTCTGACTTTTCTCGGAAATTTTATGCCCTTTAATTTGGTGGCCTTAAAAAGTCTCTACGACGATTTGGCGCCGAGTTATCATTGATCAAAGCAAAAAAGTCCATTTTGGCTTTGATAATCAATAACTCCGGATGTATTGGTCGTACAGAGAATGGAAGCAGGGTTTTGAAAACTGGAAAACATTCTCTATAAGGCAAAATTAGTGGCATTTGATAGAAAAATTTTTTTTAAAGTGATATTGTTTGGTAAAAAACAGGTCAAAATTCACAAATTTAAGGATATTCGGAAATCTTGCTATAACTTTGGATATAACGGATGAACAAATAATATCTTTGACTTTTTTTTAACCTCAAAGTGTCCTGAAAAAACCCTGAAAATTTCAAATCGCTGCGATTTTTCTTTCTTAGTGCCCCGAAGCTTTAAATTTATCGATTTTGTCAAAAATCACCATAATTGGTAGTTTCTCGGTTTTTGTTCATTTTTTCGATTTGAAAATGGTTTTTTTACCGATAATCTTCATTTCTTGAATCAAAAAGATCGATTATCGGAAAAAATTGAAAAAAAAAAAATTGTTTTTTTTCAAAATTTTTTTTTTCAAAAATTGTTTTTTTTCAAAATTTTTTTTTTGTTGTATCTGCAATGATTTATCATTGTCAAAAAAAATTCCTAAAATTTTTTTTACCGCCGGCATTAGAGTTACCCAAAGGGTATGTTTGTTAAGTTGACATTTGAAGCAGATGCAGTTACAGCGGTAAAAAAAATTTTAGGAATTTTTTTTTTGACAATGATAAATCATTGCAGATACAACAAAAAAAAAAATTTTGAAAAAAAACAATTTTTTTTTTTCAATTTTTTTCGATAATCGATCTTTTTGATCGAAGAAATGGAGATTATCGGTAAAATAACCATTTTCAAATCGAAAAAATGAACAAAAACCGAGAAACTACCAATTATGGTGATTTTTGACAAAATCGATAAATTTAAAGCTTCGGGGCACTAAGAAAGAAAAATCGCAGCGATTTGAAATTTTCAGGGTTTTTTCAGGACACTTTGAGGTTAAAAAAAAGTCAAAGATATTATTTGTTCATCCGTTATATCCAAAGTTATAGCAAGATTTCCGAATATCCTTAAATTTGTGAATTTTGACCTGTTTTTTACCAAACAATATCACTTTAAAAAAAATTTTTCTATCAAATGCCACTAATTTTGCCTTATAGAGAATGTTTTCCAGTTTTCAAAACCCTGCTTCCATTCTCTGTACGACCAATACATCCGGAGTTATTGATTATCAAAGCCAAAATGGACTTTTTTGCTTTGATCAATGATAACTCGGCGCCAAATCGTCGTAGAGACTTTTTAAGGCCACCAAATTAAAGGGCATAAAATTTCCGAGAAAAGTCAGACAGTCGGATTATTCAAAAACATTTATTGTCGCCCATAGAGGTATTGAAAGACCAGCAAAAATTTTGAAAATTTTTTTTTCGTTGGTTTTCTTATGATTACTCTGGAACCGTACATGATGAAAAATTTTGAGGTCCAGATCTAAAAACTAGAAACTTAAGGCTACAATTTGCTTTTTTTAGTTTTTTTATACGACCATTTTTCACCGAGTTACAGCATGTTGAAAATCACCTAAAAATTTCCGATTTTTTTTCTATCCCTTAATTTCTGTGACCAGTGTATAATGCTAATAAGTATTCAATACAATCCTTTGGTAAATTTTTAATCATCATGTTGGGGATATCATCAGGTCCTGAGCTTGTATTCTTGCTTCTGCTAATAGCTAGATGAATTTCATTAAGTGAAAAGGGTTTGTTTATAGGGTCCAAGTTGCAATTTTGGTTCATTGGTGTAAATTTGGTTCGGTCTCTAAACTGTTCAAATTTATCGGTGTAGTTGGAGTCATCGGAGTTGGAGGCGAAGGTTTCAGCGAGGTGATCTGCTATTCGTAATGAGTCTGGAAGCACATTGCCATCTGTACCGGGTATAAGCGGAGTGGGGAATGTTGAGTAATTACCATTAATCCGCCTAACCTTGTTCCATATTTGTGCCATTGGTGTAGTAGGAGCTATTGATACAGTAAATTCTTCCCATTGCTCTTTTTTACTGTGTTTCACAATTCTTCCGGCGATTGCTCTTGTGCGCTTGAAGTTTATTTTGTTTTCTTCAGTAATATTTTTCTTGAGCTTGCGATATGCTTTTTTAGTAGCGTTTATGGCATTTTTACAATTTATATTCCACCAGGGTACGGCTTTTTTGAATTTACCGTTTTCACTTCTTGATATTGAGTGAATTGCTGCATTAGTGATGTGTCTGGTGAAATTGTTAAGTATAATGTTGATTAGTATTGTCTTAAAAGTGCTTAGTTTAGGCAGATCGTTCAAATGGGTTGAAGTAGTATGTTGGAAGTCACCCCAATTAGCTCTGTTGAGTAACCATTTAGGGTGGTAAGATTCTTGATTATTGTGATTAGAATATCTGGTGTCAGTGATCATGATGGGATTATGATCACTATTGTATAGATCTTCCACGACCATCCAGTCAAAGAGAGTAGCTACTTTGCGTGAAGCAATTGTGATGTCAATAGCGCTGCAATAACCTGTATTGATGTTGAAATGAGTATTTGTGCCATTGTTTAGTATTATGAGGTCGTCATTGGAGTTGATGAGGTCTTCAATAATTTTCCCTCTGGAGTCAGTATTTGTAGAACCCCATATAGGGTTATGGCTATTAAAGTCACGAAAGAGAATGAACGGAGGGGGAAGTTGGTTTATTATTTGTTCAAGATCTTGTTGTTAAAATGTTTTGGTATTTGGTAGGTATCCCTGATTAAAAAAAGCGATTTAAAACGATTCGAAATAAAAAATTTTATATACTTTTTAATGCTTTTGAATACCTTGAATACTTTTGAATCCCTCTTTTTATGGGCATTTAACATTGCAAATCGTTTTAAATCGCTTTTTTAAATCAGGGATATGTTGCATAAGGTTATAGGTAGGTGGTTGTTGATACGGGCAGCGACTGCTTCAAGCGTTGTATTTAGATTTATTTCGGTAAACGGTATATTGTTTTTAAGATAAATTGCTACACCACCGCTGGCACGACCAGTTATGATTCTGTTTCTGTAAATTACATTATATCCTTTGAGGTTTGAATAGGTATTCTTTCTGAAATTTGTCTCTTGGAGGCATACACAGTCTGGTGATGTTTGTGACATGATGAGATGAAGGTATTCCAGCTTGGCTATGAATCCGTTAAGATTCCACTGTAGTAAATGCATGTCTAAATATTATTAACTTATATTAAAAGAGGAGGGTTTAGATGGATTAAAGATGTCTCATTGTTGTCACTATCGAGTTCCATGAGACTACCACTTGACGAGAGTAAGCACTCTGATGTGGCATCATCGGTGAGGGCTTCTGCTTCTAATTTTTTAATTAGCCGAGTAAAGCTGCTCTTACTCGTTTTGGATTCAAGCATTGGATAGAGTGTTCGCAACATTTGAGCAGTTAGATCGGCCTTGAGATTACATTCAGTGATAACTTATTCGATATTTTTTTTGGTCTTACATCTGCTGAAAAAGTCACTGAGTTGGTCGTAACTATATTGAAACTCTTGAGGGTTTTTTTATTATCTCTTTTTGGAGAATCGCTGCTGTGTTGCTTTGGAGTTGGTGTTGGGCTTGTACACTTGGGGTAGACAAATTAGCTTTTAGTTTTTTTACTAGCTGAAGTAGTAGGTGGTGGAGCCTTGGGTGGAAGCATCGAACGTTCAGATGAAGTTTCAGATAGCTGTCGTTTTGTAGACTGTAAGATTGTGGTTTCATTGATTACAGAGCTCTTATTAATTTTTAATAGTTCAGGCATCAGTGGAGTGTTAGATGAGGTCAATGATTTGGAAAGATCAAAACTGGGTGGTTGATCGGTGTTCACAGTTTTGGTCTGGTTGTTTAACGTGCTATTTTCGAGAGTTATAGGGGTAGCTCGATTAGCTGGACACGATTTTGCCAAGTGACCTTCTTCTTCACATGCAAAGCAGAGCATATTGTCGAGTGTAGGATAAATCCAGTATGTCGTATCTTCAAAGTCAATTTTCCACATACTTGGGATTTTCCTTACGTCCTCAGGTTTAATGTAGAGTTGACGTCGGAAGCTAAGAGTGTGTTGATAGCCCGGATTATTAAGTCCGGCTCTTAACGTAGTAATTGTAGACATTGGGATTATACCTGTCTCCTTGAGTTTGTGCTCTATTAAATTTGTAGGGATTATCGGTGATACGTCAGAAAGTATAAGTCTCTTATTCCGGGAACCTAGGGGTTGAATTACAATTGATCGTTCGTTGATTTATGACAGAGTGATTAGCTTGCCAAGTCTGGTCGCACCTAAGTATTATAGTCGAATATTAGGGCGCCACTGGAAGATGGACTCGGCCTTCCAGAACCGGATGTTGATGTAATTATTTTATATGCTCAGGGTCGTTCGTAAATTTTATAATTTTGTGAGAGAGGAGAGGAATGATGAACAGGCTGAAATAAATTTATTTAAGACTTTGCTTTCAATTTTAATAATTATAAGCACCTTGCTTTTATATTTTTCCTTTAATGACAATTATAACCTTATGACAAACTAAATTCTTATGACAAACTAAATGCGTCCCCTGGACGTTTCCACACTCCCACACACACACGTATTTTAGGCGTCTTCCGGACGTAACACACACACACACTCTTTTTAAAAAACCGTCCACCGGACGTTAAACCTTTAACCTTAATAAACCTCGATAAAAAACCGTCCACCGGACGTTAAACCTTATTTTCCTTAATTAATAATTTTAAAAAACCGTCCACAGGACGTTAACTCGCTTTTCTTATTTCTAGTGTCCACCGGACATATCTTAAACCTAACTTATATTTTGTCCACAGGACCTGAATCACAGACACATTTTCCTTCAATTAACATTACTTGATTCTACTTAAAACTCTGTTTTCCTTTTGTACCTTCAATATCATTACAATCTTTTTCACCCAAAATTATCATGACTCTAATTCAACTAAAATTCCAATATAAATTTTCCCACATTAACTCATTCTGATTACAATTTATCACTTCCTTAATCTACAATTAACTCACTGATTTTACACCTATTAATTAATTAATTTATTGTTTAAATTAAGTATTAATTAATTAATTTTTCCTTATAATTTTCCACTAATAATTTTACCAGTATTTCTATACATTAATTTACTTCACAATAAATAATCCGTTTCTTTCCATTTTACTCAATAACAATTTATCACGATTCTAGCGTCCCTTTTATGACTTCATTTTATTTAGATATTTTAATTAATTAACTTAAAATTAATTTATAATTAAATCACGACTAGAATTACGTTATGAATTGACTAGAATTTCGGCCATTAAGTTGGCGTTACTCGGTCTTGAATCTTACTGACGGATTCGAGTAAATTAAAGTTTATTTATGAATTAATTCAGCCACTGGAATAAATTCCGGCCTCAATTAATTTACTGACGTTATCGAATAATTTATTTAATTAGATATTTACGCGGGAAAATTATTTTATTCCAGCCAAAGGCCTCGGATAAAATAATTCAGAGTTATAGACACAATATAGCGAATAAGATCGGCGTGACAACTTTTGAAAAGACGAGGCGCGTGGTTGTAATGGCCAACGGCCTACAACTTCCAATTTATATATGCGAGGACCAACGGAAAGATATTAATTAAATTAATTATAATTAATTTTGCCATTGGAATATAAATTCCGGTCTTAATTAATTATAATTTTTACCTTGATGAATTTTTACAGCAGCAACCAGATGAGACTTGTAGCTGATGTCCGGCTATTTCTCCAACTGTCGTCCAAATTTCCTTACAGGTAAATCGGCTCTTCTGGTTCTCGATTGTCCAGTTTGTTCTCGCTCCAGATTGTTAAGGTCCTCGTCTTGCCTCGTATAAAATGGTGTAGATGATGCGTCCAATCATTCTAGTCGTTCACTAACTCTCACTTAGGCGTCCATCGCCTTCGGTCGTCCGATTGACTCTCTCTCTCGGTGTCCAACGAACTCTCTCGATTTTTGGCACGGCACTCCCTTATAACTCTTCGATTAACCCCCGGAAAACTCATCCCTACTAAATTAATTAGCAAAAGAGAGGGGCGGATGTTCGGGTCTCACTGATTAGCGACACCCGGTGACATGTCGAATCACTCAATTTAATAAACCGAATTATAATTAGGGCCCGTTATCGACCGTGGACAAATCCAATTTTAGAAATAATTAAATAGTTATTGGGATCTATTTTACCCTGTTACAGATTACTACATTCTTGTGAGTATCGATGAGATAATTGGCTAGCTCTCTGGTTGCCACGTATACACACACTCGATTATTGGATATTCTACAAATATAACGAATGTTTTGTGGTCCAATTTTTGTTCCAATCGCCGTTGCATAATGATGGATCGGTGTTCCATCGATTGCGTCAAGAACAATCGCTTGTTCCCTGGTCGGTACGTATTCGGTTTGGAGGGCTTTAGTATAATTCATCGTTGGAGTCATGGTACGGTTTGGTCAGTTGATAGCTCTCCTAAGAGAACTATCACTAAGTTGGATGAGGCAATAATGCAATAGAGATCTTGAAATGTCACTGATATCGGTTAATGTTACTTATCATAAAGATAATTGCACTAAAGCACTTGCACGCACCTAGTATAACTCGTAGAACGGAGCCCTGATAATACGTCTGTTCACTTTGAGCACTACTGTGCGAATGAATTAATTATTATTACGCGAACGTGTCTCACTTGTTCACTAATAAATCGGTTGCACACTTTGTTCAGGTTTCGCGCCGAGGCTTCGGCTTGGTCACAGTCGTCGGTTTATTGTTCACTTGTAATTTATTTGCTGGTCACTTTGATTAATCGTTGATCAATAATCGAATTGTTCAGAAGTCGGAATCGAAACTGTTCGGTTGGTCGGAGTCGAATTGTTCTTTTCGGTCGGGTCGAATTGTTCGAATAAAAAAAAACGCAGCCGTTCAGTTCGGCGTCTCAGCCGGATCTCTCGTTTCAATCCATGCGTTGGATTGATCGCTCGGTCGGAGTCGAAATTTTCGATTCTAGATGTCACTAGAATTTGCTCAACGGATAACGATTTATTAAATTTCAAACCACGAGTCAATGTCTAATTTTTTCTCATGTTACAATATATTCCAGAATATATCCTTTTTATATTCTGAATATATACTATTTCCATGGGAGTACATTAGGGTGATCCAAAAAATAACAAATTTTTTTTGTTTCGCAAACAGGTTCAAAAGTTGCATATAGATAAAAAAAAAAACGCCTGTGAAAATTAAAGGTCTTAATATTAACATTAAGAGGTTCCTCATCGCACTTTTCTATTTTTCATAAGAATAACATGGAAAAAATTTTTTTTACGTCTTCTGATTTTTATAAGTAGCTAACGATGCGTCATAGGAATAATTGGCAGGCATGTTTTTGTAGGGAATTGAATGTTATACAAAAAAAGATTCTTATCATTTTTTGAGGAATCTATTTGTTCAAAATTTATTTGAGGTTGAAGTCGAATTCATATTAAATTTTGAGATTTTCTTACTTTTCCGGCGAAACTATCAGACCTATTACAAAATATCATCAGACTTTTTCTGTAGACAATTTTATTCCCTAGAAGTTATTTCTCATAAAGTTTTTTCGAATTCCGCATTGTTTTCTAGTTATTTTAATTTTAATGTCAAGCTCTTAAAATCGATCAGAAGACTACTTTTTTTATGAGCATGTCATTAAAATTAAAATAACTAGAAAACAATGCGGAATTCGAAAAAACTTTGTGAGAAATTACTTCTAGGGAATAAAATTGTCTACAAAAAAGGTCTAATGATATTTTGTAATAGGTCTGATAGTTTCGCCGGAAAAGTAAGAAAATCTCAAAATTTAATATGAATTCGACTTCAACATCAAATAACTTTTGAACAAATAGATTCCTCAAAAAATGATAAGAATCTTTTTTTGTATAACATTCAATTCTCTACAAAAACATGCCTGCCAATTATTCCTATGACGCATCGTTAGCTACTTATAAAAATCAGAAGACGTGAAAAAAATTTTTTCCATGTTATTCGTATGAAAAATAGAAAAGTGCGATGAGGAACCTCTTAATGTTAATATTAAGAGCTTTAATTTTCACAGGCGTTTTTTTTTTATCTATATGAAACTTTTGAACCTGTTTGCGAGAAAAAAAAAATTTGTTATTTTTTGGATCACCCTAATGTACCCCCACGGAAATAGTATATATTCAGAATATATTCGCACACACCCGAACACGCACGCACACACACACGCACATATTTGCACGCACACACACACACACACACACGCTGTTTAACAATTTAATATAAATTAATTTAAATGTTAAAACTCCGGACCGGAGTGAATTCGGAGTGAAATAAAATCCGCATCACTCCGAGATCACTCCGCTAAAAAAAACTCCCCATATGGAGTGATTTTTTTTTAAACTCCGGAACTCCGAGTGACGGAGTGAATCCGGATTCAATTTCAATCCAGATTCACTCCGAATTTTTTACAGTGTAATAATATTTATTATAGCTATTATTAATTATTTTCCAGATTAAAACCAAAAAAAAATTTTTTTTTAATATTACAGATTTTTCCACGGGTAAATATTTATATCAGCTGCAGAATAAAAAAAAAAAATACAAAATTTTTATTAGTTGGCAAGTTACGATGTCTTGTTTATAAGCGCGGAAGTCAAAAAAAGCGTTTTCGAATTTTTTATGCTTTAACAGTTTTTATCTCAGCAATTATTAGTCGAAGAGACTTCTGGTTTACAACATTTTTTTCTTCATTCGTTTCACCACACATGCATACTAATTTATCTCGATACTTTCTTAATAGTTTTCGAGATATTTCATATTACAACTTAATTTTTAGTTAAAATATTTTTTACGGCACTCCAAATTACTCCAGCTTTTTTAGCCTAAACAGAAAATCAAGGGAAAAAAAACAATGTTTTATGAGAAATAATAGAAATAACATACCTTTCCTCATACAGACGAACTTTAAAATGAATTAATGGTAAGTGATGAAATAAAAATGTAATAACTTCTTTGTCTATAATATTATAAGCAGATTTATTATCATTTTTGCTTTCTTTCGAAAGCCTTCTAAATAGTCGTTATTGCCCGCCTACGTTTCACATCTAATTTCAAAAAATTTCTATTAATGTTAAATCTTTTAAAAAATTGTAAGGATTCCAAATTTACTTGCGAATTGTTAACAATTTACAAGTCATTAATGATCTCACCGAAAGAGCAATTAAATCAACTTAAGAGTATATCAACATTTTAACAACACGAGAAGACCAAAAACAATATTTGATTTAAGTTGTAAATGAGTACAAAACAAAATATCCTAATGCGACCATAGCTTTCTTAACAAAAAATTATAGAGAAAGCAAAGTTGATAATAAATCTGCTTATAATATTATAGACAAAGAAGTTATTACATTTTTATTTCATCACTTACCATTAATTCATTTTAAAGTTCGTCTGTATGAGGAAAGGTATGTTATTTCTATTATTTCTCATAAAACAATGTTTTTTTTCCCTTGATTTTCTGTTTAGGCCATGAAATCTACATAAATGATCATCGGTACTCTGGTGATAATAACAACTATCTTTTATTTTAACGATTTTATAGCCAAAAACGGTAAAAATGAAAATAGAATTAAAAATATTATAGGATTGATAACAAACACAAGTTTAACGTTAAATAACTTTTGAAGGAGTTATTTTATCGAAAATTCATAAGAGAACTTTTTTGTAGATCGTTCAATTTCCTATCAGAATATGCTTCGATTAAATTTTTACTCTCATTTGTTTCTGAGAAAAAAAATTAAGAGTAAAAAGTCTAAAAATCCCATGTTATTTAAATAGGAAATATAAAATGATTTGGGCACGGTTTAATGTGAAAATTAAGAGCCTCATTGTGTTGGATATTTTTTTTTAGGTCATAAACTAAAGATTCAGGGGGCGATCGGTAAATGAAAATCGATTTGGGAAATAACGGACACCCTAATACACAGTGTATCCACTGTGATTACGCGGTGTATCCACCGTGATTCCACGGTGGCTTGACCACTGTGTATACACGGTGTTTCCACTGTGATTACGCAGTGCATCCACTGTGATTCCACGGTGGCTTTGTGCTATTTCACCACCGTGGTTCCACGGTGTATCCACCACGTAATCACAGTGGAAACACCGTGTATACACAGTGGTCAAGCCACCGTGGTATCACGGTGGATACACCGCGTAATCACAGTGGTAAAATGGAACAAACCCACCGTGTTTCCACCGTGATTCAAATTTGCGAGGGTAGTTACCTGAAAACTATCAATACTAGTCACTCTAAGATTTAAACCCGAAAAGGAGTAAAACTAAAAATCCATATCCCTGACTTATATTGATAAGATAACTTAAAATGATAAGCTTTGTTCATTTTAATAATTTAACAATACACTTTAGATAAGATAATTATCAAAAATACTGAGAAAATAAGAAAATATGATTGACAGAGATTTGGAAACTATAAGAAAAATATATATCAATGGTGAAGAAACCATGAAATTATCGTGAAAATAACGAGGAAATACCGAACTACCACAGTGAAAACGCTAAAAAATCGACGCGAAAATACTGTGAGGCCACCGTAAGACCACCATGATCTCAACGTGGAAATTACTGCAAACCATCACGTGAAGCCTCCGTGAGAACACTGGAAATTAACCGTTGGAACACTGTGAACTTTCGTTCGAAACACCCTTAAGCCACCGTAAAAACACAGTGGGGACACGGTCGGAACAGAGTAGCGTGACTGCACAGAAACCACCGTGGTTCGACCGTAAATTCACCGTCGAATCTCCACCGCTTCACTGTCAGAACACCGAAGGCATGTTTTCACGGTAAAAACACCGTGGTTTGACCGTGTTTTCACCGTCGCGGTAAAACCACTAGGGTGAACTCAAAAATGCTACTACATGCAATATGCAATTATTTTTTGAGCTAATCGGCGGAAAAAAATTTGAACTTTTTATTATGTGCCGCTCAGGTACTGGGTGATTATTATGATTTCAATCATTTTCACTGCGATAGATGCATACTTGGCGCACTTTTTTACAAATGAAATCCGTTTTTTGGCTGATTGAAATGGATTCACCCGAGCTTCCTGATTTGATTCCATAATCTTTTAGAGTGCTAAGAGTTTCGAAATACCCATGTTGATTGTTCAACCTGGTATTTATCAGTAACTTGATCGCGCAAGAATAAAATTCAAATCCGTCATTGTTAAAATATCTGTGCTTTTGCAAAATTTTTTTTTCACTTAAAATAGACTCAATTAAATATGACCGTATTAAATTTTTTTCATTGTCATATATTCTCTTGAAAAGAATAAATTGAACATTGTAGTCTTGTCAGGATACACTGAGAAAAAAAAATACTTTTATCAAGAACGTTTACTTGACACAAGAACATATATTCTTGATAATTTTCAAGAATATATAATTTTGTCTCAAAAATTCGTAGAATTGAGGGAAATAATTTTTATTTAATTCAAGTAAAGCTATTCTTTTGTTTACTAATAATATAATATCAAATTCATAAAATAACAAAAATAAATTTGATGCTCTTTTCTCAAGAAATTGATAATTAATAAAGATATAATAAATATTTTGATCGGATTTCTTAAACCAAGAAATTCTGGTTTGGACAATAGTATTTTTTTTTCTCAGTGTAGTGTATTATTCTAAAAATAGCACGATAACAATTCATTCGATTCAAAGGCGGATTAATTTTTTTTTTTTTTTCGATTGATTAAAATATGGAACTTTTTTTGCTTTCAATGATCAAACCTGCATGTGATAATTTGTAAAAAGACCGTTCGGTATGGAACCCGCATGCTTTAAATGTTTATTTATTGAAAATTTTGCGAAGCCACCTATTTTATTTTTTATTTTTTCAATGTCTCAAAGTGTTATTTATTGACTCACTTCTAAATTAAACGAAAAGTGTTATTTTGTAATATATAGGTTATTCGAATAAATAAATAACACCGAAATTACAAAATGGGAAAATTAATATAAGAATTTATTTTGAAATAAAAAGATCGGTTGAGTTTCAATTTCGATTTGGAACTTCTTATTGTCTTTACTAAGAAAGTTGAATTGCTTAATTAAAAAATAAGAAGAAATTTGTTTTTTAGGTAGTACACTATCCCGATTAAGAACAAATTGGACAGAACTGACTGAAAAAGTACTTCTAAGACTCATTCTAGTTATTTTGTGAAAAAACTAACTTTTAAATAACTTTCGATAACTTTTCAGCCGCTTCAACCTCACATGGTTTAATTGAGGTGTTTTCATATTTATTAAAATATAAAAATGTTAAATACTTACTTTCACTGCAACACATAAATTTTCCGTTGTCACATGAGTTTTTCCAGCTCAATCTAATTCTCTGCGCTTTTATATACTCAGCCGATTTCTGTAATTCAATGAACATAGAAACAATATAAAATTTTCAAATAAATAATTAAAAATCTGAATATCCGTGATATTACTGACCCATATAAACAATCTTGTTCAAGGCTTGAGCAAGCCTAATCTCAAGTTCGATAAATTTTTCCTGCCTATGTGTCTTGCTGCAGATACTTGTAATCAGATTTAAATTGCAAGCCTAGTGCAAGCCTTACACAAGAAATTTGTGCCAGATCATAACTCAATTCTGGGGGGAGACTATAATTGAAAATAGTTGCGCATGGCTTGCTCAAGATCTGTTCAAGGCTCAAGATCAATTTTCCGGAACGGCTATCTCTATCACTATATATTGACCTTGAGCCTTGAACAGATCTTGATCAAGCCATGCGTAGGTACCTGCCGTGTATTACTGATGCAAGAAATGCGCCAGAAACTTTTCAACTGCACCTGTCTCTAAGATATATTCAATATTCTTGTGTACAATCCCTTGAGCAAGTCATGCACAAGTCTTGATGACGATTACTTGCTACATGATCTTGTGCAAGACCCATAAGTCGAAAAAGACACTAGTGACTAGGGGTTTGACTCAAGGCACTGGCACCAGAATCTTGCTCAAGCATGTGTTACTTGAGCAATTATTTCCCCATATTCAACAAAAATATAGAAATACAGTAGTATTTCATATCAAATATTACACACCTCAATCGCGAACGCGTTAAGTGTGCTTTATTGTTACTCTATCACCCTTTCACTGACTTTGAATCCTCTCTACTTTCTTTATAGTACACCAAAGTTGTTAAAAGTATAGGGGAGCCTGGGGCACGAAGGCCCCCCTCAAAAATTAGGTAAAAAAATGTTTTTTTTATTTTCCGTCAAATAATGACATCTATAATGTTTTTATCATATCTTAGACCAATATGTGATATATGAGGTAAAATAGGCCACTCGAAAAAATTATTTTTTTCTATTTTCCGTCAATTTATGACCTTAATAATGTTTTTATTATATTTTAGGTGAATATGTTATATGTGGGGCAAAATGGACCACTCGAAAAAAACATTGTAACAAAAAAATTATTTCTATTTTTATTTTCCGTGAAGTTCATTTTTTCGTTACAACTTTTTTTTAAGTTGCTCATTTTCCCCTACATATCACATATTGGCCTAAAATATAATAAAAACATTATAAAAGTCATAACTTGACAGAAAATGAAAAAAATTTTTTTTCTATAATTTTTTGGGAAGGAGGCCTTCGTTCCCCAGAAAAAAAAATTTTTTTCGATTTTTTGCAAAATTTCGACTAATTCTTCCGAAATAGACGGAAAATAAACGAATTTGATGGTTAAAAGCCACAAAAAGAAAAAATCGGCTTAAGGGGGCCTTTGTGCCCCAGGCTCCCCTACACCATTTTAAAGGAAATTTATTAAGGAACATTTGTCAATATAAAATTTGGTTGATTCATATAATGAGATCAATTTTAAAAAATGTATTTAGTCCGAAGCCCCTGGTGTGACCATTGTGATGTTCAGACTCGTCTAAACACTATAACTTCCGAAAAACACGACTTATTGACTTAATTTTTTAACTTCCCGCTAAGAAAATTACAAATTTTCAAAATTTCGGGAAGATATTGGTTTCGGTCCGATCTTAACGAAAACCGAATTTCTATCAGATCTTGACAATTTAAAGTTCTAGGAAGCTATTCTGACTAATTTCAAGACGATGTCCGAGTATGTATGTGTGTATGTACGTACGTATGTAAATATCTGTAACTTTTGAACAGATGAACCGATTTTGATCGTCAAGGTGGCATCCGACGTGGCTTGTCAATATCTAAAAGCTGTGAAAATTTGAGCTTGATCGATCGAATGTCCCGACTAGAAATTTTTAGGTGCACCCACTTGGGAACCACTAGGGTTGCCCAATGGGGACCCTACATTGGGATGTAACGCAGAAACGTACTTGGGCACCGATCGGGCAACCCCTATAGGTTCCCAATCGGGTAAGACCTACGTAATCCCAAACGTGTGATCCCTATTAAAATAAATATTAAATTGCAAAAAACAATAAAATATTTTTAATTAGATCCGAATTGTAATCTATTGTATTGGAAGCGTTACTTAGAGGAATTATATACGATTTTGACTGATGAAAAAATCCCGATGACTGCTGGGCTCGAACCTGCATCCTTCCGATCCAAAGTCTTTGATGCTATCCACTGCGCTGACCCACGTATGCGACCGCGTGAGTGTGAATAGTATATTTATCATAATATTAAAGAATAAATTGAAGAAATAAGACATCCGTGATGCAATCATGCATCACTTCGTTTCATTTCGGTTGTCTCCGTGGTTTCTAGCCACCATTTTGAATGTATATTGATATACAAATAAACAGTATTCTAAAAGTTGTTTACAAATGTACCTGTATACCAGTAATTTAATTAAAATTAAAAATGTTATAATTCATAAATTATTATTTATAAGAATATTGATAAAAATTAATTTATAAAGAATTAATATTTAATTCTCAGTATTCAAATAAATAATATTTGATATTGTATTTTACTTAATATATAACCTAAAATTATGTAAATATTTTTTTAATTTCGCTCTTGGCGCTTGCGCAATAAGCGTGAGATTTTCTCTTATCATAATAGCAATGACCCAGTAAACACATTTACGTAAATTTGACGTCAGAGTGACTTTACGGTAAGTCATCATTTACGTAAGATATAAGTCACGAATGAGTCAGGTGTGACTCATTATTTCACCCTGGTTAAAAAAGAGAATTAAAGAAGATTAAAAATGAATCGAATCCTTTTTAATTCTCTTCAGAGAATTAAATAGAATTAAGGAGAATTCATATTTAGAAATTTTTAATACTTTTAAATTCTCTTTAGAGAATTAAATAGAATTAAGGAGAATTCATATTTTGAAATTTTTAGTACTTTTAAATTCTCTTTAGAGAATTAAGGAGAATTCATATTTTGAAATTTTTAATACTTTTAAATTCTCTTCAGAGAATTAAATAGAATTAAGGAGAATTCATATTTTGAAATTTTCAATACTTTTAAATTCTTTTCAGAGAATTAAATAGAATTAAGAAGAATTCATATTTTGAAATTTTTAGTACTTTTAAATTCTCTTCAGAGAATTAAATAGAATTAAGGAGAATTCATATTTTTAAATTTTTAATACTTTTAAATTCTCTTCAGAGAATCAAATAGAATTGAGGAGAATTCATATTTTGTAATTTTTAATACTTTTTAATTCTCTTCATATTAATCGAAAAGAATAAAGAACTATTCTCAAGAAAAATATAGAGAGCCCGAACTGGGATGGATATCCCGAATTGTCCATGGGGAAGACCACTGGTTATACCAAAAATAATATATTATCTATACCAGATATATATATATAGGACGTGGTGCAGGGTGTACTGCGCCACTACCAGTAGATACTTCCCACTCTGCTACGCAAAGTTCACTTGGTAGCAGTAGAGTGAAGACTGACGATTAACGTCCGCTGCATTTGCTTTCAACACTTCTACTATAAGTGTCCATATCCAAGAAGCTCGCACGCTCTAGCGGTGAGCGCGGAACTAACTTTCGCTCACTTACTCTCTCCCGCCAGATTGTCGGTCGGCGAGCGTCTCACGATCACTCTTACATTTTTTTCCCGTTGCCTTTTTCTCTTTTAATTACTTTTTTTTTCCACAAATTTCTCCATAAAAAAAAATAAAATTTCACGTATAAAATTATTATTTCTTTTCTTTCCCAGAATAAAATTTTAATATATAAATAATTACTAATCATTATTATTTTGTTTTTTCAAAGTTTAAGGCCATTCTCAGACAGTGCCCCCCACTTCTTAAAAATTTTGAATGACTTTCAACTGTTATAAGCGTATCAAATTTTTAGCAATTAATTAAAAAAAAATTGAAGCATTAATTGAAAAAAGGACAACGTAGTTGTAATTTCGCCGATATATAGATATAAAAAAAAAATTATTTACACTTGATCAATTCGAAGTTAAACAAAATTCGTTGAATAAATTTTCGTGAAATCGTCCTGTCAATTTTATAATTAGAATTTTTTAATTTTGTTGGGTAAGTAATTTTTTCTAAATTCTATATCACAACGAAATTACGACTACGTTGTCCTTTTTTCAATTAAAATTTTGATTTTTTTTTAATTGATTAATAAAATTTTAATACGGTTATGATAGTTGAAAGTCATTGCATATTTTTAAAAAGTGGGGGGCACTGTCTGAGAATGCCCTTAAAAGAAAAATAATTTTTTTTGTTATGGTTACAATTCTCTCGAATTCTCAGCGAGAACAGGAATTGCAACATGACTTTGAAATTATAAAAAAAATAAGATGGAATATAACTTTTTCGAATCCTGGTTTATTCTCTCGAATTCTCGGGAAAAACAGAAATTGCAACATGACTTTAAAATTAAAAAAAATTAGATGGAATATAACTTTTTCGGATCCTGTTTTACTCTCTCGAATTCACGGGAAGAACAGAAATTGCAACAGTATTTTAGAATTAAAAAGAATTAGTTAGAATGAAATTTTTCCGAATCCTCTTTTATTCTCTTGAATCCTCTGCGAGAACAGAAATTCAAAGTTATTTTAGAATTAAAAAGGATTAGTTAGAATTAAACTTTTTCCAATCCTCTTTTATTCTCTTGAATCCTCCACGGGAACAGAAATTAAAAATTATTGAAGAATTAAAAAGAATAAGTTAGGATTAAACTATTTTGAATCCTCTTTTATTCTCTCGAATCCTCCACGGGAACAGAAATTTAATATTAATTTGGATTTAAAAAGGATTAGTTAGAATTAAACTTGTTCCAATCCTCTTTTATTCTCTTGAATCCTCCACGGGAACAGAAATTAAATATTATTTAAGAATTAAAAAGAATTCGTTAGGATTAAACTTTTTTGAATCCTCTTTTATTCTCTTGAATCCTCCGCGAGAACAGAAATTCAAAGTTATTTCAGAATTAAAAAGAATTAGTTAGGATTAAACTTTTTAGAATCCTCTTTTATTCTCTTGAATCCTCCACGGGAACAGAATTTTAATATTATTTTAGAATTAAAAAGGATTAGTTAGAATTAAACTTTTTCCAATCCTCTTTTATTCTCTTGAATCCTCCACGGGAACAGAAATTAAATATTATTTTAGAATTAAAAAGGATTAGTTAGAATTAAACTTTTCCCAATCCTCTTTTATCCTATTAAATCCTCCACGGGAATAGAAATTAAATATTATTTTAGAATTAAAAAGGATTAGTTAGGATTAAACTTTTTCCAATCCTCTTTTATCCTATTAAATCCTCCACGGGAATAGAAATTAAATATTATTTTAGAATAAAAAAGGATTAGTTAGAATTAAACTTTTTCCAATCCTTTTTTATTCTCTTGAATCCTCCACGGAAACAGAAATTAAATATTATTTTAGAATTAAAAAGGATTAGTTAGAATTAAACTTTTTCCAATCCTTTTTTATTCTCTTGAATCCTCCACGGAAACAGAAATTAAATATTATTTTAGAATAAAAAAGGATTAGTTAGAATTAAACTTTTTTCAATTCTTTTTTATTCTCTTGAATCCTCCACGGAAACAGAAATTAAATATTATTATTTTAGAATTAAAAAGGATTAGTTAGAATTAAACTTTTTCCAATCCTCTTTTATCCTATTAAATCCTCCACGGGAATAGAAATTAAATATTATTTTAGAATTAAAAAGGATTAGTTAGAATTAAACTTTTTCCAATCCTCTTTTATTCTCTTAAATCCTCCACGGGAATAGAAATTAAATATTATTTCATAATTAAATAGGATTAATTAGAATTAAACTTTTTTCAATCCTCTTTTATCCTATTAAATCCTCCACGGGAATAGAAATTAAATATTATTTTAGAATAAAAAAGGATTAGTTAGAATTAAACTTTTTCCAATCCTTTTTTATTCTCTTGAATCCTCCACGGAAACAGAAATTAAATATTATTTTAGAATTAAAAAGGATTAGTTAGAATTAAACTTTTTCCAATCCTTTTTTATTCTCTTGAATCCTCCACGGAAACAGAAATTAAATATTATTTTAGAATAAAAAAGGATTAGTTAGAATTAAACTTTTTCCAATCCTTTTTTATTCTCTTGAATCCTCCACGGAAACAGAAATTAAATATTATTTTAGAATTAAAAAGGATTAGTTAGAATTAAACTTTTTCCAATCCTTTTTTATTCTCTTGAATCCTCCACGGAAACAGAAATTAAATATTATTTTAGAATTAAAAAGGATTAGTTAGAATTAAACTTTTTCCAATCCTTTTTTATTCTCTTGAATCCTCCACGGAAACAGAAATTAAATATTATTTTAGAATTAAAAAGGATTAGTTAGAATTAAACTTTTTCCAATCCTTTTTTATTCTCTTGAATCCTCCACGGAAACAGAAATTAAATATCATTTTAGAATTAAAAAGGATTAGTTAGAATTAAACTTTTTCCAATCCTCTTTTATTCTCTTGAATCCTCCACGGGAACAGAAATTAAATATTATTTTAGAATTAAAAAGGATTAGTTAGAATTAAACTTTTTCCAATCTTTTTTTATTCTCTTGAATCCTCCACGGAAACAGAAATTAAATATTATTTTAGAATTAAAAAGAATTAGTTAGAATTAAACTTTTTCCAATCCTCTTTTATCCTATTGAATCCTCCGTGCGATCAGAAATTGCAATATTATTTTAGAATTAAAAAGGATAAGTTAGGATTAAAAATATTTAATCCTTTTTTATTCTTTTTAATCCTAAAACGGTAATAATTTTTTTGCTAGATGAAGGAGAATTAAAAAGGATTCATTTTATGTTCGATCTGAATTCTCCGGAGAATTGAGAGTATTAAAGAGTATTAAGTAGTATTAAATATGTGTGCTTTTTTAATCCTTTTTAATTCACTTTTTTAATCAGGGCACACTTTTTTACGTAAGATTATGATGTAAAACTAATGACGTATACATGACGTCAATGTGATGTCTGTGTGACATTCTATGACGTCAATATGACATATGGGTGATGTCAAAATTATCAATTCAGAAAAAATATTTTTGAAAAAAAAAAAAAATGAAATACCGAATTTTTGGTCTGATTATTACCGCGCGAATGTATTGTGAATTCGGAAACAAGATAAGATAACGTTAAATAATATAAAAATCCTGGGCGTCTGCTGGGTTCGAACACGGTTCCTCTTGGCTGATAGTCTTGAACGTTGCTCACTGGTCCACATCACGGGAGTTCAAATCTCGTGCTTAATTGATGTATTTAGAGTGAAATGCCGGAAAAGACAATGTTCATAAGTTTTCGTGAAAGATTTTTACAAAATTTAAAAAAACTTTATGAACTTATATGAGAATTTATAGAAACAATATTTTTCGGCCTCGATGATAATTGTTTAAAATTTCATTAAGTTTCATCAAATTTTTTAATTTTTTGTTGTGATGTGAAATTTAAAAAATCTTATATAAAATTTTGCGAAATATTAAACAATTGCACAAAACCGAATGAAATTTAATCGATTGAAAAATTGCGAAACTAAACTTTATAATCTTAATATCAAAAGAGTTCAAACTGTCGTTACATTTTCTTTGTCATCCTAAATGATGATTTCGATATATCATTTAAAAAAATAAAATTAATTTTTTTATGATGCTAATGTTTCAATCTAAAACGTCTGAATAATCTATTATCGAGTTTATCGATTACTTTGGACCCAAAAATCGATGACGTTTAGTTGTTATTTTTACACATTTACAAATTTTTGAAAATTCATTCTATGATTGTTTTATTTTAATAAATAGATGATAAAAAACTATGACTCGGAAATTACATCAGCATTGCGTAAAATAATGACTTGTCACTGATGTAAAGATATGATTTAAGAGTGACATCCATATTACGTATAACCGTGACTTTGCTACTGACATAAATGTATGATTTTAAAATTACATCATTATGATATACGATAATGACTTTATTACTACGTAATAATGTGATGTAGATTTTATGTCAAACGTACGTAATACATAAGTCATAACTCTGACGTCATACAAGAGTCATGTGTACATCAATATGATGTCACAAGCTTTACATCATATTAAAGTCATGCAGAACGTCAGATTGACATCAAATTTACATCAGATGCCGTGACATTTCTATGACCTACGTATGACGTCAAAATAAGGTCATGTGTTCACTGGGCGACTGTGGTAGGGGAGACGTGTGTTCTGAAGGGTGAATAAAAAACCTCAAAGCTTATTGTTCACGATAAATTTAACTGCCATTTTTTTATATTTTTATTGTTATTATATTTTTCATTTTTTCTCTCCACCAACTACTGGCAGCAGCACTAGCGTGGCAATATTTTTTTTTTTTTTTTAAAGCGAGCCTGGTCACTTTAACCATATAAGAACGCTCAGGAACACAGTTCCATTGAGCCTAAGAAAACCCAGTCCACAGATTACATCACACCAAATCAAATTCATTTTCTTTATACCGATCTTTTTCAAATGTCAGCATCGGAAGGAATCTCAGGTCCGAAAGACCTCACACTTTATGCGTGAAAAATTCTTTCGGCTTTCACTGGGATTTGAACCCACGCCTGGCCAACGATCGTGTTCGAGAGATCTAAGTTTTACGCCTTAGACCGATCGGCCACGATCGCCGGTTAGCGTGGCAATAGGATTGAAAAAAAAGAGTGACATCTAACACAAAAAGGCGGGATGTTTAAAAAAAAAAATTAAAAATTAAAAATACGATGAGCGATTGAGGTGCACGGAGAGAAAAATATCGCCAGATTAAGTATACGTATCGCTATTCTGGCTATACACTGTATAGTCATCTTACTTAACGATACGCCGTATGGCCAATTCAGCTATACAGAGTATCCTCACAGTGGATCGTCAAAATGACGATCCGTATCCTTATTTTAGGCATTTTATGAATCGCTGACATGACTATTGCGCAAACTCTGTATTTAGGCATCCGGCAACCGAGAACGATGATACGTATAGCCAATTTAGCTATACGGATCCTCACGCTGGCGATACAGATACCTATATCAACGAAACTACATATCGTTACAAATGCTATTCGTCGTATTGTTAAATTAGATAAACGAATATTTAACCTAACCCAAAAACGTATCTTTACTTTAACGATACTATAGATTATTAAATTAATATGAGAGTATTCCTAAATTAGGTATACGAATCGTTATTCTGACGATACGTCATTTGAGGATACATTGGATAGTCATTCTGGCGATATTTTTTTCTCCGTGTGTGCACTTTTGGATTTTCCAACAGTTTTTTGGATTTATGGTAAGGTAAAAGGCATAATATCCGATCAGGGACTTGAATCCAATCACTCCATGTATTTGTATACACAGAAAAAAAGGAAATCTTGAACCAAGAAATAAAATGTCTTCGAAATTTTTTTTTTGAATCAAGCGAAATTTCTTACTTTATTGAAGTAAAAAAATGATTTGGATCAAGAAATTATTTCCTTCGCGGAAGACATAACTTTCTTAATCTGACACATAAATTCTTTAAGCCAAGAAAAAACTTTCTTAGTCCCAAAAATTTTTTTTTTGGTTCGAGAAGATTTTTTTTTTAATTCATTAAATTTTTTTTTGGCTGAAAATTGTTACGTTTTTAAATCAAGAAAAAATATCTTGAGCTGAAACGAAAAAGTTTTTGAACCATGAAAAATAATGTTTTAAACCAAGAACAAACTTTCTTGGTCCAAGAAAGTTTGTTCTTGGTTTAAAGCATTATTTATCTCGGGCCAAGAAAGTTTGTTCTTAACTCAAGAAATTTTTTCCTCGTCTAAAGACTGTTACCTTATCGAGTCAAGAAACAGTGTCTTGAGCTAAAAAAAGAAAGTTTTTGTACTAAGAAAAAAAATTTTTTAAACCAAGAAAAAACTTTCTTGGGCCAAGAAATGTTTTTTCTTTTGTCGCAAACAAAAAAAAATTTTTCAGCCAAGAAATTAATTTTTTTAATTAAGCAAATAAATTTATCGAGCTAATAAATTTTATTTTTTTTTTCATTTTTTTATTGAACAATTTTTTTTTTTTGTTTAAATATTACAAACAATGCTGTGAAGCAAATAAATACTGCATCAGAAGCATTTATAAGGGATAGGCCAGTTTCGCAATAAGCTAAACATTTAAAACAAATTGAGAAAAAACAATTATCGCTTAACCCAGGAATCGAACTCAAATCGATTCGGCGCCACGCGAGAGCTTTACCAGTTAAGCCATCCCAGCCCTTGTCAGAATACGTTTACTTTGCCCACATATACTGAGCCATACTGGCTGATGGTCAGTCACATTTTTAGATCCTAAACACAGAATTAATATTACAAATGTCATGCCAATAATTTAGAAAAATGTTAGTTTTGAAATTTTACCAAAATACTGAACAGATCGTATGAATCGTTCATAAATGAATTCCGACATAAAAATAAAAAAGTTTTAAAAACAAAAAAACAAATTTAATTACAAAAAAAATTAAGAAATTATTCAATATTATTTAATTAATTTAATATAATAATATAATTTAGTTATTTTATTTTTAGTTTATTTAAAATAAAAAGGTGGACTCAAAATCCATTTGCTACGCTAGTGTGAGAAAGAGAAAGAGTGGGGAGTATTCATTCCTTAGGATGCGAAGGAGGGAGCATCAATGAGTGAGAATCCAAGAGAAAACTTTCTTGGCTTGAGACTCTAGTAATCTTGGTTTGAGATTTTTCGTGTGATTGGTCAGAGAAAGTACACTACACTTAAACCAAGAGTTTAAATTTTTTAAACCAACTTCCTTTATTTTTAGTTCGAGTTCGTACCGTTTATTGTTTCAAAACATCATACTGCCCTGTTATGACAAAACGACGTATCTCGAGATACGCTGTTTTGTCGTAACAAAGCTAAAAAGGTTTATTTAGTGTCACTTAATAATAGGGTATCATCAAAATTTTACTAATTTAATTAATTATGCCAATAATATTGATCAAATGTGCCTATGAAAGAAATGAAAAAAAAACGTATCTTTTTTGCATTGTAAATTTAATTCTTCGAGTTAAAGCGTTTTGTCATAACAATTTCATCTATTTATCAAAATAAGCATTAGTTTCTTACGATACAAAAAACGTATCTCGAGTTACAGCGTTTTGACATAACAGAAATTAATTTTTCTATTAAGTTGTACTCAAATTCTGTTAAAACTTTAAACGCTATTTTCTCGAAACTATAATTTTTGAGATACGTCGTTTTGTCACGACAGGGCAGCATAGTTCTTTAATTAAGTGTATAACTTTCTTGAACTAAATATTTTTATTTCTTGGTTCAAGTAAGTAACATACTTAGGTTAAGAAAAATGTTTATTACAATAAGAAATACAAGTTTTTAAAATAAGTAATTCTATTATTGGAACGAGTATGAAATATGTATTGGCTTAAGAATTTTTTTTCTTAATTCAAGATTTAAAATTCAAGAAATTATTTCACTTCGTTCAAGAAATTTCTGGTTTTTATTCCACCCGTTGAAAAATTTCTTGGTTGATGAAAAATTTTCTTGAGTCAAGATTTTTTTTTCTGTGTACCTATTTATAGATGTACACACTGAGAGAAAAAAGAATTTTTTTCAAGTATTTTTTTTACTTATTTCTGTGAATACTTAAAACAAGAAATTTTTCCTAAATTGAAGTATAATATTTCTTATTTTTAGCAACTATTGCTTCGATCTAGTAATATATTACTAGATACATGAGTTACTTGTAACAAGCAATTATTTCTTGAATTAAGTTGACATATTTCTATATTCAAGAAAGCAATTACGTAAGCCAAGAAAAATCTTTCTTTGACCAAGCAATTTTTTTCCAAGTTCGAGAATATATTTTCTCAAGTCAAGAAACTTTATTCTTGGCTAAAGACATTTTTCGTATTGAGTCAAATAAAAAAGTTCTTGAACTAAAACAAAAAAAATTTTAAACTTAGTAAAAAATTTCTCATCTTAAGTGATTTTTTTTTTCAGTTTGAGAATATTTTGTTCTCAAGTCAAGAATCTTTATTCTTGGCTAAAGACATTTTTTGTATTAAGTCAACAAAAAAAGTTCTCGAACTAAAACAAAAAAAAAGTTTTAAACTAAGTAATAAAATTTCTCAGCCCAAGTGATTTTTTTTCCAGTTCGAGAATATTTTTTTCTCAACTTAAGGAATTTTTTATCATGGTGTGACGAGTCACGATATTTTCATATATAAAAAAAAAAAATTATTAAAAGAAAAAAAAATAAACGCAAAAAAATATAATGCGTGTAAAAAAAAAAATAAATAAAAATAAATAAATTTAAATGAATAAAGAGATAGAGAAAAAATAAGGCGAGTGAAAATAACAAAGTGTGCAAACGCAGAGTGCGAAAGAAAAAATTAGTACCAGGAGTCACCGCTAGGCGCAGAAGAGCGCTGCAACATTTTCCTAGTTGGACAGTTAGAATAGAAGTAATAAGTTCCGTTCAGAGGAGTGAAAAAGTCACTCTGTCAACTACTCCCAACAGGATAATATCCTAGTAGAAGAGTACAAGTACTCTTGAGGTAAATATTTGTGAGTAGATTTTTGGAATGCTTTTCAGTCATAACTATAACAGCGCAGGGGAATCCGAAGAAGCATCCATACGGATTAAATTTAAATACTAAATATAAATAATTAATTATTGAATTGATCATTTCATATACTAAATAAGAAGATTTAATTATTAAATTTAAGTATTTTAATTACTAAATATAAATTTTTAATTACTGAACTTAAGTCGTTCCAATACTGAATGAAAATTTTCAATTATTATACTTTAGTGTTTTAAGTAGTAAATAAAAACTTATAATTATTAAATTAAAGTATTTTAAATGCTAAATTAAAATATTTCAATATTGATCACGAGTATTTTAAATACTAATCTTTAATTTTTAATTATTGGACTTGAGTATTTTAACTACTAGATGTGACTTTTTATTATTTAATTGGAGTATCTTAATTACTAAATTAAATTTTTTTCATCATTCATTTCAAGTATTATAAATATTAAATTTTAGTTTTCTATTATTTAACATTAGTATTTTTTTATTAAACCCAAGTTTTTAGTATTAATAGATTTCACAAGTATTTTTACTAGAATTAAGAAATTATTTACTCGGTACTATTTAAGTATCTAAAATACTTGAATCAAGTATTTTTACTTGAAAATATGCACTTTTTTCTCTCAGTGCAAATAAATTAAGTCTTTTACCTTACAGGTTATAATAATAAATATGCTTGAAATGATTATTTTTGTTTTAATTTCACTAACTATAAAGGGACGGATACAACACGATTCTAAACTTCTCTACTCAAATGGTAAAAATACATCTTCATTCACCGAAATGTAAATTCAACGACAACTTTATTCATTAGTATATACTTATAGCAACATCTATGTTGATAACAGTATGCACTCACCTCATGCTTATTCATCACAGTAATACCTGAATTCGCAATCATCTTTATTCCATTATTTTGTAGGTACGAAATAAAAAATGAACGAAATATCAAAATAAATTACAATATACAGTAGGGTGGCCCAAAAAAAACCGACTATTTTTTTTTTTTTTTGAGTCTCTTATGAAAATTTGTTGATTCAAAATGTTTTAAGAAGCCTCTCCAAAAATCAGCTCGATAAAAAATTTTCAAGAGGTCGCTCACGAATTTTGAAAATATCAAAAATGATCGAAATTCGGATTTTTTTGTTCTAAATTCCTTCTTTCTCGTGGCAGCTATAGTTTATATTTATAAAATCATGACTACACTGAAAATTTCAGCCCAAAATTCAAATATTTAAACGGCGCTCAAGAATTTTTAATGTTTCCGAGTACTGTCTCTTGGATGTTGTCGAGCGACCCTTGAATATTAATAATAATGCTTCTCAATTTTTTCACAATCAATTTATATCATAATGAATAAAAATACAACCCGAGATATATAAATAATAAGGTATTTACATGGTTTTTTATTTTTTAATTCAATTTTTAGGTTTTTTTGCTTATTCAAAACTTACCCAATTTTATTGTTTAAGACTGTCCTGTATATTTTCGGTTATGCAAAAGTTATATTTAAGTGAAACGACAATAATTGAGTTATAAAAAAATACAAAAACTAATTCAAAGTATTAGTTACATATTATCAGTTAATATTCAAAATTCTTGAGCGCCGTTTAAATATTTGAATTTTGGGCTGAAATTTTCAGCGTAGTCATGATTTCATAAATATAAACTATTGCTGCCACGAGAAAGAAGAAATTTAGAACCAAAACATCCGAATTTCGATCATTTTTGATATTTTCAAAATTCGTGAGCGACCTCTTGAAAATTTTTTATCGAGCTGATTTTTGGTGTGGCCTCTTAAAACATCTTAAACCAACAAATTTTCATAAGAGACTCGAAAAAAAAAAATAGTCGGTTTTTTTGGGCCACCCTAATATACACTGAGAAAAAAATTTATCAAATATTAATAAATACAGACTGATCTATAGTTTCCCTGGCGGATCTAATATTACGGTAGGTCTACGGTAGTATTACGGTAGGTTTACCGTAACTTACGGTAGTTCTAGCGTAACTTACGGTATAGCTACCGTAACCTACGGTGGTGTAACGGTAGAACTACCGTAAGTTACGGTAAACCTACCGTAAGTTACGGTAGAAGTACCGTAAGCTACGGTAGAAGTACCGTAAGTTACGGTAAAAGTACCGTAAGTTACGGTAGAGCCACCGTAAAATTACCGTAAGTTACAGTAGAAGTACCGCAAGTTACGGTAGAGCGACCGTAAAATTACCGTAAGTTATGGTAGAAGTACCGTGAGTTACGGTAGAAGTACCATGAGTTACGGTAAAAGTACCGTGAGTTACGGTAGAAGTACCGTTAAACTACCGTTAGTTAGGGTAGAGCTACCGTAACACTACCGTAAGTCACCGTACAACTATCGTAAGTTACGGTAGCTCTACCGTAAGTTACGTTTCTTCATTGTGGTGATCATCATTAGGTGTCACGGTGACCCTCCTCTCGAGTGCACATTTCCTTTAAAATATTTATATGCAGTTATAAATCGAAGTACAGTTATTAGGCAAATGTAATACCGTTAATTTATGATAACTAATTTCCATATACCTCACTCGTCGATTTTGGCAAGCCAAGATATCATGATAAGTCATCTCATGTAAAAATATTGCTGCATCACCGACCTGAGAAAGTTTTTGTACCTGTTACATTAATAACAATTAATTAATTACTCGATGCATCGATGAAAAAAAGTTTTTATAGAAATTGAGTAATTTTTTATGCTATTCTTCAGTTATGTTGATTATATAATATATATATATATATATATATATATATATATATATATATATATATATATATATATATATATATATATATATATATATATATATATATATATATATATATATATATATATAATTATGATTATAATATACCCTCGCGGACTCGGGATTACTCCGAAATCATGGTGAAATTTCGGTGAAATCATAGTGAAATGACAGTGAAATCACTGTAACTTTGTGCCATTTGCTTACTGTGTGATAATTATCATCCGATGGTAATTTTATGATGATTTCACCATCGATTCATAGTAGAATCACAATAGCATAACAGTCAATTTACAGTAGTATAGCTGTAAGTTGACAATAGTATTACTGTGTATTTACAGTGATTTCACTATCAGTTTATGCTGGATCTGCAGTGCTTCAGTCATGCTTTCTCAGTAATAATACCGTAATCATACAGTGATTTCACAGCAGTCTTACTATAGATTCTTCGTGAAATCACAATAATATCGCTGTGAATTGACAGTAATATTACTGTGATTTCTTAATCATTTAATCCTGGATCTGCTTAGTTTTCATCGAGATTTAGGGGCAATATTGAGATCCTATATTTATTGATTCAAAGATAATAATAATAAAATTAATAATAATATTATAATAGCAACAATAATCCTAATCTTGGTTTTTCAATAAATAATTTTTCTTGTTTAAAAAAATTATTTAGTATCCATCCCTTTGTACGACTTCATGTAATTATTCCTCTGGAGGATTAAATGCTATTTTTTTACCCTCGGTAAAGAAGGAATTTTATTTTTTTTTAACGCATGATGGGACTCGAACTGCCGACCCTTCGATTGAGAGTAGCTTAAGTCATGTACTTTAGCCCACTCGGCCACCACACGCATTCGGAACTAAATATTTAATCTGTTACTTCATGCTATTCAATACTATATATACTCAAGATTAAGCTATAAGAAAAATTATTTTATTAAATACTATAAAATTAAAAGAATTCGATATTTATCAAAAAAAAATTTTTGCCTTTATTTGTAAATCATCAAGTTTTCTTAATTTAAGAATATTTTATTTTAAATTATGATAAATAATAAATATTTACTATTGAAATATTAATCTAACTGATATTCTCTTTATTTTTTGCAGTAGTTTAAATTCAATTTATACAGTTTTAAAAAAAAAGTTATTCAATTTTTTTATTTATTTATTTTTTTTCATAATTCTGAAGAATTTTACCGTCTTAAGCTTTTATAAAATTAACTAAATTAGACAATTACAGATAAAGTTTCGCTCGGAAATTCCTAAAATAGCTAAATTTATAATAAATAAAATACATTTGTGCCCAAATATTTGCTAAACTTACAAATAATTATAGGAGCATTTATGAAATAATTGATATTATTTTTTTTTAAATTCCATTTCTATCGATTAATGACATTAAAAATTAAAATTTTTGATTTTGAAATTGGATTAATGATAGATGTACCGTATCAGATCACTATCAAAGTAGAGTGAAATCATGGAGAAAACGCTAATAATTTGCTGTGAAAATATCATAGAGTCACAGTGCTAATACTACTAGGTTGTCATGGGATCACGGTAAATTCATGGTTAAACCACTATGAACTGACTGGGAAACTATTGTAAAGTCACAGAGTTAACACTATCAGATTACTATGGAATCACAGTGAATTCGTAGTGAAATCACGATAAACTGACTGTGAACCCATGATAAAGCCTCAGTGTTACCATTGTTGAGTTACCATAAATCGATAGCTGATCGACAGTAAAATTATCATGAAAGTATGGTAATTTAATTGTAAAATTACTGTAAAATTACTATATAACCAGAGTGACGAAATGGCACAAAACGACTGTGAATTCACTATGAAATTACCATCAATACACAGTAAACTTACGGTAAAATTGATTTCACTGTGATTTCACTGTGATTTCACAGTAACCCCGAATCCGCGAGGGTATATATATAACTTGTAGCAATTGATCTATTTATCTTCAAATTTGGCTTCCGTGAATGAAAAAAATTTATTGAAAATATTCAATTTCATCGGCACTGTTATAAATAATAAGTTTTTAAAATTTATAAACATTAACATAATCTTAAAGTTAATTACCTTGTAAGAAAATGTTTTCGGAAAATCACCCTATTGCTGTACCATTTCATAAATTAGTACAGAATAACCTTTGAGTCACTTTTAGTTCTCTAACCTATTATTTTGGGAATTGATGCTTACTTAGGATTTTATTACTCGAATCGAAAATTTACATGGCGCCATCTGCCAAACAAAGACAAAATGAATCGATAGAAATGGTGTGGAAATAAGGCCCTTACATTTACGCAGCGTGGATTTATCAGAACTTCTCAAGTATGAACAAACATGTCCTATAATTAATCACGTAAATTATTTACCGTCAACCACCGTAATGCGGCAGTGTACGATAGCTAGTAGGCTGTATTGTAATCAACAGTAAAGATATTACTCATAATAGTGAAGAACCAGAACTTTGTTTTGATGATCACACAAATAGGTACCGTATTTTTATCATAGTTCTACCGTTAATTTACCCTATCTTGCAGTCATGAAATGGCAGGATTGAGGTAATATTATGGCAGAAGTACGGTAAAATACGGTAGAACGACCGAAAATTACGGTAGTATTACGGTAGGGTTACGGTAGATTACGGTAGGGTTACGGTAAATTACGGTAGGTCTACGGTAAGACTACGGAATGATTATGGTGAATTACGGTAGAACTACGGTAGGATTGCGGTATGACTACGGTAGGGTTACGGTAGAACTACGGTAAGATACGGTATGTTACGGTATATTACCCTCGTACCGTAATCTACGGTAACCCTACCGTAGTTATACCGTAATATCGGGTCCGCCAGGGTTACGTTTCTACCCCTCGCGGTTTTGCGAATGCCGTAAAAATGCCGTAAATTTTCGGCATTTATACACATGCCGTAAATTTACCGTAATAATTTGGTAATAATATGGTTATATTGGCCAGTTTTTTTGCTGTACTTATACTGTAGAGTTACCAGATTATTATAGTAAAATTACTATAAAAATGCCGAACTTTTACCAAAAAAATGCCGTAAAAAAACTATAAAAATGCCGAACTTTTACCGAAAAAATGCTATATAAATACCGCAATAATGCGATAATTTTATAATAATAAAATCGTATTTTTTTGGTAATTATACCGTAGATATCCTGCGATTTGGCCAGATTTATCCTGATATAATGAAAAATTGTAAAAAATTTGGTTTTATTTTATATTTGCTTCTGCGGTTAAAATCATCGAAAATGTGCAGTGTAAAATTTTATATTTTATTCTATTAGTTCACACATTTCTTATTGAAACAAAAGAATGTAAGTGAAAATAAGAATCCGGGAAAATTGAGGTCTTCAATTTTCTTAAGTTTGTTTGTATAGATATAAATACAATCAGTAGCAACTTTCGAATAAGCGATTTGGCATAATGGTTAACAGATCAGGCTTGGAATCATTAGGACTCGGGATCGAGCCCACGAGTTGGCGGGTTTTTTTTTTTTTTTTTTTTTCATGACAGTTATTGTACATATAACTTTATAATGTTATATATAATTATATATAATTAAATAAAATTTTATATAATTATATATAATTTTTGTTCCGGGTAGAACGGTTTAATGCTGCGAAAATGCCGAAAATATGCTGTATAATTACGGTTTTAATGCTGTTAAAATACCGTATTTTTTGTTTTATTACCGTAAATATTCTGAATTTTTTTCGTAAATTTTTGGTAGTAATGCGGCAAAAAAACTGGCCAAAATAACTTGAATAATACCATATTTATGCAGTATTTATACCGTATAATTCCGGTATTATTTCGGTATTTCCAAAACCGCGAGGGACATATCTTATATACTATCGTGATATGTAAGCAGTTTGTTTAGTTAATATAGGTTAGGTGGAATTTAGCAAGCCCCACTTTTTTAATCATTTTTCTATAACACTTTATTTTATTTTTTTTTTTATTATTTCAACAAGCATAAAAACAATTTGTTAGTTGTAACGCATGTATAAGGCAATATGTTAGGTTAGAGGGTACAACGCCACCACACTCATTAATACTAGATACAAATCTCACATATCAATAGTTGATAAAAGTTTATTAAATATTAATAAACTTCTATTAAATATTGATCAGCGACCTATTAAATGTTAATATCAATTTATTAATATTTAGTCGATGGAAAGATCGATATTTGATATGTGTAGGATAGTATTTAATAAATACAGTCGAATATTTGATAAATCAATTTATCAAATATTCGTAAATTTTTCTCTCAGTATACAGATATAAACTTTAAAAATAAAAAAATTAATATATTTATTTAATCAAATATATTTTCAAATTTCATTAAATCAATTTAAATGAATAAAATATGATTGATTTAACCGAAAAATAATTTTTAAAATTAATTTATTGCGATAAATATTATTTTAATACGGTCTAATGGACAATAAATAATAAATAATTATGAGCAATGATTATCAGTTTATTTTTTACTGTAATTTTGAAATTGAAACAATAAATATACATCCCTGATTAAACAACTGAATTCGACCAAATTAAAAATTTTAATTCTGTTGTATTCTGTCGAATTCTGCAAAACAGAATTCAACTGAATTGAAAATTTGAATTTGAATTAAACAGAATAAAACCGATTTAAAAATTTAAAATTCGCTTTAATTCAGTTCAATTCGGATTCAGAACCAGAAATTGGAGAATTATTTTCGAATTAATCAGAATTAAACCGAATAGAATTATTTAAATTCGTTTTAATTTGGACAAATTCTGGTTTTCCTGCCGAATCCCTGATTAAGAAAAATGATTAAAAATGATTTCACACGTTAAATGTCCATAAGAGACAGGAATAAATGATTTGAAGGATTAAAAAGTACTTAAAATGATTAAAAAACAAATCATTTTAAATACTTTTTAATCTTTTTATTTAATCAGGGATTAGACAGAATTCATTTTTAAGTTATCCCAGTAAACACATTGACGTAAATTTGACGTCAGAGTGACGTTACGCTATGTCATCATTTACGTAAGATATAAGTCACGAATGAGTCAGGTGTGACTCATTATTTCCCACTTTTTTACGTAAGATTATGATGTAAAACTAATGACGTATGCATGATGTAAATGTGATGTCTGTGTGACCTTTTATGACGTCAATATGACATACGGGTGATGTCAAAATTATCAATTCGGAAAAAATATTTTAAAAAATAAAAAAATAAAATGAAATACCGAATTTTTGATTTGATTATTACCGCGCGAACGCATTGTGAATTCTGAAACAAGATTAGATAACGTTAAATGATGAAAAAATCCTGGGCGTCTGCTGGGTTCGAACACGGCTCCTCTTGGCTGGTAGTCCTGAACGTTGCTCACTGGTCCACATCACGAGAGTTCAAATCTCGTGCTTAATTGATGTATTTAGAGTGAAATGCCGGAAAAGACAGAGTTAATAAGTTTTCGTGATGGATTTTTACAAAATTTAAAAAACTCCATGAATTTATATGAAATTTTATAGAAGCAATATTTGTCGACCTCGATGATAATTGTATAAAATTTCATTAAGTTTTATCAAATTTTTTAATTTTTTGTTGTGATGTGAAATTTAAAAAATCTTAAATAAAATTTTGCGAAACATTAAATAATTTCACAAAATCGTATGAAATTCAATCGATTGAAAAATTGTGATACTAAACTTTAAAATCATAATAGCAAAAGAGTTCAAACTGTCGTTACATTTTCTTTGTCATCCTAAATGATATTTTCGATATATCATTTAAAAAAATAAAGTTAATTTTTTTATGCTCACGCTAATGTTTTAATCTAAAACGTCTGAATGATCTATTATCGAGTTTATCGATTACTTTGACCCCAAAAATGTTCGACGTTTAGTTGTTATTTTTACACATTTACACATGTTTGAAAATTCATTCTATGATTGTTTTATTTCAATGAATAGATGATAAAAAACTATGACTCGGACATTACATCAGCATTGCGTAAAATACTGACTTGTCACTGATGTAAAGATATTATTTAAGAGTGACATCCACATTACGTATAACTGTGACTTTGCTACTGACATAAATGTATGATTTTAAAATTACGTCATTATGATATACGGATAATGACTTTATTATTACATAACAATGTGATGTAGATTCTATGTCAAACGTACGTAATACATAAGTCATAACTGTGACATAGTACAAGAGTCATACTTACATCAATATGATGTCACAAGCTTTACATCATATTAAAGTCATGTAGAACGTCAGATTGACATCAAATTTACATCAGATGTCGTGACATTGCTATGACCTACGTATGACGTCAAAATAAGGTCATGTGTTCACTGGGTAGGTACCAAATTAACAGAATTTATCTGAATTAAATAGAATAAAAAATTTTATTCTGCTTAATTCGATCGAATTCAGTTGTTTAATCAGGGATCCCTGATTCGAAAATACGATTAATGATGATTAAAAAAATTTCAAATCGTCACGAATCGTCATTAATCGTAAAATAATATTGCAATTTCTGGTCCCACATGAAGATTAAAAACGATTCATGACGATTTGAAATTTTGATCGTTTTTAATCATAAAATAATAAATCTTCTTTTAACGATTAGAGACGATGAAATGTGAAAAATCATGACGATTATGATCATTAAAGACGATTAATGACTATACAAATAAATTTTTAATCGTCACGAATCGTATTTTCTAAGCAGGGACATTATAAATAGCTTTAACAAAAAATTTTTCAGGACAATTTTAATAATCTCGTCTGCACATAGCATAAAATATTTTACTGATTCAAATAATTAAAATTAGGATTAATTGATTGATTAACAATAATCTCCAGCAATTTTTAAAGTTATACCAGTACATGAATTAATATGCATTCGAGTATCCTTACTTTTATAATAAATTATAACTCAACTTTGATTTATTATATTAAATTATTTTTCGGTTATATCAATCATATTTTATTTATTTAAAATGATTGAATGTACGTTACAATTATATTTGATTTAATAAATATATTAAATTCTTCAATTTCAAAGTTTATATCTATAGATTGTATTTTATTTTAATATTTCATTCATTTTTTATTTCGTACCTACAAAATAATGGAATAAAGATATGATTGCGAATTCAGGTATTACTGAATAAGCATAAGGTAAATTCATACTTTTATCATCACACTTTAAAGATAATAATGCTCAGCTAGTTCTGCAGTGAAACATTTACGGCTAACTTGACGACAAATTTTTGGCAAGCCTCATCGGCTGAATAGTAATTGCGTGCAAGTTGATGCAAATTTACTGCCGTCATCTGAATGTAATTTGGCAGAAGAACTTGCCGTGAATTTGAAATGAAATTTTCAATCAACTTAACGTCATTGTCTGACAGTAATATTTGTAGTCAAATTGAATTCAAGTTACAGACAATTTACTGTCAACTTAAAGGTAACTACTTGCTCTCCAGCATTTTCCTTTAAGTTGGCTTCAGAATACGGCAGTAGCTTGAAGTCAACTTGCGGTTAAGGTGGGTATCAGAGTAACAGTCAATAAAGAAGGATTCTACTGTCATATCGGCCCTAAGACAATTTTATTGTTGATAAAATAGAAAATTGACTATCTCTTGAAAAAAAAATACAAATATATATAATTAAAATAAAACATGTGAATTGTTCCAACGAGTAATATAAAATAATAAAACCCTTCACTCAACTTATTGTATAATTACAAGAATCATTAAAGGTAAACTTATAGATAAGAATTAAATTTATTCAATGACCAAAATAATTCCCTTGTCTTTTATATATGATAATTACTGTGCAAAATTATAGTTCCCAACAGTTTCTAATCCAAATAACAAAATGGCTACGGCCACAGCAGCAGCTGCCGCAAAACAAGGTGGAAAAGAAGTCTTAAGATATGTTCTTGGAACATGTATGCCATCAATAAAAGAAAATGCTGCTAAAATAAGAATCAAGAGATTAGGACTAGACAAAAATCTTCTTATGGTATGATACTTTATTCGATAAATTTATAAACTAAAATAAGTTTAGTTTGTAGGTTATATTATTATACATTTGTTATTGAATGCTTGGCTTATTTTATTGCAGTATTTTAACGAATATGAATTTGTACACGCCTATGATCCGTACAAACTTTGCAAAACTGGTGATGTCGTTTTAATACAAAATTTACCACAGAAAATGACACGTCTAATTACCCACAAAGTTATTGAAGTTATTTACCCTCTAGGAGATATGACGGACCCGATAACAGGCAAAAAGATTGTTGCTGGAAAATATAGGTAAGTTAATACATATATCAGGGTGGTCCATTTAGAACGACGATTTTTTTTTCACTACCACTTGAAAATATTGTTGTAAATATTGAAAAAAAAATTTCCCTGAATGTTTCAACTTTTACTATTAATTTCAAGTACTTGACATTTGATTTTGAAGTTTTCCCATTTATAATGGGATACTTATAATAATACACTTATCCAAAAAATTAAAGGAACAAGAAAATTTTATGAATTTTTTAGTGATTTTTGGAAGGCTGTATTTTCGTAATAAAAAGTTTTTTTTTTAAATCGAGGCTTGTGGGAGATTTATTCAAGTTTCTCAAGCTGTCCTCAAAATTACTGTGCGACCATTAGTTGCTGAGATATCGATGATCAAAGACAAAAAAATCCTTTTTCATTTCAAGGATGATATCTCAGCAGCAAATTGTCATTCAAAGATACAAAAAAAACGAAAATTGTGGCTGAATAAATTTCCTAAACGATCCATGTATTGATTTTTTTGAAAAAAATTTTCCCAGCCCCGCAGACCCAAATAATAAAACCAAAAAATTTAGAAAAATTTTGTCTCGAGCTATTTCTTATGATTCCGCTAAAACCGTGGCTCAAAAAATGATTTTGCTGGAAGATCTTCAAACTAGAGATTCCAGGCTTCAATTTGCTTTTTTTACATTTCTGATACGATGATTTTTCAAGAAAATAAAGCCTTCCAAAAATCATTAAAAAATTTATAAAATTTTCTTGTTCCTTTAATTTTTTGGATAAGTGTATATAGGAAAGTTTGGATTTTTTTTTAATTCTTTATAACTCAGCCGCATTTCAAGTTATCGAGTCGCCATTTGCAATATTTTGTAGATAATTTAATACTCTTCATAAGTCTCCTTAGTAATTTTACTAATTGTTTTATCTGTATTGGTTCTGAAAATCATTTTTTCTTTTAAATAATTTGGATTTTTAGTTGATATTGACTAAATAACGAAATTTACCGTGAAAATGCAGATAACGATTTTTCAAGAAATTTGATTCTCTACAAAAAAAGGTCCTCTTATTTGTGGCTGAAATTCGTCGTCCACGTGATATAGAGATTTTATTAATTTTGTAAATAAAATATCTTTTAACAAATCCGAGCAAATGCCTTTTAATTTTAATTGTAAATCAGTAAATAATTTTCTTTTTATTAATTTAACCCATTTATGAAAATACGAAGGATTAACTTTATAAACATCGGAAAAATTTTTGACGAATATTTTTACTGTAAATTTTGTTATTTAGTCAATATCAACTAAAAATTCAAATTATTATTAAAAAAATCTGGGCGTCGGTTAACCCTGCGGGTCAGCCCCAAAACTTCCCGCTGTTTTCGAGCTCAAGGAGCTTGAAAACATTACTGTGAATATATTTTCAAGCTCGATGATGCTATTACATAGAATCATTTTTTATGAGCTTTTCAAGCTCTAACAAGTTAGTTTTATGCTAGAGTTTGAAAAGTTAAGAATCGAAAATCATTAATGAAGAAGCGGCTTTTAAATTTTTATTATCGATTATGTTCTCTGAAATAAATGTGATGAGGCAGAAATCAATGTCAGTGATCAAAATCAAGATTTGAATGAGTTTTGACTTAGGTCAGAGCAATAATAAATGGAATATCCGAGAAAAACATTAAAGACTGGGTTTTTCAATATTTTGCTGACAATATGTTTAAAACTAAGGAACAAGTTATATGACATTATCTGATGATCGGAAGAGACTATACAGAGAAAGAGTTTGTATGATTGCAGACACATTTTAGCACATTATATTTTGATTTATCTGGAAAAAACAACATAAAATGTTATTTTTTTAACTTTTCAGCGCCGATATTTTTTGAACTAATCAACCGATTTTGACATTTGAGGTGGCAATCGGCGCGTTTTCTTAAATTCTAGAGCTGATTAAATTTTGAAATTGATCGGATGAGTCACTTCAAAGATAATCGAAAAAAAAACGTTTTTTATAATTTCTTTCGCCAACGATATCTCTCGAACAAATTAACCGATTGAAATGGTTGAGGTGGCACTCGACGCGGCTTATAAAGTTCTAGAGCTGATTAGATTTTGAAGTCAATCGCTCAAGTCGTTTCTGAGAAATCACTAAAAAAATAAAAAAAAAAATTTTTTTTTGTTCGTAATTCGCCAATATTTTCGAGACTGCTTGATCAAATGATCTGAAATTTTCAGGAAAGTTGAGGGCCAACAAGCTCTTTCGATTGCCACCTCAACCATCCAAATTGATTCATTAGTTAAAAAGTTACAAAGAGTTTATACACACACACACACGCACACACACACACACACACACACACACACACACACACACACACACACACACACACACACACACACACACACACACATACATACATACATACATACATACACACACACACATACATACATACATACATACACACACTCGGACATCACTCTGAAAATAGTCAGAATAGCTTTTTAGGACCTCAAAACGTCGACATCTGATGAAAACTCGGCTTTCGAAAATCGGGGTGAAAACAATAACTTCCCAATTTTTCGAAAATCATCGACTTTCGTAGCGGGAAGTTAAAAATGTTTTTAGAACCAATACAGAAAAAACCATTAGTCTCAGTAAAATTACTAAGGAGACTTTTGAAAAGCATCAAATTAGCTATAAAATGCTGCAAACAGCGACCCGATAACTTTAAATGAGCTTCAAATAATTTAAAAAAACATCCTAACATTCCTATGTATTTTAAATGGAAAAAATTCAAGATCAAATGTCCAGTACTTAAAATCCAAATTAAGGGCTGAAACTTGCAGGGAATTTTTCTTCAATGTTTGCAACAAAATTTTGAAATGGTAGTGAAAAAAAAATAGTCGTTCCAAACGGACCACTCCAACATCATACATATTTAAGAGAAAAATAATTTTTATTTATTATAAAATTATTTTTTTTTTTTTTTTTACAGAGATCAAGTGCAGGAAGAAATCGAATTGTACGGTAAATTAGACAGTAATTTCGAGTATAAAAAAGCTCCACCACGAGGTAGCATGGAAGCTATTCGTGACTTTTCTCACAAAGAAAGCTATATTAAGTATTATGATGATCCAAATGATCCTCAATATTATGCAGTTTAAATTTATAATAAATATTATTAAACAATAAATAAAAATTTAGTAACAGTATTTGTAATTATTACAAAAATTTATTAGCGAATGTATTGGGTGAAAATCCTTATTAGTAACACAATGTCTCAGTCTTGCATCGATTAGTTTAACTAATCAATACAATATTACATAAATGATTAATGATTATATTAACTCTTGTTTTTAAAAATCTACATTATCTGTAATTAAACTTTAACTAACGAAAAATATTTATAGAAATGGTACATGAAAAAATTTAAATCGAAAAAAACAAGAAAAAAAAACATTACAACATAATCATTCTGATAAAAATTCTCTTTCTAATGCCGCTCCCATGGCATTCCATTCTCTGTCATCGTCCTCTTCAACTGGATCATCAATTTCTGTTGAATCTTGCGACCCATGTTCCCCAAGGTCCAAATCATCTGGCAACGGTTCTCCCCTTCTAAAACGAGTAACTGGATCGTCATCGTCATCATCTTCATTGTCATCATTGATGTCATAATCTTTTACTTTATCCTCAGAAGAATCACTAGAACTATTTTCTTCAATTTTTCGGCGTTTTTTAGGTGATTCAAAAAGTTCATCTGTCAATAATATAAAGTATTACTAATCATAATTATTATTGTTATAAAAATAATAATGAACAACCTACAGTCACTACGTGACTTACCAAATAAAACTATCAATTTATTAAATATGATTTGAATTTAACTGTTTATTAAAATCGATTCTTGAAAGAAAAACTACACGGTCAATGTTTTTTTTTTTTTTTATTAGACTAATATATTTTGTTTCAGAATTATATAGATAAATCTATTTATCTCAATACTTGGCAGTTCAAAAGAGTCTAAACTATGAAAAGGGACAAATCCTAGTCAAAACCTTTCTAACGATACCAAATTAAATAACATTAACTTATTCTATCATAATATAGATATGGCTAAAACAAAATTTTCTTCATTCTCTTAATGATATAGATAATAATAATGAGCAACCTACAGAAATTGGGCAGCCGTGCAGAAAACTACGTGACTGCCCAAATATCACTACTAAATTTATAAAAAACGCAGAAAAAAAAGAATTTTCTGCCGCAAAAAATTTTAATTTGCACCAAGAAATTTTATGGATTATCAATTAAATACAAAAATTGTCTTGGGGCGAGAAAAGATTTTTTGGTCAAGAAATGATTCCTTGCACCAAGTTATTTTTTCTAGTTCTGAATAAATTTTTGTTTTCAATTCACAATGCAAAAAATTTATTGGGGTCAATAAAAATCTTCTTTAGGCGAGTAAAGATTTTTTGTGTCAATGAATCCTTTTTTTTCTGTGCACACTTTTTTGGCTTTGAGAAGCTTCCTAGAATCAAAAAGGAGTAGAAAAATCCGTCATTTTAGAATAAGTTACGCGATATAAATAATAAAGCTATATATTTAGTGACATTCAGTCATATTTAATGACGGAATAATTAAAGTATTAATTTATTTATTTAAAGAAAATAAATACGATCGTCTTTTTTCTCGCGTGATTTAAATGAAATTCGAATGATATAGATAAATCTATTTATTTCAATACTTGGCAATAAAAACGAGTTTAAAGTATGAAAAGGCACAAATTCAAGTCAAGACCTATCTAATGATACCAATTTCAATATCATTAACTAATTCTATCATATAGACATGGCGGAAACAAAATTTTCCTTATTCTCTTAATAATATAGATAATAATAATTACCATTTAAATCAGATGAATTTTCACTTTCATTGCCTATAACTGAACCTAATTCTTCTTTTCCTTCTAATATAGAAGTATCCATTTCAATATCTGACATATCTTCATCAACCTCTTTGTCCATGTTATCGATTTCTTCTTGTGTAAACGACATCAAAGGATTTATACTACTTGCGAAACTATCAATAACTTCATTTTCTTTAACTTCTACTCGTTCTGGACTACTACAGTGGGGAGGTGGTACTCTGGATCCTCTTGCCTGTTATAAACATTTTATTTATCATTATTTTTCATTTAATAATATTTCAACGATAATACTTGTTTATATAACTTAATTTAAATAATAATTAATTTCATTTACTGTTTCCTACTATCAGCTAACAAAGTTATCCATTAATAATCGCTAATTTTATTTCAAATTCGATTTTATTAATAATTAAAAAAATTAATAATATATAATTGTATCAGTAACTTATAATCTAATTTTTTACTTTATTGGACCAATATGTTTCATGAAATATTCATAAGCTTCGTTGATTTCAATCAGAAAATTTATATACAATATTGAATAGATTGAATTGATAGGAACCAGTGAAAAAAATACGCAGATCATTTTCTGTCATTTCTGGAAAGCCTTCAAGAGTTTCAGATGAAATTGTTTGAAACGGCAATTTTTTTCGCTGCCAGCCATTTTTTTGAACGTCTTCAGCTAACGTATTTACTACATTATTTTGCGATTTCATTGTTTCGATGACTTCATCCAAAAACTCTGAGTCGGAAGTAAGACGCTTACTATACATATTGAAACAGGCTGTTTCCTATTTAGCAGAAATGCTTGATGAAACAGGTAATCTCACTATTCAATATGTGAAAGAACAGTCAAATATACTCAAAATTCAAGTTCAATCCAGACACATTAATAGAAAGGTTTATAGATGTTTTATTGAGTATAAAAAAAATGCTATTGGTCTAAAAAGCATATTGAGGCATAGTTGTGAGTGTGCAAATGGTCTGAGAACAATTGGATGTTGCTCTCATGTTGCTGCTGTTGTTTACTATTTATCACACGGGAGATATTTAACAAAGATTTTAAGGCCTGCTGAAATACTTAGCAAATTATTTGATAGAGACAGTATTTCACCTGTGATTGAAGAGGATAGTGATGAAGACTGATAAAATATGATTATACATTTTTTTCCTCAAGTATATCTTTCATTTGTTGTTATGTATTTATAATTTACAATCTAAAATCTATTTCCTGTTTTATATGTGTATAATGTTTATAATATTTTAGTTGATATTATATGATATGACAAAATTTAACTGCTGATGCAGAGATTATTTTTGCAAATAACATTCAAGAACATATACAAACTAGAAAAATAATGATTCACACTTTAAACATGTAAATAAAGTAAATATTTGCTTAAAAAGTGGTTTTTATTTTTTTTTCTATATGGCGTACCTTTTTTAAAAATTTTAAAAGCACTTAAGTCTATAGGAAATTGGATGAGGAATCCAAAAAAAATTATTTCATAATTGTACCAGAACCGTAACATCGTGAAAAGTCGAAATTAAAACTAAAAAGTCATTTTTTTTCGAGGTTGTTGTCGACCGATCAAGCTCCCAATTTTTTTCCGAGGAGCTACTATCGACCCCCAAAACATATCCCAAGTATAAGTCAATCGATAAAATAGTCTCTGAGAATATTCATTTTATCTGATTTTTACATATTTGGCTATTTCTCGAAGACCGATTGGTTTCAAAAGCTGAAACTCTCAGGATCTTAATATCTTATTAGTACCTAAAAATCCCCGGAGTATCAAGCCGATACCTTTCGGGGGCAAATTCACCATGCTTATACCCCTAGGGCCTTTGTGTTTTTAAATGTAGTTTTCAGAAAAAAATACAAAAAATTTTTCGGAAGTCACGATATATGAAATATTTTAGTTTTTTTAATAAAACCGTTATTTTTTCGAAGTCCGAAACCTTCGATTCTCAATTTCTTTGTCTCAAAAAAAACTTCAACCAAGTCAGTATTTAACCCCGCTATTCCCATTTTGTGCCGAATTTCCTTTATATTTTTTTTTTTTTTCGATTGAAAATACAAACATTTCTAAATTTGGCTTATTTTTTATGACTTTGCGCTGAAGTTTTTGTGGATTGTTTTTAAAAGCTCAGAAAATGAATAAAATTGGACAAAAACAACCGTAAAGTGTATTAGGGGCAAGGATTGATTTTTTCGGAAGAAAATTCCCAATTTTTAAATATAGTGAAACCTAAACTTACAATTAACCTTCTCAATAAGACAATTTATAGATAAACTTATAAAAATATAGATAGCCTTATAGACAATTTTAGATCAAATTGAACGGAAGATAGTATAGTACCAGATATCTCAACTGGTAGAGCATTCGCCGCGATACCAACATGGTCTAGGTTCGATTCTCAGTTCGGGCTATCTTTACTTTTCTCAGTTTATCTATAAATTGTCTTATTGAGAAGGTTAATTGTAAGTTTAGGTTTCACTATATTTAAAAATTGGGAATTTTCTTCCGAAAAAATCAATCATTGCCCCTAATACACTTTACGGTTGTTTTTGTTCAATTTTATTCATTTTCTGAGCTTTTAAAAACAATCCAAAAAAACTTCAGCGCAAAGTCATAAAAAATAAGCCAAATTTAGAAATGTTTGTATTTTCAATCGAAAAAAAAAAATATAAAGGAAAGTCGGCACAAAATGGGAAGAGCGGGGTTAAATACTGTCTTGGTTGAAGTTTTTTTTTTTTGAGACAAAGAAATTGAGAATCGAAGGTTTCGGACTTCGAAAAAATAACGGTTTTATTAAAAAAACTAAAATATTTCATATATCGTGACTTCCGAAAAATTTTTTGTATTTTTTTCTGAAAACTACATTTAGAAACACAAATTTCGAAAAACAAAAAAAGTGCCGAAAGTTGATTTTTGAGAAAGTTATAGCAATTTAAAAAAAAAAGAGCGGTTTTTTAAAAAAATTCGTAACTTTTTTTGGGTTGGGTAAAAAAATGTGAAAAAATTCAGAAAAAATGTCTTTGGTAAGATAAAAAATGATAAAAAAGTTTCAGCGAAATCGAAGGGGGTCGGGTCAAAACCTCGGTGATTTGGCATGGAATGCCCCATATGCATATTTTGCGTCCTATGATACTTTTTAGCTTGTAATCTTCATTTCTATGCTATCGCACAATTTCTTAAGAATATATGTATATAAAAAATATAGTTTTCGATATATCAAGAAAAATATAATGTTAATAAACCGCAAATCATAGATTTAAACATGTGAATTTTTCCATACATAATCAACTATATAGAGACAATCTGTCACTAATTATATGAATCAAAATATATGGAAATATATATAAAGCTTATTATATTATATTTTATAAATTATATATATCCCATCCATATATGACAAAAATTATATGAGATAATATATGAGATAATGTATATAGGAAAAAAAAAAAATATTATATAAAAATAAATATATTATTATAAATACATAATTCAACATAAGTAAAACCATATACTGATCATTTATCAATACAGATATTTTTACCGAAATATATTTATCACATATTCACCATATAATTTTTTATATATTTTTAACAATATATAGCTTTTTCATGCGGGTCACTAATTTTCATTTTAAAAAACGAGAACTAATGAACGAAAATGCATTAGATGGTGACTTGATAATTTATAACTAGAGTCGGGAGTTTTGCTTTGATTCAAAAATAACAATTAATAATTGATGTTGTCAAATTTTTGATATTACGGCGGAAATATTGGTCGTATACAAAAATGTTTGGAACGAAAGTTGTTCAAAATTTAATTTTATGAAAAAAACGTCTCTTATAATTTTTTTTATAGAACTAATAGGAAAGCCGTAATTTCAAAATTATGTATTTTCATAATTTACGTATTTTCATAATTATCAAAAATTTGAATCACTCATTATGAATCTTAATTTTGGAATTGCGGTGAAAATATTGGTCGTATAAAAAAATCATAAGAGACATTTTTTTTTGAAAATTAAATTTCCTACAACTTTTGTTTTAAAACGTTTTTTATAAGATCAATATTTTCGTCGTAATACCAAATTTTCTAACCATTCATTCGAAATTAAGGCAAAAATCTTGTCCCTACAATAATTGAGCCTATCAACAGAATATCTAACTCGGTCAATGCTATCTGCTCGGATATGAACTTCTTTGATTGTCCCTACCCATCCTTCAGGACGTCTGTCAAAAAGCTGGTACTGGAATACAACGACTAACCACGAACCCCTCCACGTGCAATCTTTTTATCTTTTTGTCTTTATTATCTTAGTGTAGCTATATTACAATTTATCACTTAAAGCGTTATTTCGCCTGTTATTCCCTTTTCATATTATATGTAAAGTGTTATTGTATATTGCCGATTGGCGTTAAATAAATAAATAAATAATAATTGTAATAATTAATTTACATTAAATCTATAAATACCTTAGCTGTAAGAGGGAATAATCTTTCGTCAACGTGCTCCCACCGTTCAGCGCACGACCACAACCAATCTGGATTAACAATTTTAATAGAAGGATTTTTTTTAGCTGTATTAGCTTTTGCAGTTCCAGGCTTGATAGCAACCAAGTGAGTTGTAGACTCTGTTAAATCCTTAATTTGTAAATATCAATGAAATAATTTATGTTAATTTATTTTATCTTAAAAATAATGTAATAGATCAAAAAATAAAGTAACAAAAAAAATTACCTGTGTTACTTTAGCTCCGAATGCCATTGCAACTTTATAAGCACGACTTTGTTCTAATTTATGATTTGTTGGAACTAATCCACTGAACGTTAAACATAAACCTTCAAGTACGCGAATTCTCACTTGTGGTATTATTTCTCTAAGTGGTTTACGATCATTATTTTCTATATGTTTATAAAATTCATTATGTATTCTTCGTAAAATATCTTCCAAATATAACAAATAATCATCATGATCATTATCGTCAACGTCAGTTTCTTCATTCTTCTTTATGTCAGTCAATGGTACGTCCAATGGTTTAGTTTTATTATCATTTATTTTATCGTCACATTTCGTTTCATTTTTATTCCCAACATTGTCATCAATATTTTCTTCAGTACTTTTTTCATTCAATTTTTCATCAGTCGGAGGTTCGGAAGACTTTGAAATTTCACAGGTTTTACTGTCTGATTCTTTACTGTCATCCGTTGATTTACTGATTACTTGATCAATTTCTTTGTTAATTTGAGAATTTTCTTCAGGTAAATTATCATTGATACCATTCCCAATGACATTATTTTCTTTAGTATCAACATTTTGTTGATTTGTGTCAATCTTTACTGATTCTTCTTCTGTATTTGACGACTGATCTAGTACGTCACGTTTTTCAAGACCAGGGGGTGCATGAATGTCTCCTGTATGACGAAAGAAATGATAAGGTTTTACTTGTACTAAATTACCACAACCTTGCCATACATCTTCTCGATCATCAATGATGCAGACTAAATCATCTCCACAAGGAAAGAGTGCTCTGTAACAAAAATATAAATAATAAATGAAATTGTTTTTGTTTTTTTAAATACTTAAATTGCAGCTCGAAAAATTATTTTTACTTTAAATTAGCAGTTTTTGATGCTGGATTAAAACACTCATCTCTGGAAAGTATTCGATGAGAAAATAATTTTCCTTCTTTATCCAATAATGCAGCAACAGTATGAGCATAATTTCTAGCCCCAAATGTACAAATATGTAATTCATACAATTTACTCATTTCTTCAAGAAAATGATTTGTACCAGGTCGTAATCTTGTATGATACCACGGTGAATTAGGTCCATAGAGTTGATAATGAAATACATCCTGAAATAAATATTGTTAATTATTGGTGTGTTCGGATCTTACACCTGGTGCACTGGGGCGTCTGCTGTATGCCCGGGAAATTTTTACTCATAATTAAAATTGTAGAAAAAAAGTAAATAACCAATAAAAAAAAATCTGGGCATTGATTGGCCCAGCGAGCCAGCCCCAAAACTTCCCCCTGTTTTCGAGCTCTTGGAGCCCGGATTATCCGATTGAGACGTTCTCGGCGGCAATCGAAAGCTTTAATCGAGTTCTAAGGCTGATAAAATTTTGGAATTGATCGATCCAACAGTTTTCAAAATATCCAAAAAAAACGAAAAAAAAAATTTTTATTTTTTCGTATTTCCTAAATACCTCAGAGTCTATTTGACTAAATGATCTAAAATTTTCTGGAAATCTAAGTTCAGAAGGAATCTTTCGAATGCCGCAAGAACCATCTAAATCGGTTCATTCATTGGAAAGATATGAGAGGTTTACATCCACTCACACACATACACATACATACATACATACACACATACATACAGACATCTCTCTGAAAATGTCAGAATAGCATCCTAACTCCTTCAAACGTCGACATATGATAAAAACTCGATTTTTGAAGATCGGGGTTAAACCAATAACAGTTCTCCGCATCATCGAAATTAACTTGTTTCTTATTGACTACTGACACTGAATGTTCCGATGTAGGTAATCATGAAAAATATAGTGTATGACTGGATGAAACACTATTTCAGACTGCAGGTGATGTTAGCCAACTTCACCCTAGTCTGAAATCGTCTTGTTTCATCTCTTGTCAAACAATATACTATTATCATGCTTTCTGTCTGCAGAAAATGTGTCTATGTAAATTTTGTGTGCGTGCAGCATGATAAAATTGATTTTTATTTATGTTTCTTATTAGTTAATTATTGATTTTTTTTTGGTATTTATATTGATATTATTTACAAAAATTATTCGTAATCGTTACATTAAAATTTTTTCACTTGAATATTATTTTAATTAGTACACTTGATGATTCATACGTCCGTTTTTTATTGGTTACTCACTTTTTTTCTAAAAAATTTATTAAAATCTAAAATTTTCCCGGGTATCTGGTGGTAGTCGCCGTGCCCTGGGGTGGCGGGTCCGAACACACCATATATTATTGAAAAATAATAAATGAGTACCTTCATTACAGCTGGAACAGTATCATTAGTAGTATGAACAATGGTTTGATCTAAATCAACAAGAAGAGCTAATTTTTTATCTTTTAATAATCTTTGCTCATCTTCTTTGCCTATTTTTTCAGCTAATTCTGGACAAACTTTTAGTTCAGGAATACTATGAACCATCGGTACACTTGCTTCAGATATTATTGTTTCTTTTCCATCTTTACTTAATGCCTCTTGTCGTAAATCAGCTCCACATTCAGCACATAAATCTTTCATTACCGTAGGATGTTTACATCCTGTCATTAAAAGTATCACCTGCCTGTAACACTAATAAATTATGTTGACGCTGAACTACTTCAACTAAATAATAAATAACTAGTATAAGCAATTACTATTCAAATTATTATCTATATTATTAAGAGAATTAGGAAAATTTTGTTCCCGCCATATCTATATGATAGAATTAGTTAATGTTACTAAAATTGGTATCATTGGATAGGTCTTGACTTGAATTTATGCTTTTTCATACTTTAAATTCTTTTTTATTGCCAAGTATTAAAATAAATAGATTTATCTATATCATTCGAATTACATTTAAATTACGCGAGAAAAAAGACGATCGTATTTATTTTCTTTAAATAAATGAATACTTTAATTATTCCGTCACTAAATATGACTGAATGTCACTAAATATATAGCTTTATTATTTATATCGCGTAACTTATTCTAAAATGACGGATTTTTCTACTCCCTTTTGGTTTTAGGAGGCTTCTGAAAGCCAAAAAAGTGTGCACAGAAAAAAAAGGATTCATTGACATAAAAAATCTTTACTCGCCTAAAAAAAATTTTTACTGACCCCAATAAATTTTTTGCATTGTGAATTGAAAACAAAGATTTATTCAGAACTAGAAAAAATAACTTGGTGCAAGGAATCATTTCTTGACCAAAAAAATCTTTTCTCGCTCCAAGACAATTTTTGTATTTAATTGATAATCCATAAAGTTTCTTGGGGCAAATTAAAATTTTTTTGCAGCAAGAATTCCTTTTTTTCTGCGTTTTTTATCAATTTAGTAGTGATTTTGGGCAGTCACGTAGTTTTCTGCACGGCTGCCCAATTTCAAAACACAGTAAGTGACAAATTTTTCGAAATCGATTTCTTAGTATTTTTAGTTCCAGTGGAGTCTTGTGAATATGATTCGATGCATATTTCAAAAATTTTATTTTTGTCAGTTACTGTGTTTTGAAATTGGGCAGCCGTGCTGGTTGCTCGTTATAATTATTATAATTATAGTAAAATATTAATTACCCGGGTTGTATTATATCGCCTTCTTTAGCCAAAATTTTCGTAATACGACCAAATTGTGTTGAACGAAATTTTTTTTCATGATTTTTGGTATCATCACCATTAGAATTAACAGAACAGTATAAAAATAATACACGTCCAGCAGATATCATAGAGCCTGCAGATACGCGCAACTTTTTTATTTTTCCAGGTTGTTCATTTGTTGGAAATGCCACTTCGAGATTAGCCATTATTTATCTTATATATTTTTATATTTATAATTTAAATAATTTATTTTAAATGTTAATTACTCTAATATAACCTTGATAACTTTTATGTACTATATTATTATTGTTTTGCGTTTTTACGCGGGAGATGATATAAACACACATTTACGAGCATCGATTTACGCGATTTTTGTGAGAATCCTCATGTTTGTGTACAACACTTGTAGATATTTATATACAGATAATTATGTGGGTATACATATATACAAATGCACACTAACAACCGATTGTTGTTTAATTCTTAAACTGCTTGTCGGCATATAAATGTATATATATGATGTATGTATAAATTGTTTTTCAGCCAACGCTAGAATGCTACAAAAAATAAACAGACCTCAATAAAGTAACCAATCAGCTGATTTGAAACAGAAAGTTATTTTCAGTGACCAATGAAAATTAATAAACTGCTTAGGGTTGATTTCCAAAAATTGTCGCGTACATTAACGAGAATAGCCACTTTAGCTTGAATTTGACATTGAAATTGCCTGAAATTTGACAGCAAAAATTTAAAAGAAAAATTTGCGATTAATTTTTGCTCAATTTACCCTGATAGCACGAGTTGCTCGTCAAAAAGTTGGTATTCATTAGTTTGCGACCAACTTGACGACAAGTTGTCGACAACTCTACCCTAATAGCACAGTTTGCTTAAGCAAAAGTTTACTGTACAAAAGTTTCGTTGAATTTTTCTTCAAATTTCCGTCAACTTTGGACTTTTCCATTTTTTACGACAAGTTGTATGCAATTTATTATTGAATTTGAAGTAAATTTACTGCTAGAATTAGAATGCAAATTCACTTCAAAAGTTGAATAGACAAAAGTTGTCATTAATTTTCAGGTAAATTTTATGTCAATTTATCGTTAATTTGACTTAAAAAATTATTAAGTATATTTTTACGCTCAAATTGTAGACAATTTTATGTATAAATTTGCTTACCTTCTGAAATGGTAAGAAAGAACATTACCGACCGTTTTTTCTCGTACAAGTTTACCTTAAAATTGAAGAAAAATTAACCGCACATTTTTAGTTTCAACTTTTACTGTGAAATTATCTGCAAATTCGGGCAGCAGATTTCAGGTAATTTCAACATCAAATTACCGTCAATTTCAATGCAAAGTGGCTATTAGGGTAGCTTTTGAAACTTTTGGGTACAGGTTACCGTCAACTTTTTGAGAAAGTTGTTGACGCCAGGGAAGAGCCGCAATTCGAAAGCAGGTTTCTGGGAAAATTGAAGACAACTTTCCGTCAACTTATGGATTTCCAACTTTTGGCCACCAACTTTCTCAAAAAGTGACCGTCAACTAATTGGATTTCCAACTTTTGCCACCAACTTTCTCAGAAAGTGTCTATCAACTTTGGAAATACCAACTTTTGCGGCCAACTTGGTGGCTGGTAACAGCTGTTAGTTTGCTAGTTTCTCGCCAACTTATCAGGGATAACTTTTTACGAGAAAAAAAAGTCAGCAATGTTCATTCTTACCATTTCAGAAGATAAGCAAATTTATACATGAATATGTCTACAATTTGAGGATAAAAAAATAAACAATTTTTTAAGTCAAATTAACAATAAATTGATGTAAAACTTTTTCTGAAAATTGACGAAAAATTTTTGCTAGTCAACTTTGAAGTGAATTTGCATTCTAATTCGGGTAGTAAATTTACATAAAATTGTATAGCAAGTTGTATATTTTGTTTAATGGTTATTTCGTTATTTATTTATCTATTTTTTATTTTCACGTATTACTTATAAATAATTCTTAGAGCATTTCTAATGATATTATACATATTACTAAAGTATATCTGCGTTATAACGTAAAATTTCCATTTCATAATTAAACAAAAAATATGGAAAGGTCAGAAACTGAGAAATAAGAATGACAAGTAATATAATGATAAAGTGATCAGTAAATGCTATCATTCTAAATAGCAATTTTTTTCATTTAGGATTAAAACGTAAATAATTACAGGATAAGTTTGAAACTTTATTGTCTATGTAATAAAAATTACTATTTGAATTTTAAAGATTGTAATTGATACTTAGAAAATTGACGACACGTATTATAAAATTTATTATTTATAATGTTAAAATTCCCCATATTGACATCCGGGTTCCACGATATAATTTCAACGACTAATTTGTAAAGTTTATTTATTTCTGTGGATGGCAATAATTATATATTATATTTATTATTTAAATTTGAATTTTTAATTCCCGCGGAAAAATTGTACGTTGAAAATCCCGCTTGTTGGCGCCATTTTCTGTTGCCGGTTGTAAATATGCATCTATATACAATGTTGTCGGTTGTTGTTTCTTATTTTAAAAAATTACTCAAATCAAATAATATTTTTTTAAACAATTATTTTATTAGAAATGGATTGATTTTTTTTTCCTTAAATTAATACATTGTAAATATAAAATGTTAAATTTAATTTATTAGTAAAGAGATTAAATTAAAAAATAACTTTCAGTAGTTGTGTTAATATTTGTAAAAACAATTCCTTGTACTGCTGGTGTTATGGCTTAAAAAGGAATTTTATTTATTTATTTATTATTATGTACAGAGAAAGCTATAGTGAAATATCAAAGATAATGTATACACCTCATTCATCAGCGAGACAAAAAATTAGACAACAATTTAATTTAATACCTTTAGCTGCAATTGACACTGATGAAAATGATGAACGCTCCAATGTTTTGCAAGGTAGATTTCGTTAACATAAAAAGTTTTTTTTTTTTGTTTTACTAAATAAATGACTAATATTTATTTATAGATCTTATCAAGAAGACCTGGTATATGTGGAGTGTATCAACATTATTTAATTTCACGTGGGATAATGAACGAGTTTTGAAATTATATGCTAAAAGATTGAGAGAGGAAATAGCATCAATTTTACCTCATCATGACGTTGCATATGAAGCTAAAGTTACAGCTGAGGAGAATAATACGACAAAGTCTAATGAAACTGATCCGCCGGCAATAAAAGTATTTTATTATTTTTTCTGCTTAAAATTAATATTTTTTTTATGGTATCATAAATTATTTAAATGGCTGATTAAAAATTCTAACTAAATCATGTGGGAAGCAGTAAAATTTAGGATTTTAACTCTACAAAATTAAACCAGAGATTTTAAACAAAAGCAGGCAAATATGCAGAAATCTGGCAACAATTTTTCCCGCTTTTTATTCAAATTTTATATTTTTCTTTTACTTTGATCATTTATTTGATTCAAGCCGATAAAAAATTAGTATAAAATTGTAAAATATCTTAATTTGGAGTTAGTTGCGAGAATTTTAAAAGTATGAAAAATCAATTGCAGTGTCAGTTTGAGACTTTAAGGAAACATTTTTCAATTTTAAAATCCACAAAATTCACATGAAAATCAAAATTAGTTGATAATTTATTTTTATTATTTAATCAGTCAAGTCAAATAAATTATCCAAAGAAAAATAAACTTCTGAAGAAACAATAGTTTTCAATAGGTCGAAATAAGAGTCCTATTTCTGCACATTTACTTGACAACAGTCTGAAATTAATGTTTTTTTTTTTTTTTTTTTTTTTTTTTATTATTATGTTTTGCTTAATAAGGGAAATCGAATATAAGAAATCAATGATTATCGTTTATTGTCTAGTGCAGGGTGGCCACAAACCGGGGATATCGAGAATTATGAGGGAATTCAATGCAACCGAGAAATATCATGGAAATGCCAGGGAATTTCGAAAAGTATCCGGGAATTGAATTGCGACAGTTAAAAATGTAAAAGATTTTTCAATAATACACTAGTCACAAAAATTAAGAAATATTTTAAAAATTGAAAATTTTTAAGTGATTGTTAACAGGATGTAACTCGAAGGAAAATAGTCGTGCAACGAAAACAAAAAAGACAAACTGTAGCTTCGAGTGTCTAGTTTTCTGATTAGGTCTTTAAATGTTTTATTATGCATGGTCCCGAAGTAATCCTAAGAAAACCATCGAAAAAAAAGTTTTCCAAATTTTCGCTCGTTTTAAAAACGATCTTCGGGCTTCAAAAAATTTTTTTCAATAATTATTATGGATTTTTTGTCACTCTGGAACCGTAAAAAAAAAAAATTTAAAGGCCAGACCAGAAAACTAGACACTTGAAGCTACAAATTGCTTGTTTTTGTTATACGACCATTTTCCTTCGAGTTACAACCTGGAGAAAATCACTTAAAAATTTGAAATTTATTTCATATCCCTTAATTTTTGTGACTAGTGTATTTTGAATTTATTTTAATCATAAAATTTCTGAATAAAAATTTCAACTTACAATAACTTATAATAAAATATTAATTTATTTTATTGACTTTTTTTTGGTTTCTCATATGATTTAATCATCAAGTTTAATTATTGACAATTAAAATATAATAAAAACTTTGAACGTCCATGAGACGAGTAAAATTTCAGAATCGGGGAAAAATGTGAAATTTTTTACTGGAAAAGTGGAAAATATCAGGGAATTTTAAAATCATTTCTTTGTGGCCACCCTGTAAAATAATTTGTACCGTGAATAATAATTACATCCGTAAAATTACGTTGAAAGAATGCATATATAAAAATATTATTGGCAATAATTATTTTAATAAAGAGTTGGGTCAAGTCGAGAGCTTAAAAAAGTAATAATTTTTCAGACGATACGTTGTAAAAGTTTAAAATAAACAACAACCATCGATCTACGTTATATTTTTTCTGAAGAAACTTTTTAAATTTTTAAATACGAATCTGAAAAAAAATTATATTTTATTTTACTATTTCAGATTGAACTCTTCGCAAGAAAATTAACTGAGGAAGTACCGAATTGCATTTATACTGGTCTCATAACATCCTGGGGGTCTACTATTAATGATTCAGAGAATGAAAAATCAGCTAATCTACCACTTCTGTTGTGTCGCGGCAACAAAACTGCGATAAGAGCAGTTAATAAAACTTTGAATGTTATGTTTGATTGTACAATTATTCCACTCTTAGCAACAGAAGAAGATTTGCAGTGGCTTTTACCTGCAATATTACAACATAATAAAAACAACCCTACAAAAGGACAAGTTAAACTAGAATATAAACTTCTGAATACTTTAATTACAGACAGTATTGGCTTTACGTGTGATGTATCAACTCTCAGTGATTTATGGAATGCGTAAGATTTATATAGATTATTATTTAATTTTGGAATTTATTAAATTATTACTATAATCTATTTTACCTTTAATTGTAGAATTTGCGATTCTTCAGATGATAATGATAATGATTCAGAAGTTTTATTAAAACCAGTTCAACTATTTCATGAAGTATTATTAAGACAAACTTTAGTTGGTGCTGGGTTACAACTCGGTCTTTCCAAATTATTTAGGATGACTTTCCCAACTTTTAAAATAATGGATAATAAAGTAAGTGGTTTTTTTTTTGTTCAAGTGGACCACTAGTGTGACCGCCTGAAAAAATGATAATTTTTGGGAATTGTTTTTAAACGCTCCAAAGAAAAAAAATCCCCCACCCCCGCTGCAATGATAGCGACCTTCACAGTCCATGAAATAAAACAAACCAAATAATGTATTAAACTAGAAGGTATTTCCCGTAACATGACCCTCGGGCTAAGAAAAAAATTGAAATTTAACAAAATGGCGGAGTTTTTAAAAACAATTTCAAATTTCGCACGAAAATCTAATGATTTTTTGCCTGTCCAATTAATACTTTTGATTCGATAAAAAAACTGAAGATTTGTGGTTCGTCGAAACATATCAAAGCAGCAATTCGAATCAAATCAATCGGTTGATTTTTTTAGGTAGATTTCTTTAGAAATCGGACTATCGCAATGGGTCTCATGATCGAATTATCAAAGAATTTTGTCACCACATATCTTATTTTACCTAGTAGAGTCAAAAAATACCATCCATTCAAAAGTTTATATATGTATGTATGTATGGTGACACGACCGATGATCCGAGGACAATTGATCCGCGACAATTAATCCGCGACAATTGATCCTTACGACGATTGATCGGTCGATAAAATGCGTGTAACATGAAAAATTACGCCCTTTTTTCACTAATTTTGTGTGCGTGTAATATAAAAAATATACTCACACACAAATTAGTGAAAAAAGGGCGTAATTTTTCATGTTACATGCATTTTATCGACCGATCAATCGTCGTAAGGATCAATTGTCCTCGGATCAACGGTCAGGTAATCGTATGTATATATATACGATATAACGCGCCTTGTCATCACGATAGCGCCCGCAATTCTTAACGGATCTTAATGAAATTTTATACACTTATTTATTAGACGATTACCTTGATCAAGTTCGAAGATGAGCCCAATCGGTCGATTAGTTTGGAAGTTGTGGGTGTTTGAAATTTTTTTTGATTTTCATAAAAATGAATTTTCTGGCTTTATCCTTAAATAACTTTTGAACCGAAAATGATAACTCAATTATGTAAAAAATATCTCAAAATTTGGACGATTAGCTTTAATTTTCACTTTAATACTTCATTTTTTTAAACATCTTTTCTAACAATTTGATGATGTCGAAAATTTCACAAAAAATAAAAAAAACTTATTTTTGCAGCTTAGTGTTTTAATAACTTTCAAATGATAAGGCATAACTCATTTCCTTGAAATTCATGTTTAAGCTTACAAAATAAGTATTAATTACACTATTGTAGCTTTATTGTATTTACATAAGAAATCTATCTCTCCATTCCGGGTAAGGCCGGATGGCTCTTTTATTTCGAATCATAATTGCAGCAATTTTGAAAAATGTATTTTCGAAAACCGATAAGCGGCTGCTCTTCAGATGACTGTAACTCTTCGAGATATGCACTGGAAATTTTAGTATGTGATTTTTAAATGAATAGATTATCGAAGTATGCAAAAAAAAAAAATTGATTTTTCGAAATTTTACACTAGTGGTCACCTTAATTTATCTTTTGTAAATAAAATAATTCGAATATTATTACAGATTTATGCCAAGACAACAGATGATCTTCATAAAATTTTATTGTATTTCAATGAAAAAGCTTTTCAAATATTATACACAAATTTGGATTCAGTAACAAATTCCAGTTCTGAATTAACGTAAAGATTAAAGTAAAAACTTTTGAAAACTAAGTAACACAATTTTTGCAAGTGAATAAATGTGTGTAAAGTTTGATTTCATTTTATAAAATATTAGTTTTGAAAATTATAAATTATTTAAATAAATTAGTTTAAATATTTTTATTTACATCAATTTTCGTCACAAGCATTAACATTCATCACATCCATCTGTAAGAAAAAAAAATTAATAACATTTTTTAATCAAACAGTTATAATAATCATCTTACCGGAAATTCTTTCAAGCCATCTGAATTTTTTTTCCTACAATTTTTAAAAAGAATGTACTGCCTAAAATCAATATATCCATCTGGTTTTGTATCTAGTTCCAATGGAACCGAAATACCCAACACTTCAGACATCATAAATGGTTTCAGCCAAGTTACAAGCGGTGAGCGCCCATTCATATAAAATCCTTCTCGATGGTAAAATAAAAATCCATCTAATGGAAGACTAGGTGACAAATTTTGTAAAAAATTTGTTAAATTTCCATTACAAAAAATATTTGGTAATGATAAAATTGGATATTGATTTAATTCACTTTGTGTACTCAATTCTACAGTCTCTTCGAGTTTAGAATTTAGCCAAAAATGACGAAATTCAGCCTAAAAAACATTAACAATTAAATAATTATAAGATAACTTATCGGTAAATGAATTACTAAAAATCGCAACGTACATCACAATCAAGAAATGTTTGATTGGACCAACTTAAAACATCAAGAACATAATATGATTGTTCTTTTCTAACCCATATACAATCTAAAACAGTACAATTCCTATTATGTTCTCCATAATTTCCTCCTGGTAAAACTGAATTAAATTCAATAATTTTATTACCCCGTCTTGTAAATACTTGAGTTTTACCCTGTAATTTTTAAATTACAATTAAAATTTAAACGTTATTATAATTTTAAAAATTATTATTAAGTAATAATAGTAGGGATGTACATCTAAACCGGCTTAATCGGTTGAAAAAGGTAACCAGGTTAATTAGCTGGCTAGCTCTTTAGCTCAGCCGATTCAACAGGTTAACTTAATTAGCTTAGCTAAGAGCCGAAACGGTTAATTTAATTTTTTATTAATTTACCATCAAATAATAAGAGACAAGTACTTAGAGATAATAAAATTTTAAGCTGAAGACGCAAATGTAATACAGATACATAAAACGATTTTAAAATAAAATAATTACAATTTATAAGATTTTTGAGTTAAAATTATAGATTTGTTTATAATTTTAACCCAGCGAATCAGTAAGTCTTTCAGTGATATCTCTGTTTGTCGACAGCAGGGTAATATTATTTCTGCTAAAAAAACTGTTTGTTGTCAGAAAATGCTAATCTACTAATATTTTTCTATCAAAATAAAAGTTATAAACAAAACTCTACTTTTAACTCAACAATCTGATAAATTGTAATTATTCCATTTTAAAATTGTTTTATGTATTTAACCATGTTTGATTCATCTTTAATATTAAGCAGGACGATCACATCCCCGGTGGAAAATTTTTGGAATTTTCTCTGAAAAACTCAGTTCTAAAGTTCTAAAGACTTTTTCAGAGTTTTTCAGAGAAAAGTCCGAAAAATTTCCACCAGGGATCACTCCTTATCGTCGTAAGTTAAATTGGCTTACTATGAAATCACACAGACACTATCTTCTGGCATGTTATCTGTTTAAAATATTGGAGACTGGTAAACCGAAAATTCTGCGAGATATGTTTAAAGATGAGGATGCTGAGGTCAGACGGTCTGACAAACTTGCAGCCAAAAGCAACAATGTTGCCTTTAAAATACCAAATTTTAGTACTACCACCTTTGAGCATTCGTTTGTTGTGTCTGCAATTCAGTTATGGCAGGAGCTGCAATCAGATGTAATAAACACCTATTCTTTCAAAAAGTTTTAAAAACAAAGCATTTGAATTATTTTTAAATGTAGAAATTGATAGTATCTATCAGCTTGTTAAATCCCACTAATATTAATTATATATTCAGTTTATACTTTATATAGTACTTTACGTGACAATGTATATAAATTTTATATTTATGCCATCTGGCTTTAAGCTGTGGCATATAAATTCAATAAATAAATAAATTATATTACAATTGCTTCTTCAGCTTTAAATTTTATCATCTCGACTTGTCTTCTAACACTGAATGGCAAATTAATAAAAAATTCAATTAACCGTTTTAACCCTTAGCTAATTAGCTAATTTATTTTGAGTTAACCCGTTAAACCAGCTAAGCTGATGAGCAAGCCAGCTAATTAACCTGGTTAACTTTTTTAACCGGTTTAGATGTACAGCCTAAAATAATACATACTTTACAAGCAACAATCAAAGCACGTCGTCCTTTTGGACAAGGTAACATGAACCATTTATCAATAAAATCTTCAGGTACATCAATCATCCATTCTGACAACATCAATGTATTAATATAAAGTTTATTTTTCTTTGATCTACTTTTATTATCAATTACCATTGACTCTTCATGCTCATCTTCTGATAATAAAACGTCTTCTAGTATTGCACGAGCTGAATTTACAATAGCGTTTCTGCTTCTAAAATAATAATTAAGAAATATTAACTCACGTATTAACTGTAAGGTCTATTTTATTTTCAGCTAATTAAATACTTTAAGTAAACGATGTTCAATTAGTTTTAATTGAGAGTTTAATTATCAGTTAAAATTTTTATAAATTTTTAATTAAAGTTCTATTTATAAATACATACTAATTTATTTGATATCTTAATTTTACATCGATTATGTTATTAATTTTTTTTTATAATTAAACTTATATTTAAAATCTTACTCTTTCTGGCGTTTTAATAAATCCTGTCGTCTAATTTCTTGAGGCGAATCATCATAATCAACGTCTAAATTATAATTATTTTTTTTAATTGGTTTTTTGTAAAATACTGAACGGATATTTTTTACATTATTATCATCTAATAATTCAACTGTAACTGGTTCAATCATTTTAATAATTAAATGTAATATTTCATAAATAGTCTAGTTGTGACCAAGTGTTTATACATTAAATGTATCAGAGGTTAGATGTGCTCGGCTGAAAAAAAAATAAATAAATAATGCAACTAAAATATTTTTGTGCGTGAAATATTACTTCATAAAACTCGTTATTCAAATTTAAAAAAAAAATATAATAAAAGTTACTCACCTCAAGCGCAAAGTATCAATTGTACTTTAATCTTGCTCAAAAATTTTTACCGGTAAATTCACTTATTCGAATTAAAGATATAAGCTTGGGTTGTTTTTATAAATATATATATACTACAATTCTTAAGACGAAATAAATTAATACTGATACACTTTTAAATTAAATGACTGAGAAATTCATATGAAAACATCAAATTTTATTGATAATTTTGATTGTATTCGTAATTTTTTATTGGTCACAATATTTTCGAAAGTAAGTACACTGTGAATATTGACTTCCGCCAATTTGCATTAGCTTTAAATGATTTTAAAATAAAACTATTTCAAGTATTCATTTTAAAATGTTTCTTTGATTAATTATAATAATAAATGTAGAAAAACGTTTATTAGTTTAACCAGGTTAATTGTTACTTTAAAGTCTATTAGATCTTGTGACGACAAGTTCAACGCAAGCGCACCGCCATGTTTTGAAGATGGCAATTCAAAAGTTTTGGACACTTTTCATACAATTTGCTGAGAAAACACATACACATACACTGCTCATAGACGTATAAACGCACTGATATGAAATGAACAGCCCTGATTATAAGAAATCTAATTTGAAATTATGTGAAAATCTAAATTACTTTATATTGTATCATATCATAAAATTATAATTTGAAATAATTCAAAATAATTATGTAATTATTTTCTCCCAAGTAGCACAGAGACAACTTTAAGATGTCTTTTGAAAGGATAATATAAAATTTTTTTTGTCTCATAGTCACTTTTTTGTGTATGAATAAGACATGCAAATGTTGGTTCCGAAGACAAAGGAAATTTGTGTTGTTTTTCTTGTCTTATGGCAATTAAAAAGTTGTTTAGGTGACTTATTTTACCACTATTTGTAATTTACTTTTTGTCGTCACTTGTGTCAAGTCTTAAAGAGTAAAATAGTTAACAATAATTTACCAAATACTTGTAAATCGTAAAATAATTTGTGGACACATTTTAAAAATTAATTATATGCCATTGCGTCTTTTACAAATTATTTTATCAAAATTTTTCAAGTGTCCAAAGCTGACCATCAAGTTACCAAGAACGGTACCTTTACCTTATTCCTACTTTTTTTTTCACACTTAACAAAGCAAATGAATAAAACATGTTGACTGGATCAATTTTTATTAAAAATTCATAACTGAACGTACATGAATCAATTGCTATTATTATGATCATAATAAATATATAAATGAAAGTTTATTAATATAAAAGTAACGAAGGGTAAATAAAAATGAAAAGTTTAATTAATCTTATTTGGTATATTAAATTAAATTGATTTTTAAAAATACACCCATGGTTTTGAAAATTTTTTTTTAATAGTATTTTCAGAATATAGAAACTTTGATATTTTATTTAGCAATGGCAAACCCTACACGATTATTCTCCATGTCAAACTCAGTGTAAAAACGTCCAATAAAAACGTCACCAAGAATCCACAGTGGTCCGTTTGGCGGAGGAATATCAATACCCATGAATCCACTGAGACAGATAGTTTTACCAAATGAAGTTACCTAAAATAAGATAATGAATAAGCCATAGTTATTAGTTAAATTACACTGTGGGTTTAGATGATAAAGGTAAACTTTTCATTTTAAATTTCTTGCCTTGATTACGCTCAATGTAATGAATAATAAAAATACTTTCAAACTTTATGATCCTGAAGTTCGTAGACAATCATAAATTTTCCGATTTTCCGTCAACAATTTAATTACAAAGAAAAACTAAAAATATGCACACGTAGAAAATTAAAAAAGCTATAGGTGCAATTTTTTTTTATATTTTTTTTTTTTTTTATAAACTTTTTGTAAAAAAAAATACGTTTTCTTCTGTTCAAATAAATATCCATAGAAATGGTCAGTAGTAAGATTATGTTTTTACTTCTTATACATTACCTAGAGAATATTTACTTGATATTGAATAAATACATCAATCATTAAATTTTTATTTATTTTAATTATCATATTAAATGTCTTCAAAAAATATATCAATTTTTTTTTTTTAACTTCCCGCTAAGAAAATTGTAAATTTTCAAAAATTCGGGAAGTTATTGGTTTCGGTCCGATTTACGAAAATCGAATTTCCATCAGATGTCGACGTTTCGAGGTCCTAGGAAGCTATCCTGACTAATTTCACGATGATGTCCGAGTGTATGTATGTAAATATTCATAACTCTTGAACGGATGAACCGATTTTGATCGTTGAGGTGTCATTCGACGCGGCTTGTTAATGTCTTGAAGCCGTAGAAATTTGAACTTAATCGGTAGGGTGCGTTCAGAGATATTTCAAAAATAAAATTTTTTCGAAAATGTTTTATTTGGATAACTTTTAATTTGCTCGATGGATTTATTCCAAAATCTAATCAACTCTAAAACTCTATAAGCCGCGTCGAATGCCACCTCAACCATCAAAATCGGTTCATTCGTTCAAGAGAAACCGTTGACGAAAGAATTCAAAAAAAAATTTTTTTTTTGTTTTTTCGAAATTTCTCAAAAACAACTCGATAAATCGATTTCAAAATTTGATCAGCTTTAGAACTTGATAAAACACGTCGATTGCCGCCTCAACCATCAAAATCGGTTAATTCGTTCGCGAGATATCGCGGAAGAAAGAAATGCTAATAAATGGTTTTTTTACAAAACAATGGCATACAAAAGTATTTGCGAGCTCGAAAATGTATTCACAATAATGTTTTCGAGCTCGTTGAGCTCGAAAACAGCGGGAAGTTCTGGGGCTGGCCCGCAGGGTCAACTGACAGACCGATTTTTTTTTTTTTGTTTGCAGCTTAAAAAACTCAACCGTTCCGTTATGGCAAGTGTTCAAAATTGTTTTGGGTCAAATTAAGGCTTGTCTCAAACAGAAAGAGTGTAATAGTGTAAATTATTAAAAAATAAAAATAATACCTTGAGTGTGTAATCATCACCAGTTAATGAAAATGCTCGACCGCCAAAAACAAAATCAATTTTAGGTAACGAGGGAATCATACTGCAATTAATCTATTTAAGAAAAGAAATTAATTAATAGTGATTCGAATTACTTATTATTATATAAGTTTATTTATCCACTTACCACAGCTTCACCTCCGGGAAGTGGAAGAGTACCAAGTGCTTTATTAATTGCTTCAATTTCTTTAACTGGACCTGCGATTAAGGAAGTACCAGTGTCCGCAATAGCTTCACAACCATTTTCACAAACTACTTGATCCCCAACTTTTATTCTATAATTTTGTTTACATACAGTATAAAATCTTTACATAAATATATATTAGGGTGCGTCATTTCGGAGCAACGTTTTTTTTTTAAGTGCATGTAGAAAAAATCATAGTTGAACACAAAAAAAAAATTTCGCGCAAAAAAAAAGTTCTATGTTCATTTCAATGTCGAGCTCTTGAAATCGATTAGAACACTACTTTTTTAAGAGCTTGAAATTAAAATGAAAATAACTAAAAAACAATACGGAATTTGAAAAAACTGTACTGATAATAATTTGTAGAGAACAAAAATGAATTGTAAAAAAATGCACTTATTAATTTCAAAATTTTCTAAATGCGTATTTTTTTAAAATTTAATTTTATTAATTATTTACTCTATATATTAATTATTTTACAATTGTCTGATGTCTGCTAAATTCACACTCATAGAATAAAATTGTCAACAAAAAAGACCCTATAACATTTTGTGATGAGTCTGATAGTTTCGCCGGAAAAGTAAAAAGATCTCCAACTTTACGTAGATGAGCTCTAATAACTTTTGAACAGATGAATTTATCAAAAAATGATAATAGACCTTTTTTGTTGAGCGTTCAATTTCCTACGAAAATATGTGTTAGTCTATTCGATCTATTGATTTGTTAACGAGTTAAAAACACTCAAAGTTAAAAAAAAAAACAAATTTTCCCGTGTTATTTAAATGGGAAATCGAATTTTTCAATGAGCTAGGTCTGTAATCGACATAGAATTTTGTTTCTTGCGCGAAATTTTTTTTTTCTGTTGATCTATGATTTTTTCCACGTGCACTTAAAAGAAAAAAATGTTGCTCCGAAATAACGCACTCTAATATGAATATAACGATTGACTTTATTCATTGTATTTAGATAATGAGTATATGAGATAATAATTGCTTAATATTGTATTTGCATTTTCATATTTTATTTTAGTTTGCCCAAGAAATTTGATAAACAGTCAACGAAACGTTGCTTTTTTTTTATAATTTAGCATTTGCTACTTATTTAATGTAAGTACTCAAGATCTTAAATTTGATTTGTACTTATAATATTTAAATAATAAAGAATTATTTAGTAATAAACATACCTGTCCATTTTAAATTGCCAGTAAGCTTGACGATCAACGGATACATATGTAAAATCACCATCATAGTGATCAGGATCAGAGCCACCAAGAATCATTTCACCTCCAACTTGAGCTTGTGGATCTCTAAAACAAAAAAATTGTTAAATTGATTGAAGCTTTTTTTTAAACTAATGATTAAAGTAATGTTTTTTTTTTTTTTTTTTTAATTTATTACCTGTTCAAATAAAAACTAAAGATTTTTTTCGATATTAATCCTTGGTCATACATACTGTAGAAAGGAGGCTTAACACCATCAACAGCAATTCGGTCATAAGCCATACCTAATATACCATCGAATTTAGCAGCAACGAATGCGAGTCCTGGTTCACTCATTGCTTCAGCAAATGTTTGATCTTTTATATCCATTCCAGCCAACTATTATAAATTATATTTGATTACTAATAACATTACACTGTAAAAATCGGGAGTGAATACAGATTTTATTTCAATCTAAATTCACTCCGTCACTCGGAGTTCCAGAGTTTTAAAAAAAATTCACTTTGCATGCGGAGTGAGTAGGGATTTTTTAATGGGCGGAGTGATTTCGAAGTGACGCGGATTTTATTTCAATCCGCATTCACTCCAGTCCGGAGATTCAATACTTGAATAAATTCATTTTAATAGAAACAGCTATTAATTAGAAACTTAATTATTTCAATAAATAATTGATTGAAATATTAATAATTAAACTATATATTGAATAACTATAGTGACATAGTTTTTGTGGGAATATTTTATATTTCGGTACAATATGAAATGTTATCTCGTGATATGATTGATGTAAATCATACGACAGTTTGTGACTCAATGGAATAATATTTATGAAAGTTTTATTATCAGTCACAATATCAAAGACCTAAGGTCACTATTGTTACGTTATGGCTTTAATTACATTTAAATAAAAATTTTAGAAATTTTTTTTTTAAGTCTCGAATTATTTATTCGACATAGTGGGCGAATAAATGGTTCGACACTTCTTAGAATTATAAGTAAATTAATAAATCGTTACTTTGTTGGTGAGATTATTTATTTTCACCGCCAACAATGTAACGGAAATCTCTTGCAATAAGAGAATCGCCGTGGCTCGTGAAGAGTCTAAACTCATGACGATGCATGAGACTCGGGCCACGATGGTGTTCACCAGAGCAACCTGAGATACGACACTGCAATAATTAATTTTTATATTTCATTGTACTCTGGGTGAAAATCCAGAGCAACTAGTCAGCCGATGAACATCCTAGCTAGGACGTACGTTCTTATAATTAAAACGTTTTGTTTCAATTATCGGACCCTACAAAATACCTCAAAATTAGAGAAAGCTCAGCAACGGGTGCACCTGGGGTCGATTGACACCCTAAACGCCACCCACCTGGTAATTTTTCGTAAAATTGGATTTTTCAGTTTGTAACTATGTATTAGTAATTTTTTTGAAAATTAATATTTTCCGAAACTCCCTCCGAGAAATTCACTCCGAGGGAATCAAATAAATAAAGTCATCCACTCCGAAATTTTTTTACAGTGTAACAATACAATACAGTGGAATAGAATAGAAAACAAATATTCTTACGGTAACAACATCCGTTGATAAAAATCCAGAAAGGCTGCCAGATCCATATCTGATGGCAAACTCGGTGCCATTTACTTTGTAAGTTTGTGATTTTCTGCTATCATATTTGTTATGTAACACTAAAAAAATAAACATTTTAATAAATAATAAAAAAAAGTAAAAAAAATATTTTATCGACAAAGTAATGAACTATTTTTTTCTTACAACAAGCAATGTTTGTGTAATGACACTTCTTCGATGGAATCCAAAGGTTTGATGATCCAGTATCGAACACAACATTGAATTTCTGTGGTGGTTTACCGATTGTTATTTCTCCATAATATTGAGCATCCATATAATTTGATAATGGCTCTGGATTTCCATCGTAAAATTGATTGCTGTATCTTATACGTATTTGATTAACATCTGTTCCAACTTCCTTTAAAGTATGTCGTACACTTTGAATTTTATGCACCGGGATTCTATATAATAAATAAATTATTAATGTAAATAACAAATAATAAGTGATGATATTTAGAGTCACTATAAATACATCCCGAGCCAAAAAACAAATTCGAGTTTAATCCTCAAAAGCCTCAATTCCTTTGATGTTTTATTTGCCGCCCAGAAAGTAACTCTACTTTAGTGCTCAAAATCCTCAATGAGATCTATGAGGTCTAAATGCGAATAATTTATCGATTTCAAATTATAACTAAGACCTCAAAATCCTCAACGAATGGAAAGTTATATTTTGGACTTTGAAAAATTTTAGATAGAAAAGGGAGGGAAGAGAATACGTCGAATGAGACTTTTGAGGTTCAAATGTGGATAAAATTATTCCTGTATGTTTTGAGTATTTTGAGGTTCTAATCCAGATTATGTTATTCCAGTTTAGTCCTCAAAGTGGTGAAATAATTAGTCATAACTACTACTTTGAGGACTAAACTAGGATAACTTTCAATACTATTGTCAATCTTAAAATTCTAAATTGATCCTCAAAAACCTCATTGAGAACTTTGAGACTTAAATCCGAATTTATTTTTTGACTCGGGATATTTTACAGCAAAAATTAAATTTAAATAAATGTTTTATAATGAAATTGAACAAGAGTCCGTTTATTCAAAAATCGATTAATTTAATTGTAAGTATTTAATGTCAACATAGACCTGTATCCTTATAAGTAATTTATGAGCATTACAATAAATTCTGAACATTTCAAAATAATTATTGCTGTTCTTTTTACAAAGAAACAGTGCTATTACTTATTTATTTAATTGATTAATTTAAATAAATGGAAAATTATAAGTGATAAGTGAATAATGACCCTCTTTAATTAACACAAAGGTCAACTTATAATAGTGCGATACTATATTTTCGATTTCATTTCATGCGCATCATTTAATTATCATTGTCAATAAAAATTATAAATATATATATATAAATAATACAGTTGTAATATTATTTTAATACAGCTAAAATTTACAAATTTATACAATTAATATAACGGTAAAGTTGACGAACATTTGACAGTTTCTAAAATTTGAAAATAATAAATTAAAATTTTTTTAACAAAAAAAATTATAAAATGGACTTTTAGAAAATTCTAAAGTCAGTAGATGCGTTTTTTTAATTTTATTAATTTAATTGTATAATTTTTTTATATGTAATTTAAAAATTGTCTTATGTTTGCTACATTTACACTCATGCAATTAATATTGAATTAACAGTATTATGAAATTAAAAAAATATAATTAATAAAAATAAGATTACCTCACTAGTGTCGCATTAGTAAACGTTAAAATAACGGCAAGCCATGGCAAAAAACGCCACATCTTTAAAAAAAAAAAAAAAGAATAAATTATTACTTAAAATTATTTATGCGATCGAAATAAATTATTTATTTTAATGATTGATAAATAATATAAAATTATTACAATGTAAGATAGTTTTTATTATTCAGTAAAACGTAATAAAATGTTCAAGAAAGGAAAGAACGTTTGGTCGTGGATGTTAATAGCGACTGAAGCGCAAGTACCGTTGTGAAGTAAAATGGTCAAAGATTTATTTACGTTTTTCGTTGAATCACTGTCTGATCATATGACTCAGTCAATAGCCAACCACATCATACTTTTCAAATGCCTTATCGCCTTTTCTTATCCTTGTAAAATATAATTTACATTACAATGCATTGAATATAAATAAAAATTACTAAAAGTAATTATTATTTAGACATTTTATGAGTAAATATATTTTTATTAATTATAAAAAAAATTATTTGTTTGTATACAAAAATTATTCATTAATTTAAAAATATAAAATTGAGTTTTTTCTTTTTTAATTTAAAATTTTGTTTTGCCCAAAGCAATCGTTCCATTCAAATGAAATTCAGTGTAAAATTGCATTAAAAATGCTCCGCCGATTGACCAAAAATCTAAATCCTCAGTATTTGGTATAAATGGTGATAAACATATTTGCATCCCATAGTAAACCAACTGAAAGTTAAAGAACAAAAGTAAAAATAAGTACAGTATTATTTTTTTTGTGAGTTAAATAATAAATTATCAACGTACGTGCTGAATATAATACTTTGAGTCGATTTCAAATTCAGTTCCACCAAGAACAAATGAAACGCGTGGTAATTTTGCAAATGTTCGACAATCAACCTTAAATAATATACAACAATGTTAAAATACATGAATAAATTACTGAGTATTCCAAGCGGTACTCAAAAATTGCGGACTTTTTGTTAAATTTAAGGAGGACCACTAGTGTGAAATTTTGAAAAAATCATTTTTTTTTGCATATTTCTAAAGTCTATACTTTCAAAAATAACATACTAAAATTTCTAACGCATCTTCGAACAGTTTTTTTGAGTTACAGCCATCTGAAAAGCAGCCGGTTTTCGGAAATACATTTTTCAAAATTGCTGCAGTTATAACTCGAAAAAAAATCATCCGATCGATTTGATTTGAATTACAGCTTCTTTTATATATATGTTTCTCCGTACCGCAAACCTCCAGTTTTCCGATCGAATCAAAAATGTAATTTTGTTAGGCCAAAAATTATCAAATTTTCGCGCAAAATTTTAAATTTTTCTTAAAAACTCCGCCATTTTGTTAAATTTTAATTTTTTTCTCAGCCCGAGGGTCATGTTACGGGAAATACCTTCTAGTTTAATAAATTTTTTGGTTTTTTTTATTTCATGCTCCGTGAAAATCGCTATCACTGCAGCAGTAGGAGGGGGTTTGGAGCGTTAAGAGATGAATAACTCGCTAAATTTTGAATTTTTTGGTCCAAAAATTTTATATATCCAAAAATATAACCATAAAACATTAAAACATTCCATGCAGTAGTTTTCTTTAGAAAAATTCCTAAAAATCATATTTTTTTCAGGCGGTCACTAGTAGCCCCCTTAAGATTGTTGACTTAAATTCAACAAAAGTCAACAATTTTTATTGTACCGTTTGGGATTATTGAGTAATCTTTATAAAATTATTTTACTTTGATAAAAATTAATTCAAAAGAATAAAATGTAATTTTCAAATAAACTGTTTTCACAGATACATCTTTAACTTATTAAATAAAATTCATCATTCAATGCATAAAGTTAAAATTTATCGAGTCATTACAGGTATTCGAAAATTTTAATTGATTTTTGAAAATGCCTCTTTTTGAATCATCATTTATTTTAAGGGTCATTCCAATTATGCAAAGAAAATTTGGTAAATCATTTTATCTTTAATAGGGAAAAGGTACCATTTTTGGCCACTGCTCCATTTTTGGACATTTAATACTTTATTTTAATTAATGAAAAAGTGTAAAATAAAATTACCATTTAAACGGTGGGATAAAAGTATTTTTTTCACATATTTTAAAAATTAATTATGTCATTACGTTTTTTATATATTATTATATTTAAAATTTTCAGGTGTCCAAAACTGGTCGTAACTTGGCCAATAATGGTACCCCTACCCTAGTTGTAGTTAAATTATTACCATGTATCTATAGGGCCAAGCTTTCACAATTTCTTTTGCTCCTAATAAATTATTTATTTTCATAATGTCGTTCTGTGGTCCTGTTATCGTATTTACACTGGTATCAAACACAGCTCTACATGACGTTGTACAAAATGAATGAGTTTTATTAACTACCAGTCTAAAATAATGCAGTTGAGTAGATTATTTATTGCAATGAAAATAAAATAATAATAATAAAATGAATGAAATACCGGTCAATTCTAAACATCCAGTATTTTTTAGCGATAACGGGTAACCATGTTAAATTTCCATCAACATGATCTCGATCAACTTCTCCAAGAATTAAATTACCTGCTCTATCAGTAGTTTCATCACTACAAAAATTGCAAAATTGCTTTTAAATAAAACTAATATTAAACAGGGTGGCCACAAAGAAATGATTTCAAAATTCTCTGATATTTCCCGGTCTTTCCAGTAAAACATTTCACATTTTTCCCTGATTCAAAAATTTTATTCGTATCATTAAGATATTCAAAGTTTTCACTATACACTAACGCAAAAAATAAAAGGAACAGGAAAATTTTATAAATTTTTTAGTGAATTTTGCAAGGCTGTAACTTCATGAAAAATAATCGTATCGAGATTTTAAAAAAAAGCGTTTTATAGCTTGAAATCTCTAGCTTAAGGAGCTCAAAAACAGCGGAAAGTTTTGGGGCTGGCCCGCAGGGTCAACCGATAGACCGATGTTTCGTTTTTGTTGCACGACCATTTTCCTTCGAGTTACAGCCTGTTTAAAATTACTTAAAAATTTTCAATTTTAATTTTTGTGACTAGTGTATTATTGAAATTTTTTTTAATTTTCAACTGTTACAATGAAATTCCCGAATACTATTTGAAATTCCCTGATATTTCCCGGATGCATTTAATTCCCTGATAATTTCCGACATGCCCTGTTTGTGGCCACCCTTTTAAACGACATTCAAAAAATGCAATTATAGTTTTTCTACCGATTCAAATATAATGTAAACACTGGTTTTTTAATAATTTTTTGTGCAAGCATGTTATAAAAAAATGGTTTTTGAGTACAATGACTTAAAGTCGAAAAACCAAGACCAATAATTCCATCGGCTTTTGTCATCACAAATGGAATTGTGGACATATGAGTCATCTCTACAAATAATTGATTAGCAACTTTTAAATGAGCAAGCTGAAATATTTAATATATTAACTTAATATTGTCATATGTGTTTTATTATAATAATTGATATAATAAACATGACATACATGAAAATGATCAATTGAAACTATGCCTCTCAAACTTTCAGATTTACTTTCAATATTACAACTAGTTCCATTTTCTTTATACGTCGAAGATTTCGAACCGTCGTATCGATTGTGAATCACTGAAAATATTTAAAATAAAATTTTGATTATAAAAATTAAATAAAAATAAATAATTTACTGCAAGCAATTTCAAATAATCCACAATGTTGAGAGGGTATCCATGAATCAGACCATGTTGTGGCAAAAATAACTTTAAATTGTTGAGCTGGTCTCCCGATTCCAATATTTCCATAATATTCAGCCTATAAAGATACGATATAAATAATATTATCTTCTAGAAATAATAAATTAATAAATAAATTAGTTCATACATTTAAAAATTTATAAAGAGCGACGTCTTCATAAGTTTGGTTTGGAGTTTTAATATCACTCGGAACTTCAGGTTGACGAAGAGTGTTATCATTGAATAACTCAATTCTAAAGATAAAAATAAAAAAAATTATACTCATGTTACTGGTGAGAATGAATCATGTAAGATAAATGAATTGTAAAATAGGCATTAAAGTATCTAAAAAATCATATCTTCAAGTAAATTTCAATATGAAAAATGTTTAAAAAAAAAATATTTAGTTAATTTAATTAATTATATGTATAGTACTTACACTATTGCCGTATTTACGTAGCCAAAAAATATTATAACTAATAAAATTTTTATCAAGTTATACATAGCGATATTGTTGTTTTTCATTACTTTTAACTATTATTCATAAATGTATTGTCTTTTGTTGCTTAACTAATTATTAATAAAAACAATAAGAACGACATTCACAAACGACTCAATTTCCTCATAAATTCGGGATCCCCGTCAATTTATGAATAAACGCCAACGAATTTACAGAACAGAGCGACATCACCGAACCAAAAGCGAACTCTGTTATCACTTCATGCGAAGTGATAATTATGCAGCGCGAAAAAGAAACAATTGAGTTAATATTAAATTTATATCAACTTAATTAATCAATTAATTGTAATATTTACTTATTTAATTATAAAATTACATATATTAGTATTTGAACACTTTTACTAAATTGTACAAATACAAGTATTTTGTGTAAAAATGAACACAAAAAAAAAAAGTACATTTAATCATCAAATTTATAAGATACTTTTATTACACATTTTTATACTCCTGTAATATTATAATATTTATTTATATTCCTGTTATAAGTCGAAAAATAATATTAAGTCTGTAATCAAGTTATAGCTGCACATTGCACTGTTACGTTATAATTATTAAAATCATAATTTTTTTTGTACCAAAGTTATTATATATAACTGAATTATCAATAAATAAATATTAAAAAAAAAAAAAAACTAAAGAAAAAAAAGTAAATCTGGAATAATTATTAATTAAATGAATTTTAAATAATTTTTTTTTTCTTTTCAAATTGTCTAAGTTTTGAACCTACACATTCCACATTAAACACGACAAACAACTACGAGTCAAACATTTGACTTGTAAGGAAAGTCGATATATATTTTTCATTATTATTATTTTTTATTACTCAATACACCGTAGAATATTTTTGGACATTAATAATAAAAGTCAACAGGAAAATTTGTTGCAAGAATAAATATAGATATGATTCTACGGTGGATTGAAATTTTTAAATGAATAGAAAAAAAAAAAAAGTTAACCGGAAGTCAGCGATGCTAGTCTTACATAGATATTTGGTTTTTCTTTCTTTTTTACTAAATTGTGATACAGGAATGTATTAGTTAACAGAAAAATAAGTTTTTTTTTGCCGTTAATACCGTAAAGTTATCTCTGAAAATGCTAAATACAATTTAACATTTGTTTAGATTCGGCAATATCTTTAGCGAGAATCGAATATCTCACAGCATCGCATTAAAATATTTCCGAATTACAAATATAGTACTTATAACATTATTTGCGTACTTATTTCTTATCGTAACAATATAACAGGTTAATGTGCATGGATTTGCATGTAGGAGAGGACGAGTATGAAGAACGGTAATATAATACATATATTTAGGTGGGATACTATAACACTATTTAACTTAATGTATGATAATCCATGAAAGATGAGATGTTTTACAGTAATTTAACTTTGATATTGTTGATTGAATAAAGAAAAAAAAATTAACAATGCAATAATCTTTTCGTCTTCTCCTACTGCACACTGATGATTCTGTTTAAATCTTAATTAACGCTTAGATGATGGTAATGTCCATGGATTACGGTGTACAGATGACATAATTAAAATATTAGGCTGCAGTTTTGGCATCACCGTTGCTTTCAGCTTCAACAACGGGTTTGTCATCAACTTTAGCTTTCTTTTCAGGAGCTACGCCATCAGTAGCATCCACAGCTTCTGAACCAGCAGTGGATTTTCTCTTTATGCTACACACATCTTCCTCGACAGGTGTTACTGTAATTATAAATAACATAAAAAATTAATTTATATGCATAGAATTTAATGATTTTGTCATAAAGATAATTTTACCTGGTGAGTCACCATTTTCCGTCGACGCAACTTCTTTCTCGTCGGTTTCTTTGTCTTCTGTTGAGCCATTTTTTTTGGCATCACTGTCACCTCCGTTCTCAGTCTCTGATGATCTCGAGTTTTCATTTACTTCTTCCTCGGTGACCTCCTTTTTCTTTTCTTCCTCCACTATTTTTTTCTCTGGGGAAGCAACGACTTTGGTTTCTCTATAAAATACATTAATGGATAATTAATTTTTGAAATTAAAAGCAATAAATCACGTAAATTTCCCGCGAATATTAATAGTCGATGATTATTTTGTTAGTCACGTGTTATATTTTTTCTATTTTTTTTTTTTTTATTTTTTATTTTTTTTTATTTTACGATAGTGACATCCCGCCAGACACAAATCTTATCTTTGAAGAAAACATGTGGTGCCCTCTAAGTTAAACAACCTCATCCCTTCTTTTCCCGCTGACACCGACAAACTCATGGCATTTCAACGCGGCAAGTCCTCGGCTCCCTCAATTTCCGTAACTTCATGCATCGTTTCTTTCTTTTTACTCGGTAAGACATGTACTTTTTTACACATGATACTTTTATACATGTATACTATCTATAAGCAACAGTAAAATGGAAAATAAATAAAAAGAAAAAAATAAAGACAATTCCGGTGACTATGAAAGCGAGACGCCGGCTACTATACTAGTGTGTAGTTGAGTTTACAACAGCCGTAGAATTGTTTGATGCTTCCACAGTTTGGTTGGAGAGCCAGTGGATCGATATTCCGGCCGTTCTCTTTTGGAAGTGACGCGCGTACAGTCATCATCAAAAAGCCAGTTTATGTTTCGCTTGACTGTATCAATTCTACATTTTACATACTGTATACGATTGTACTCAAGATGTGTTTATACACGACCTAAATCCTACAGTTGACTGTGTACCCGCAGGAGCGTGTTGGTAATATATATATATATATATATATATATATATATATATATATATATATATATATATATATATATATATATGTAACTTATGCGCCTTCAGGTAATCAACTTTCACAATACAAGGGAATACTAGTGAGACCCGGCATCTAATATAAACACGATCTGGTTTTTTATTTCAGGTAACGATGTAGCAAAAAAAAAAAAAATTATTTTCCAGCTATGATAATTTGATAAATATTTAAATATTGTCAAGTAGACAATTTGAAAGATGAGTGGGACGATGACAAAAAATAACTCAAGCGGCCGGCGTCCCCTGGCCCTCCTAAGCGAAGTATAATTTTCTATAGCGTCATCCGATGCTACCTAATTTTCCATCACTATTTGTCACAAATTATTTTTAAAAATCGACACAACTATCGGTATTTACTAACCACTAAATAAAAATTTAAGTTTTTAAATAATTCCTACATTTTTATAAAATATTGAGACAAAAAAATCGCTGCGCCGTCATAACGCGTTTCCCGCGGATTTTTTGTTATTATTTTTTTTTTTATTTCGAATAAAAACAAGTGACGACAATAAAAATAAATGTATTAAATAATTGAAAGAATAATTAATAATTGATTAATGAAGCATAAAAATATAAGTTATAATTGAAGCTCGAACGGCGTTGCTATCGTAGCGTGGATTTTACGCAAGACCGTTGCCATATATAATTTGTTTTTTATTAAACCAAAATAAATGTACACTTAATTAATACTCACTTAGAATCGACGTCAGCCATGGTTGTTGATCAATTAATGAGGAAGCACTTAGGTACACTTGAAATCCTTGGGATTAAATATTTTTTTTTAGTTTTAATGTAAAATATATTAATAGGTACTAACGAGTGAGACACAAGAGAAGCGAAGCACCAGAGAAACACTGACGTTACGTACCAACGCGCAAATGGCAGAGAGACTTGTTCTCAACCACTCTCGACTCTCGGATCGCTTCAATTCCCCCTCTCATAATTCACCGGCCGGCAGCGGCCTTCAAACGCTTTTCTTTCCCGCTCCTTTCCAGATGGCGTTCAAATTCATCATTGTGTGTATAGAAATATATATAGGTATGCATCGTATGCACACGTAATGCTCCAAGCCACTTACTTACTCAGCCAACAATAAAAATTATTTTTATATGATACTGAAGATGGTACTGAAGTTAACCGACGTCCAATAATTTTTTTTTGGATTTTTTTTAAACAATAAATTGTAGAAAAAAAGATATTTGAAAAAACTGCACCTATAGTTTTTAAAATTTTCTACATGTGCATTTTTTATTTTTATTGTTTTTTTTTAAGTTAGCTGACGTTTAATAATTTTTTTATTTGTTTAAAAACAATAAATTATTTTTAAAAAATTGCACCTATGGTCTTTTAGATTTTTTACCTGCGTATATTTTAAGTTTTTCTTTATTTTTCAAATTGAATTGTTGAAATAAAAAAATTCGAAAAATTTAATTGCCGGTTAACTTCAGGATCATAATTTTTAGTTTAAAAAATTAAAAAAAAAATTTTTTTCAATAAATAAATTTAATATTTCTCTGTAAAAAAAAAATACATATTTGTATTGGCGCTTTTTCTTTAAATTTTTTCAACTTATTTGTAGATGTGTATCTCTTAAAATACTTAGAAACTGCTTGATAGTGTCGCCGAAGCCGGTAGTAATGTGAGCAGGTCCGTACCTTGAATTTATTTCTCCTTTCTCATCTCACTTTTGTTCTACGAATAAGCAATGTCAGCATTTTTAAAAATAATGTAGTGTTTGGGTGTATTTTTTACGCTTGCCATTGTTACTAATTTATAAATTTAAATCTCAAAGTACAAAGTTTATTTTAAAGGATAAAAAACATGTCTTAGTATTTACGGTTTTTTTAAATTTTTAATTGATATTGAAAATATAATAAATGCATATAAATTACATCAACTTAAAATTGTCCATGCAATATTTTTTGAGATAAAGTATGCAATCTAGGTAGTACATTTAGAATGTTCTAGAACCTTTGCGTTTGGCCTCGTTTCCGGCGCATGGATATAATAAAAGGTGCGCAACATGAGTCTTCTATCACATATATCGGATACGTTTTTAATTAAAATTAATAAACTATTAGCTCATAAAGTTCTTTATCATCAATTAATTGAAGATGCAAAATTAATAGAATTGTTATAAATTATCAGAACTAAAATAATGCTCACAAAAATTTTAAATTTTGACATAAATCCATAAATTACGTAGGGCTTCTTTATTAATTTTCTATAAGGGTGCTCTGAATAATCTTAGATTCTATTAAAATATCTGTCGTATTATTTTGTACATATATTGGCGCATGCGTGTAATCAATCGGTCATAGATCGACTACTCTAATTAACCATTTGAAAATTCGTTATAAAAAAAATTTTTACGGATAGTTTATACTTTACATATTAATAAAATACATGATTTATTTTTTTATCTACTTTGGTTGTGTATGGAAATTGATGGTTTCATTGAATGACTGAGGGTTTTTTTTTTGTTTTTCGTATAAATACTTTTTTTTTATTTTACGGAGCACGCGCCGACAGTCATCGTGTAATACACGAGCACGTTTTACTCGAGCGGGAACAGCTGCTGGCAAAACCGTCGCAGGTGAAAATATGCCGGGCAGATGTACCGTTTTTTAGGGACGACCACAAGTTACTTCACGTACTAAACATTATATCAGTGTAGGCAAAAGTAATGGAAGATTTTAATGGTTGGTTATTTTTTTTTAAGCTTTTTGTATGAAAATAAAAAAAAGCTCGGGATCTAATTCGCCAGCATACTTGCATGACTCAAAATAATATTATAATTATTAAATTTATCTTTAACGACAAATTATACTTGAGATTAATAAAAGTTAAAAATATTTTTTTTTTTTTTTTTTTTTTTACAAAGCCGTTAAAATGTGATAAAAAATGTTATTGAGTACACCTATGTACACACAAAAAATGTTATTGAGTACACATTAGTTCAATTGGTAATAAACGAATTTAGTCTAATGAGTTTGATAAAATTAATCTAATACTGAGAAATTTCAAATAGATAAAAAAAAAATATTTTTTTTTAAAATTAAAAAGCTTTTTTTTTTTTTGTCTTTTATCGAGAATGGGGAAGCTCTATGACGTTGTTATTAAAAATCGATTTGCCCCCGTCGTCACGATGAAAATAATCGAGGTCAAATGAAGAGAGTAAATTAAAATTTTAATCATTACTATGAGTTTTTATACCGATATCTATATTTTATAGATTGTGTGATCGATTGATTTAAAAAATATAAAATTGAAATGATATTGTGTTAAAAAAAATTTCTATCTGCATGAAGCGCAATTTGTTTTCATGAGATTGTGAGTAACATATGAAGCCGGACGTTATTTCGACGGTACTAACTCAACCTACGTCTTCGTCTTTTACTAATAGTATTTAACTAAATATAACTTTGTGCATGCGACAAATTTTTTACTCTTCTTGGCTGCTTATCAATTTTTCTTTATTTCCAGTACTTCATTGAGTTCGCTTTCAATTTGAAACACATACGATAACACACATATTATACATATTTATCTAGATTGTGTTTGTGCGTCAATTCCTTTAGGAATTTATAGTTCATTGATCTACAGTAATTTTTTTTTTATTTGAAAAGATGGTCATGAAATAATTTGTCAACGTTCTGCTCAGTTACTTTGAATTATATACTTGCAGCTATTTTAGATATATGTAATTAAAATATAAAGAGGAAGTAGAACGAAACTTTGATAAAATATATATACAGGTGGTTTCAAAAGTCCATGGATGCGAAAAATTTAATAATTTTTTTTTATAAATTGTATTTTAAACCAATAATTAAAACTAATAATAGAAGACATTTTACTTTATTTTTAAATACAATATTTAATCAGTTCACGTGTGGTTAAAATAAAATCCACGTGGTGATTTTATAAACGTGACTATCGTCTATTGTAATAGCAACAGTTCGTTTTTCTCTATCTAAATTCAATCTTAACCACTCTCACAGGTCATATTTCTTCGCTGAGTACGGCTTTTTTTTATTTCTAGTAGCTCGATTTAATCTAAAGTTATAAGAGCTCGCCGATCGTTGATTCTATTACTATATGTATGTAATGGGCAAAATAAAACGTGATGATAATACAGTAGTCAGTAATAAGTCATACAGGTGGCCAATGATGACGATAATTCTTTTTTAATAGGGGTGTGCGAATCGGGTTCGAATCGAATATATCTATTCGATTTCAATTTTTTGAATTATTCGAAAATTTTTAAATTATTCGTCAATTCTAGAATTATCCGAAAGTTTTTTAATTATTTGTAACTTTTCAAATTGCTCGATCCGAATTGAGAAAATTTTCCATGATTATTAGGGCGTTATCAGATATTTTCGGCCGAGTTTTTTCGGAAACAAAATCTCTAAATACAATATACAGACCGCACATTGATGCATTACTGTCTAATCTAGCGAAGTGCGCTTTAATTGTTTGATAATAATATTCGTTTGTTGAAGGGAAAAACTCGGCCAAAGCTTCCATTTACTGCACAAATGCAACAAAGATAGTACCGTTCGTGGGCTTGAGTGTAATAGAGAGAAAAGTGCGAACCCCTCACAGAAAAAACAGTTAACTTGAATCAAGGAAAATATTCTTGATTCAAGAAATTTTTTTTGATCGATTCGGAAAATAAAAATTTATTTGCCCCAAGTAAACAATTATCTTCAAATTTTTATCTTGAATCAAATTTTTTTTTCTCACGTAAACATATTTTTACGTCAACCCGTCGGAGAGAGAATACATTTTTGACTAAGAAAAATTTAAGTCTTTATTGTAGAAACAAACTTTTGGAGCAAGAATATTTTTTTTTCTTGGCCCAAGCAACTTTTATTTTCACTTAAGCAATTTATTTTTCGGAGCAAGATAATTTTTTTCTTGGGCCAAGGGTTTTTTTTTTTTCAATCAAGACGTTTATTTTTTGGAGCAAGAAAATTTTTTCCTTGGGCCAAGAAATTTTTTCTTAGCCCAAGTTAACTTTTTTTCGTTCAAAACTTTGATTGTTTGGAGTAAGAAATTTTTTTTCTTGGGGCAAGAAAAAGTTTTTTGGCCGAAGTTAAACTTTTTTTCGTTCAAAACGTTGATTTTTTGGCAAGAGATGACTTATTTTCGTTAGCCAAGAATTTTTTTTCTTAAACCAAGAAATTTTCAATTTCGCTTCAAAAATGAATTTTTTGGAGCAAGAGAATTTACTGTCTTGAACCAAAAAAAAGTTTTTGAATCAAGTGTTTTGCCTTTATTGAATCAAGAAAGAAATTTCGGAAGACAATATTTTTCTTGAACCAAGTTAACTGTTTTTTCTGTGCTCTTAAACAAAACTATTCACTCAATGATGAATGTATATCCAATAGTATTAAAATTGAATTATTTTGATTCATTTCTTAATCGTTTTGAATCGGTTTTTTTATATCAGGGTTGGTCAGCCTTTGAATAATCAATTTTTAATTAACAGAGAGCTTATAGTTTTTATAGTAACCACAAATAATTTTTTCGTAGATTCGTGTCTAAGCTCTACTTACCTCTGACAAAAATTTGAATTATTACAAAAACTATTACAATTTTAAATCGTTCCAAAGAAAATTTTAGAATCATTCGAATTAATCGATTCGAAGTTAGAATTGAATAGTGCGATCTATTCGCGCACCCCTACTTTTTCACTTTCCCGCTATGAAAATTGATGATTTCCAAAAAATTCGGAAAGTTATTGTTTTCACGCCGATTTTCGGAAATCGAGTTTTCATCAGATGTCGATGTTTTGAGGTCCTAGAATTATTTGACAATACCGAACGAATGCAGTCAATCTAACGGTCGGTATTGTCAAATAATTTTTTTCAACGTACGTCATTGTCGTCGTCATTGTTAACAAACCTCACATTAACCGTTCTGCACGCTGTCCACTTGCCACGTTTTTCGTTCCTCTGTTACTACAAATGTCTCGTTTTCCGTTCCCCGATGAAAAAAGATTTTATACAATTGTATAAAATTATATACAAAAAATGGCCCGATCCAATTGTATACAACTGTATAAAAATTTTATACAATTCTATATAAAATGTATACAAGCCTATATAATTATATACAATTTTATACAAATTGTATACAATTGAATCGGGCCATTTTTTCTATCTTTTATCCTTAAATTATATATAGTCTATATATAATTATCTATAGTCTATATATAATTGTATAAAATCTTTTTTCATCGGGTCTTCCGTTTCTACAAATCTTACTTTAATCAAACGTTCGGTTTAACGAAGGGAACTTTATTCAGAGATTACGTTCATCAAAACGGACAGTATACATCCATCACGTTCTTCATTCCTACGTTTTTCCGAACGTAACTTTTATCTGTCGTTCGTTTATTCATACATGTCGCTACACACTTTTACTTTCCATGCAAGTGTGCATTTCGTGTAACCTCCGTTAGACAAAGGTTGTGGCACCCAAATACATTAGTACTTTAGACTCTGGTGGGAAATTCAAAACAATTATGTGTCATTTTAAAGTCAAATTTCGTACTATTCGAAGTTACTTTAATTAAATATGATGATCGAAAGAGACTATTAAGAGCAAGAGTTGGTATGATTTCAGATACATTTAAGTACATTATATTTTGATTCATCCGGAAAAAATAACACAAAATATTATTTTTTTAACTTTTCAACGCTGACATCTTTTTAACTGATCAACCGAGTTTGACGTTTGAGCTGGGAATCGGCGCGTTTTATGGAATTCTAGAGCCGATTGAAATTTGAAATCGATTGGTTCAGCCGTTTCGAAGGTATTTCGAAAAACCTGTTTTTCACCATTCTTTCTCCAAAGATATCTCTCGAACGCATTAACCCTTTAACGCTTCTGGGCGTTTCCCCCACTTTGCGGCCTGTTAAGCGGGTGGTGCGTGTCTGCGTCAGTGTGTATCCGTGAGCTCTGGCGAGTAGTACCGTACGTAAAGATAAGAATTTAAAAAGATAAGAAATTATGAGGAATTGATAATTAAAAAGAAAAAAAAAAGTTGAGTTTAAATTTCTTTTAAAACTTGAAATAATTTATAAAAATGTTGGAAAATCCAAAATTGCACACCTCAATCGCTCATTTTATTTTTAATCATTACTTTTATTTTTTTTTTATGAATTTTTTTATTCAACTTTTAAATTATTAATTTGATTTTTTCATTTCTTAATTCCAGTTTAATTTTTTTTTTTTTATTAAAATTTTTTCTAGAATCCCGCATTTTTGTTGTAGATGTCGCTCTTTTTTTTCAATCCTACTGTTTTACGCCAGTGCTGCTGCCAGTAGTTGATGGGGAGAAAAAAAGAAAAAAAAATTTACTTTTGTAATAATAACAATAGTAAAAATAAAAATGGCCGCTAAACTTTTCGTGAATAATCAGTCTTATTATTTTATTTAATTACAATTAAACTAAAAGGATTTAGACAGTAATTTTCAATAGGGTCCTTGTGATCAAAAATACAAAGATAATAAAAAAAAAGTTAGGCCGATTAATTGTGTCTATCGAGAGTTATTTGGTTTACTAAGTTTCATACAGGACAATTGACAACTCGTGTCACTGGGATTAAAATAATTTATATTTAATTAATGGAATAATTAATCGACTTGATATTGGGTCGAAGTTATTCTTTAATAAATTGTCTTTGTGTTGGTATAAAATTTGACCAATTTTAGTGTAATCGAAAAAGTCTAGAGATAATTTAATGTGAGTGAATGAGTCTAAAAATTTAGAGCGATCATAAAGCACACCAGCGCTTTCGCGCTTGAGGTGTGCAATATTGAAAATAATTAATAAAATAAAATAAAATCATTGAAAACAGTAGAATAGCAAATGAAAGGGTACTAAAGGAACCCACCACATGAGTGAATTTCGGTAATGACCAAGCCTGAATCTTATAAACTGAGGTAGTGGGGACTGTGAGCGCACGCTGTAGACTATCCCCACTTTGGCGCCGCGCGTACGATTTTGTCCGACTTCGCCGTTAAAGGGTTAACCGATTGAGATGGTTGAGGCGGCGATCGACGCGTTTTATCAAGTTCTAGAGCTCAGTAGATTTTGAAGTCGATCGTTCAACTCGTTTTTAAGGAATAAAAAAAAACTAAAAAAAAAAATTTTTTTTTTTTTATAATTCGCAAATATTTTCGAGTCTACTTGATCAAAAGATCTAAAATTTTCAGGAAAGTCGATGGCCAACAAGCTTTTTCGATTACTACCTTAACTATCCAAATCGGTTCATTAGTTAAAAAGTTATAGAGCGTTCATGAACGATGTGCACATCCACACACACACACACACACACACACACACACACACACACACACACACACACACACACAAGTTAACAAAAAAAAACTAAGTGCAAAGAGATAAAAGTATTAACTTGACAGCTGTTTTAATAGGTTATTATATTATATTAAAGAAAAAGGCTGCAATTTTTATTTTTGAGCAATGAAACTATTTTATTTTCGAATGTTCAAATTATCGTATCTAAGTTACATAGCATTTGAATTCGCTGAAACTGACATTGAAAAGTATAAATTCATATTATTGAATGCATACACGCGTGTACTAATGCAGTAAATAGTTTACTCCGGATCGGGACATCCTATACCCCCCCCCCCCCCCCCCATGATGTATACAATTTTTCACCAGATCTGCACTTGAAAGTTTAAATTTTAGCTTCTTTTTGTGGAAAGAATGGTGCATGCGCTAATTTCTATCATCTGTGTTAAAAAAAAATTATGGCTTTCTTCTCTCTAAACAGTTCAGGAATTTTAATTTTCGGTGCAGGCATGGTGAAAATGGAAATATTTATTTTGGTTATTAATTCTTGAAAATATTGTCGCATCGATGATGTGATGAAATTTTGGATTACATATACAGACAAACATTGGCTTACTGATTGTAACACTATAGTAAATGTTTATTAAATTAAGATGGTGAGCTAACACGAAATTGTACTGCGATAACCAAATACGTTGCAATTGTACCATTGACCTAAAACAAATGTTATAGTAACAAAAATGTATTCAAAATATTATATGATGTAAAAAATACATGTACTTACTATTGCTAGAAGGGTACGATCCAGTGGTAAAATATCACAGGCGGTGAATTCAACAGTTAGGTGCCAGAGATTACTCGAAAATTTAGCCAACTATCACCAAAAAAATTAATCGTATTACATAATTTGATTTATAGTTTATTATTATCATCGAAATATTAAGTTTTATTACTTTTTTTTTTATTGTCTCATCGGCTACATATCGATCCATTAGAAAATTTATAATTCTAGCCGTATTCCTATTCTAAAATCATTAATGATGTATAAATATACACAGAAAAAAATAATCGCTGGCTACTAGCGATTATTTTCTTTAGCAGCTAGCGAATAAAATTAGTAGTTGGAAGCGATATTTACGCGAGCTTCTAACGATTTTTTCACTAGTAGCTTGCACGGTATACTTTTAACTCGGTGGGAGTGTTATCTTCCACACCGTTCGGTGTTGTTAGCTTAAAACTAATACATCGTTTGAGCATATGCTTGCAGCTAACGATTTTTAATCACTAGCTGCTAAAGAAAATAATCACTAGCAGCTAGCGATCATTTTTTTCAGTGTATATAAGAAATTTTCTTCAATGAAAATTTATTTGTGGCATAAGATTATTGTTACACACCTGTTTTATTGTTTTTGTTACACTAGTAGTTAATGTCGCGAATAAAAAATTATCCCATATTAAATGTATTCCACTTAGAATCATAATAATGTCAACTTCTCGTAAGTCAATCAATACTAAAAACATATAATATAAATTATATATACTTTTGAGAGATGTAATAGTAACAACAATCAAAATGGATATTCCATAGAAATTGCCAATATCTTCACACATTTCACATAACTCCACGTATGCGCGTTTAATATTGTCAATGTCATCAAGGACCGATTGTCGTGATAGAGATATTTTACTTTCAGTGGTTCCTAGTTTCGAAAGAGTCAAATTGATACTTTTAAATCGTATTTTTATTATATTCAGTAGCATCGCGTATTGTATTATCACCCCACTATTGATTAAAATTGGTAAACTTGCAATCAATACACTTATCAATGACTTAAAATACATTTCTCTTATCATTATTATGCAACACATAATCACAAAATAAATTGTAAATATTAAGTAATTGGTATTATCATTTTCTACTTTGTAATCGGCACATTTGTTCAATTTTTTGCCTAAAATTTCAAACCGATTGAGAACACTTATAAACAATTTTTGCCGCCTAATATAAATAAGTGGTATAACACTTGCACACAGCATTCTTATAAATGAAATATCTATGGTTATTGCTTCTAATGATAGACGAGAAGTCACATAAATTGATAACATATTATGTACAATATAAGTATCAAATATCACAAGTAATACAAATAATAAAACATTGTAACAAGGCCCCACATATGAAAAATTAAATCTTAAATTATCAATTCCAACTATTGGATTTTCTCGTAATATCCTAGAGTCTATCTTACATGGTAATAATCCAAGTATTTTGAACCAAAAGTATAAAATAAATGTCAAACATCGGTAACATACTGATTTATATCCGTTGCTATTATTAAGTTTTTCCTTCAACTTTTTAAACTTTATTCGTTCCATTATTTCGGTCATATTTAATTTTAAAAATAAATCAGACTGTGTTTACGTTACAAAATGACGATTACGACTGATGCAGTGAGAATGTTTTCCAGTTTAATAGCTTTTATTTAATTGCGTGATTGCTTCAGTTTTTCCATTAGTACTTCTATTAGTTACTATATTATATATTTTTCATGTTTTCTTATCTGTAATCATTGTAACGCAATATTTTCCATTATTTCATTTTATCACCAGATATACAGAGAAAATGATTCTCAAAAATATTATAATATTTCATATATTTTGATAGAAAATACTACTAATACGGTTTAATAAATGTATTATTTTTATTATTTATTACTAAATATCACAAAATAGTAAGAAATACTCTATATGTTTATCTGAAAAATTACTAAGGTACTAGCGGGTAATAAGGCCTAGCTAAGGGAGATTTTGAATAGAATCGAAAATATTGCATTTAATTATCGAAATGCATCATAAATCTTTATTTCAATACATTAGCCATAAAATATAATGAAGTAATGGTAATTTATACCACAAACGAACAAAAAATCAAACTTCTACAAAAACCATCCCTGGCGGATCCGTTTCCACCGTGGGTTTCAGTGTTAACTTAGTGTAATCCGAATTACACTGAAAATACACCGGAATTTCACGTGTATCACACGGTGGGTTTGTGAAAATTTCACATTCAGTTTACCCTTGTTTCACACTAATCTACTGACACTCATTTTACATTCTATTACCATTGAATTTCCATTGTATATCCTAGTGGTTCAAGCGCCACCGTACAAACTCGCTAAAAACTTGGCATATCAACGGAGTTTCGACGGTGTTTTTCAGTAAAAAGCGGTGTTTTGTCTGCGATGATGACACGAGGTTTTTACTGTGTTTCTTTGAAGTTTTTACGACGTTTTGTCTGCGTTTTCTGGAGGATTTTTAAAATTTTAAAATTTTGGTGTAATTAGTATGTAAAATAGTTATTTTCACGTTAAAGGAGAACGTGCACTGAAAAAAAACGTATAATATGGTGTAATTTAAGCGTAAAATTGAAATTCCTAAAACAGCTGCCGGGTAAAATAAGTGTAGTTTTGGTGTACTCTTTCCTTCATCGAAGCTCCGGTGGGAATAGCATGTAAAAATAGTGTAATACGATGTAATTTAAGCGCCCAAGTAAATAAAATTGTATATAATTTTATATAATTCTACACTTATCCAAAAAACTAGAGGAACAAGAAAATTTTATAAATTTTTTAGTGATTTTTGGAAGGCTGTATTTTCGTGAAAAATGATCGTATCGAAAAAATAAAAAAAGCAAATTGAAGCTTGAAATCTCTAGTTTTAAGATTTTTCAGTAAAATAATTTTTTGAGCCACGGTTTTTGCGGAATCATAAGAAATAGCTCGAGACAAATTTTTTTTTTATTTTTTGGTTTTGTTTTTTGGGTCTACGGGACCGGGAAAATTTTTTTCAGAAAAATCAATTCCTAGCTTGTGTAGGAAAATTATTCAGCTACAATTTGTTTTTTTTTTGTTTCTTTGTACGACAATTTGCTGCTGAGATATCAGCCTTATAATAAAAAAGAATTTTTTTGTCCTTGATTATCGATATCTCAGCAACTAATGGTCGCACAGTGATTTTGAGGGCAGCTTTAGTAACTTGAATAAATCTCCCACAAGCTTCATTTTCGATTTAAAAAAAAAAAAAATTTTTTATCCTTAATATTAATTTGAAAAACCTACAAAAAATGGACTTCTTATGGTTTTACAGTTAATCAACCGCTGCTTTAAGAATATTGATGGAAAGGGGAATGTTGCCAGGTGATTTTACAGCTTAATGTACCCCCAAAAGTCCTGGAAATTTTAGTTTAGAATTTTATCACTCCCCAGGGAATTAGTGTATCGGAAAAATCAATGAATACTTGTGTTGAAAATGGAACGTTCTACAAAAAAGGTCTCTTATAATTTTTCGATAAATTTAATTTTTTGAAAGTTATTCGAGGTCAAACTTGGATTCATAGTAAATTTTAGTATTATTTGACTTTTTCGGCGAAACTATCAGACTTTTCTTATAATGTGATGGAGTCTCTCATGTAAATCATTTCACTTCCTACAACTTATTTTTTACAAAGTAATACAGTTCACTTGAACCAAGAAAATTGATCTTGATACAAGAAATTTTTTTCACGATTCAGAAAATTAAAATTTTCTTGCATCTAGTAAATAATTATCTTGAATCAAAATTTTTTTTTCCTCAAGTCAACATATTTTTATGCCTAAACAAAAAACATCTTTACTTGTTTTAAGAGTTTTTTTTTCTAAATATGAGAGATATTTTTTCTAAAAAAGATATGTTAGTTTTTTGAAACAATATTGCATTTCTTGGTTTGAAGACAATAAATTTTCTCGGAATAAGTACTATTTTTTAAACGCAAAAATTTTTGTACGCCCCAACCAAGAAAAAAAAATGCTTAAACTAAGAGAAAAATAACTTGGGAGTAAAGATATATATGTATAATATACATTGTATATATTTAGAAGAGGGAAGTCACCGGTTCTATAAGCAGCAGCAGAAGTAGTTCGATGCTCGCCACGAGATCGCGCCCACGGGTTGTAGTGTCCCTGGTAAGAAACATATTTCAGAAGTGTTATATTCCAGTGCTGGAAGCAATTTTGGCACGAGTACTCCTCTGTTAATTGACAGAGTGATAAGTTCTTTTTTTGGTGGTAATATAGTATATTCTATATTACATAATGACAAAATTATTTATTATCAATGCTTCCATGAATAATTTTCCTTAGAAATTAAACTTGGACTTACAAAAAATATTATTTTAATAAAAAGTATAGTCTCTACTATATGAACAAAAATTTACAATTTATTTAATACGTTGTATAGGATGTAATTTAAGCGTACAATTTAAATTTCCACTGAATCAGCCGTGGTGTAATAGAGGTGTAGTTTTAGTGTAGTCTTTCTTCTATTGAAGCTCCGGTGGGAATAGCGGGTAAAAATAGTGTAATACGATATAATTTAAGCGTAAAATTTAAATTTCCACTGAAACAGCCGTCGTGTAAGGTCAGTGTAGTTTTGGTGTACTCTTTCTTTCATCAAAGCTCCGGTGGGAATAGCAGGTAAAAATCGTGTAACCCGGAGGAGTACGGTGTAATTTAAGTGTATGTTGTGTGGAATTTTTTCACATTTACACGGTGGGATTTCAGGGAATTCAGTGGAATCGGATCCGCCAGGGATACTAATAGGCCTTATTTTACTACGGTAGGGTAATAAGGCCTACGGGTTAATCAAACTGGAATAGTTTAATTATACTTAATAAAATTGATATTTGAGATGAATCATCACTTAAATTTAGCAACAATACTTTTATAAAGACAGAAGACTAGATTGCTGTGCTCAACAGCACTTGAAACTATCAGTATCCTTTTTAAGAGTCAGAAGACTAGATTGTTTTTTATGATTTCTTCTGCGCTACGACATCATATGACGGATGATGAAATATAGAAGACAGGGAACGTAGTATCAGGACTCTATCAACTTGTCGTAGCATCTCTAAGCAACACCCTTCTACTAGAGTAGCCTTTAGTCGAGGCGGTTATTTTAAATATCATTTCTGTCACCTAGGCCTTATTACCCGACAGGCCTTATTACCTGCGGGTACCTTATATCCAGGTGAAGATATTTGGCCGAAAAATTTGTATTCTTCTTAAAGAGGCTGAAATTGGCCGATATTTGGCCGACAAATGAATCGGCCTTTTTCGGCCATAGTATTTTTTTAAAGATAAAATTATAGTACTTAAAAAAAATTTAATGCAACTCAAAGTAGAACATAAAAAGTTTTTAAGTTGTAGAACCCCTCGCAGATTTGAATCACGGTGGAAACACGGTGGGTTTGTTCCATTTTACCACTGTGATTACGTGGTGTATCCACCATGATTCCACGGTGGCTTTACCACTGTGTATACACGGTGTTTCCACTGTGATTACGTGGTGGATACAGCGTGGAACCACGGTGGTGAAATAGCACAAAGCCACCGTGGAATCACGGTGGATACACCGCGTAATCACAGTGGAAACACCGTATATACACAGTGGTCAAGCCACCGTGGAATCACGATGGATAAACCGTGTAATCACAGTGGATACACTGTGTATACCCGGTGGTGAAATGGAACAAACCCACCGTGTAACCACGGTGGATCCACGGTGTTTACACTTCCACGGTGTTTCCACCGTGATTCAAATCTGCGAGGGACATAAAAATCTACACGGTAAGCAATGCATGGCGTTCAACACCATGCTGGTATGGTCTCAAGGCAGATACTAAAACAGAATGTAAAATATTCCAAGACAGTATTGTAAAGAGTCCCCGAAGTATGGCGTTATTTATTTTTGTTCCGGCCCTGATTTCTTTAGCAGAGCTCTAACCCAAGTAACAGGGCAGACACGAATATTTGGGTGTCTAGAAAGTTTCCAGCCTGATTGTCGGTGAGACGTTCTGTCCGTCTTAGAACCGATTGCAGGCCACAGGATGATTTCATCGCCGAGATTTTCCAGGTGGTTCTTGGAGAATTTCAGCAGAGTTAAGTCATGGATCCTCCGACCCGAGGCTAGAAGCAGTAGTGCCGCCGTCCTCCTTGATACTTCAAATAGGGTCACTTCAGTTGGGCAGGTTAAAAGCCAGTCGAAAAGCAGCTGGGCGTCCCATACTGGTGCATGGGTCTTTTCGGGTTTTGTGACTAAAATACCCTGCAGTACTTGTCTAACCGAGAAATTCGAGGAAAGGCTCTCGGAGTCTCTTCCTGAGCAAAAGGTGGATACAGCAGATTTATGAACTAAAATCGTACTGTGAGTTAGACCCTCCTTGACGTGTAGACTAGCAATGAATTGGGCAAGTCCGTGGCCCTTGGGAGACCCAGGATCAACTCCGTTCTGCTGACACCAGTTGAGCCATCTGCGCATAGGAGCTCTGTAAGTCTCTAGAGTTGACTGGTGCCAGGTGTCCTTTATTCTGTCATTCTCCTCCTGGGACCAGTTCTCTATCAGGTGTTTCCACACCCAATCCTCCACACTTGTAGTGTAAGTTTTTCGACTTCCGGTGGAGTCCGACCCGTTGCCAGGTCCAGAAGAACTGATTCCAGGTTCTCTATCGTCCATGGCTGGCGCTGGCTTCGGTTGACTAGATCCGACATCCAAAATGTCTCCTCCCTCGGGAGCTACTAGCAGAAACTTCCCCTGGCACTTGTTGAAGTGGTTGAGTATTTGGGGAATGAAGTTTGGAGGATGGAACATCCAAGCTAGCTTGTATACCCATGAGCGACTGAATGCGTCGACAAAGCAGGCTGATTGATCTTTGCAATCTATGACCTGGGAGATGACCTCCCTGGGAATAGAATCAGTATTTTCCGTGACCCAGTCGACTAGAGCGTTTAAAAACGACTTAAGAGTCTCTCTTTGTTCGAGCATAACGTTTTTTAGCCCTGCCATTACACGCTCTGTGGATGTTAGTGGGTCCTTACCTTTTTCTAGGTAGCAGAGCTCATTGTTGACCTTAAGCTCTACGAAGCCTGGTGAAGCCACAATTTCCTTGAGGGTTGGGTTGTATCTAACCTCCTCCCAGTCACTCGAGCCGAATCTCTGTAAAGCTCTCAGCTGAGCTAATCTCTGCTCACATGCCAGTCGTGTAATCTTCTTGTCGTCGATGGACGTATGAAACTCGCCTAGGTCCAACTCGGGGTCAGGGTTAATTACCTTGGGTGCAGTGAGCTGAGTGGCTTGGAAGGTCTGAGGTAGAAGCTGTGTCAATAGATTTACCTTAGTTTTTAAGATTTTTAATTCCAGATCACGTTCAGTCAAAGCCCTCTTTTCTGGGATTAGAGGTTCAGTATTGTCATCATTTGTACGTTACAAATTGTTAGGATCGTGTCCAGAACTACCGCTTTCTTCGCTCATCTTGAGGGGTGGAGCTGTAAAAGCTTCTTGTAGGTCGAATTTGATCTATGCTCGCGGATTTTTCCGCTATTTTAACTTAAGTTTGGGTCATAAAGTTTTTGCGTGTTTACACTATGGCGAAAACTCAACGCTATGAGGAGAGACGCACAAGTTGCCCCGCTTACAGGTGATCACGTGACTCTTAAGCCCCCTCTCACACCGAGGGGAAGCAAGTTAGAAGCAAAGAGGGCATAAAGATAGGCGATTTAAGGTGAGTACTCAACAGCTTCTCTCATAGGGATGCCGTGTATCGGCCAAAAGGGACATAATGTATGGTCCTGAGACCCATGCTACAATGCCAAAGGCACAATGATACTAGTTTTTCTCGCCATAATTTTTGGCGTGTCAATCAACGTATACTATCGTATTACCGCCAAAACTATATAGATGTCAGACATAAAAGCATTGTGGATACGGCAACGCAGTATGGGCCTGACGACCACACTGACATTGCGGCGTTCGCGACAACTATCGCCAATAGCTTGTAAATTGAAGCTAACTATTTATTGAGTTAATATCGATTTATCGCTGTAAATTAATTAAATTTAACTTTTTGCTGTTTAGTTAATTGTATTTTTGATCATTATTTCTCACAATACTGTATAAAGAGTGTAAAATTTTAATTGTTAAACTGAAACACACCTACACCAGAATCCTTTTGCGTATTCGCTCACTCAACTCTGTTTTTCACATATTTGGCTTTTTTAAATGACCAATTGAATTATGAATCTGAAATTTTCGGGATATTATTAATTTATTAGACGTACATGTGATCTGAGTAACATTTGAAAATATTGCGGGGATAGGTTGGCCATACTTATTCCTCGGGGCCTTGTTTAAAATTTTATAAAAAGATTTTTTCACGGGTTTCGTTGTTGGTTTAAAAATACAATGCTAATTATATCCGAATAGTATCAAATTCAGATTTATTCTAATAATTTGGTATGTTCACCAGACGTAATGAACGCAAAAATAACCAACAGATGATGTAAAACAGAGGAAAAATTTCAACTACATTGTCAGCATCCGAAATTCCAGTGCATATGTAAAATCTTAATTATTTAGAGAGCGAGTTGGCCGTGTACTCTTATTCTATAGAGACAAGTATAATTAGGATTTCCACTATTGGAATGAATTTTTACTTCAATTATTCCGAAAGGTTCATTAGCTTTTTCTTTTATTGGAAAATTTTGTATTGGTGAGGCACAGTTATCATAAGTGAATTCTCCAAATAAGAATCCTTTTACATCATCAATGCTTTTGAGCCCCTAAAATATTTACTTGAATTTATTGTTATGTCAGAAAGATATAATTTGAAGTAAGCTACCCAAATTGAGAAATATCGAGGAGCTGAAGTCGTTTTGCCATTCGGTGATAAATGGGCTGCAATGTGCTCAAGTGTTATACTAGATATATAAATAGAGTGGAGTAATTTGATTGCAATTGATCCTGTTGACCCTTTGAACGCCCAACATTGTCCAGGTAATACGTCGTTCTAACAAAAAAAAAGAAAAATACACTTAAGAACCGTTTTCAGATAATTTTGTCCAAGCTTTTCTCTGAGATAAAAACCCTAAACGCTAAATAAAGACACAGACCCGATGCTTTACTCTATGAACTAGCGAAGTGCACTTCAATTTTTTGACAACTTCCATTTGTTTACGAGAAAAGCTTGGACAAAGTTTCCATTTACTGTACAAGTGCAACAAAGATAGTACCGTTTATCCACTTGAGTGCGAATAAAGAAACAAATGAAAACGCGTCTTAACAATAGTTTCTTAAAAAACAGCCCTGCTTAAAAAATCCGATAGATTCTTACAGCTGTATGTATAAGGCCCTATACTTTACTATCGCACTTCTCATAAAACTCATTCATTCTTATAAAATTTCTATAGGAATTTATGAGAATCTATTGGATTCTATGAGATTTTTTAAACAAGGAGAATAACGATAAAACACCTTGAACTGTGCGACGCTCAAATTTATTCATTGAAACATCATTTAAGACCGAAAAATTACAGTATAAGGTAAGGACTAACAAATGATACACGGAGAAAAAAATATAGTAAATTTTACTAAAAAATATGAGAATAATTACTAAATTTGAATAGTAATCTTGAAACGCTTTTGATTAATATAAAAAATTCATAAACAGATTAGCATATTTTACAAATCGTTTAGTAAATTTTACTATCCCAGTTTAGTAAATTTTACTATCCCATTTAGTAAATTTTACTATCCCGTTTAGTAAATTTTACTATATTAGAATGGAAAAAAATTAAATTAAATTTTTAATAGTTTTTCAACTTTTTATTATTATTGATTATTATTATCATTATTTCTGTCATCTGTGTTGGTGTTGGTGTGGATTTTTGTTTTTTAAAAAATCACTTGATTCAACCGAGATTCGAACCCTAATCTCCCGCGCGCGAGTCCTTTCGAATGTCTGACGGCCCGATGTGTCCTATGAACAAAAGTTTCAGAACTTGTAATACATCTTTGTATATGCTATCCCCACCAACTTTTAATTTTATCTATACATAGTAGAATTTACTATACAGATAGTAAAAAAATATAATCGTGTTAGCAAAAAATACATTGCGTACACGGAAAAAAAATTCACGGATTTTTTACGATTTAACTATCGTAATTTTCATTATATAGTATTGTAACGCTGGACTATAAGTTTTCAATAATAATTTTTACAATAGACTATCGTAATTTTTATTTTATAATTTATACTACTACCTGAAAGAAAAAATCAGATACTATAGAGTAAATTATACAATTTGCGTCAACATAAATTCTAATACAACTATCGTAAAATGAATGAGTCGGTAATGTAGAATTTCTTTAAATATAAAATAATAATTAGAAGTCAATGGAGTAAAATATATTTTCTTAAGAAAGTAGAACTTATAATTAATAGAAAAGAAAAATTTATCATTTGGAATTTTTTTTTTTTTTTAACAGTTAAATTAAGAAGGAAAATACAATCTCGAAATAAAAATAAAACATGTTGAAGTAGTAATAATAAAATATTTATTTAATATTTTTTCAAATATATTTTTTTGGTGTATATAAAATTTAGTATTAATTATTTTAACTTTATAAGTTATAATATTACATCAGATTCCAAAAGTATTATAATTTTTTCCTTTTGAATAAATAACTCATTTCTTTGTATTCAAAATACGCACATGTAGAAAATTTAAAAAAACCATAGGTGCAATTTTTTCGAATACTTTTTTTCTATAATTTATCATTTGTAAAAAAATCCAAAAATTATTAGGCGTCTGCTAACTTCAGTATCCATAAAGAAACTTTAAATGTCCATAATTTGAGGTTATTGTCGACAAATGAAGAATATCCTGTAACAAAATTAGGAGAATTGAATTTATTAGAAAAAATAAATTTTCATTCATTTAGAATCATTTATCCTATGACCACATAATACTACTAAATTGTTTATAAAAATAAACTTCATGTCCAGATAAATAATTTTAAAACGAACGATATACCCACAGAATATTCAGTTTAATAAAAATTAAATAGTATAAATTATACTTACACTACCAAATTATTATATTCCAGAATCTATGTAGGTTTGTTATGAAGAAAGCACAGTTTTTTTTTTAAATTTCTTATTTACAATTGTCCGAAAAACGTCATGAAAAATAACCTCTATTTCTGCACTACACTGTGGATAAAGATGAACTGATTTATAAATATATATAGTTGAACCACAAATAATACAGACAAAGTAGATGTCATCATTTGTATATATATATATATATATATATATATACTCACACAAGCATCACATCATGGTATTGTGACATTTGTCTTTCATACGGAAACGCTTCAGATGGCATATACTATACCATGTCAAAAAATTTACAATTCAACTATCGTAATTTTTGTGACTTGTATTGTAAAAACATAGAGGCAGCACTGTAAATTAAGAGGAAGAATAAAAGAATAAATATTATAATTAAATCTCATTTTTTATTCTTTTACTATTTACGATAGTAACATTGTAATATTTCTTATTGAATTTTATACAACAAGCTCTTAATAAAATTACGATAGTGAATAGTAAAAAATCTTTTACAAACTGTAAATTTTCGTATCATATATTTGAAAGTTACAGATAATAAAAGTATAGTCCAGGATTACGATAGTAATATTGGAATTTTTCGTCGAATTTTTTTTCCGTGTATAGTAATTTTTAATATTTTGTATAGTAACAAATTCTATATTGTACATACGCCCTTTTACCTTTGGGAAAACAATGTTTGATTTTCAAGCGTAGAAAATGTTTACTAATCGATTGGCGATGAAAAAAAATTTTATGCGCCCTTTTACCTTTTGGCACGCGATATAGTGATTAAAAGCAAGTAAAGATGAGTATCTAGTATAGTTTCCGAAACATTCAATATATTTCGGGAAAAACTAATTATACATGGGTATATATGACTATATTTACGACTGCTTCATATATGGAAATCGGCAGTATACGGCCGTGTATGACTGGATATGACTACATATAGCTTGATATGGCTGACCAATTTTTCGCCGGTTAGTTTGAGATTCGATTCTATTCAATAATCATTGATGTAGTAATGATTGTGATGATGCAGAAGAAATTGTAATGGTAAAAATTTAAGAAATCAATGATAGAGTCAATTTATTGTGGTGTGTGCAGAAGCCCTGCTTAAAAAATCCGATAGATTCTTATAGCTGTATGTATAAGACTCTATACTTAACTATAGCAATTTTCATAGAGCTCATTCATTCTCATAAAATCTCTATGGGAATTTATGAGAATCTATTGGATTCTATGAGATTTTCTAAACAGGGAGAATTCTTACTTGAATTACGGATCGAGGGCTATTCTGCCATTGGCAAAACGGTATCAAATCGAACATTGAAAATGTGTCTAAATCAAATTGAAAAGCTTGGGTATCTCGTATTGAAAGTATAGAACCTCCAGATACTTCAAGAGCATAATCAGTATTGCCCATTTTGGCAGCGTCTTTAAGTTTTAATTCATGTTTGATTAAATTTCGCACATCGTCTAATCTTGGCATGTGAATCTCAGCATCTGAAATATGGATTTATTACGCCAATCGTTAAAAAAGCAAAATTTTTAGCACTCAAATAATGTACTGTAACCGGAAAATTTAAATTACATTCTGTCTGTTGCGTTCACTCAGTTTTAAAGATTACCGTAATTCGGGTCAGGTTATTGTCAACTACGTAAGTCATGCTCCCGAGAAAAGCTTAAAAAGCGCAGATGCTAACGATGGAGAGCGCTTCACCAGTGTATAAAAGTCAGGAACACTCGGTCTCTTCCTCTTTCGTCGGTCAGACATCATTCAGAGAGAATCTCTTCTCCACCTAGCCTAATCGACCACAACTTCAGTCGTTCGTCTGTAGACACCATATTTAGATTGCGGTGCAATTTACCAAATATCACGATAACATCAGCCGTATCATTGTCATCTTCGATTCACGAGCTGGACAAGTCTTGGTCGGTGGGAGAACTCCTATTCACCCAGATCGTGGTGAATATTGTATCAACTAAATTGGGAAGGTCATGTCGTCATGGAAGTATTGGATTGGTTCGAGCAGGAAGGATAGACGCCTGAACATCTAGCCTTGGATTTGGAATCACAAGTGCATAGTGCGAGATTATACAAGTGTGTTGTACGCGAGGCAAATTGTTTTAGTTACAGTACCACCATTCTGATTAGTTTTTCGATTTTGGGCACATGTTGATTGAGTAAAGTTGAGTCCCTTTAATATTGTCGGGATTGAATTAATATTATAGAGTGGCGTGGATTCGTTTGACATTTAAACTAATAAATTCAATGGTTGATCTATTGTTGATCTATTGTACTACATAATGTAAATGTAATTTCACAAAGGTAACCCATAAGTTACATTAACATCACACTTGCATACATGTTTTTACGTGACATTATTACACGGAGAAAAAAAAAACAGTAACCGTTGCTGCGCAGACCAGTAATCCAGTCAATGAACGTGTTTGGGCGGAAGTTTAAGTATAGTGAAAGTAGATTTTTCTATACTTATATTTATTCAATTGACTGGATTACTGTTCTGCGCAGTAATGGTTACTGTTCTTTTTTCTCCGTGTACGTAAATAAGTGTGAAACTGAGTTTCATGTGCCTTACATATGGTTCACGTGTTACTTATAATGTATGTAACGCAGTATTTTCAGTTTTGTCACTGCAACGCCACAGTTATATTTAATGTGGTTACTGGGATATCATCTATTATAGTTATTGTTAGAGAATGGGATTTCGAAACTGATGTGTTAACGTCCCTTGTCCCCATATAGGAAGAAACAATAGGCCCAAGCTTGGCCGAGGCTTGGCGCAAGACTTATTAACTCTGGGGAAAGCTTGAAATCCAAGCTTGGCCCAAGTCTGTCTAAGCATCGAAATGATAACACCCAGCCAAGCTTGAGTGACAGTGTTGTGCCAAGACTGCATCTAAGTATTGGCCCAATATCGAGAGCCAGTGTTGTGCCAAGACTGTTGCTAAATAAGCACCTATGCTTATTAAAAATAAATTAAAAAAAAAAAAAATATTAGTAGACATGTGCGGAATTGTAAGATATGGAAATAAATTTGTACACAGAGAAATCAGGTGGATCGATGAAACTAATTTTTTTTTTGCATTTGCTGGGTCTCGAACCTGGTCCTTCATGACTGCTAGGCAAGCGTCTTATCCACTAGGTTGTTACGCTATTCACAGAAGCCAGGGGTTTTTAGGTACTATTTGTTATTTAGACTGGTAAACTAAGGCTTGTCACTTGCATAATGGCTGAACCTTGTCCCAAGACTAGCAAACCAAGGCTTGTCACTTGAGCATTGGCTGAATCTTGTCCCAAGACTGGCAAACCAAGGCTTGTCACTTGAGCATTGGCTGAACCTTGTCCCACGACTGGCAAACCAAGGCTTGTCACTTGAGCATTGGCTGAATCTTGTCCCAAGACTGGCAAACCAAGGCTTGTCACTCGAGCATTGGCTAAATCTTGGCCCAAGACTGGCAAACCAAGATTTGTCACTTGAGCATTGGCTTAACCTTGTCCCAAGACTGGCAAACCAAGGCTTGTCACTCGAGCATTGGCTGAACCTTGTCCCACGACTGGCAAACCAAGGCTTGTCACTTGAGCATTGGCTGAATCTTGTCCCAAGACTGGCAAACCAAGACTCGTCACTTGAACGTTGGTCGGATCTCGGACCAACCTTGGGAGGCCGAGCCTCGGTAGCCCAGTATTGTGCCAAGACTGGCCCCGTTGTCAATATTTTTTTTCCTACAAGGGTTCGTGGACTACAGTTGTAATTCTGACTTTTTTTTTAATTCCCAACTATAGATATTCAGTACAGCAGTATAGTGAAATAATGTTATTAGATAAAATACCTTTATCATTCCATTGTTGCATAATTTTTGAAATTTTTACAGCAATGTTATCGATTTCCATTATTTTCTCTTCTGTTTTTTGTCGTCGATCTAGATCGCTATTTACCTCCATCTATAAAAATTCTATGTTGATTTCACAGTATACTTTGCAGAAAAGCATGACTTGATAGTTACCGTAAGAGTGTGAAAACGATTTTGAAGGTGAGCTAAGTTTACCGTTAATGATTTGATTGAATCTCTTGCCGAAAGTCTGTCACAAGTATAAGACACCGCTATTGCTAAAAACAAATGAGGATATGCTATTTACTAGGTTAGTTTAGTCTAAACTGTTGCACTCGTCCAGAATAACTGATACAAGAATTATTTATCCAATAACAATTTGTCATGAATACCTTAATCAGAAATAAGTTATTCTTGTAAAAAAAAATCTGTCTATCGGTTGACCCTGCGGGCCAGCCCTAAAACTTCCCGCTGTTTTCGAGCTCCTTGAGCTCGAAAACTTTGTCGTGAATACATTTTCGAGCTCTTCGAGCTCGAAAATACTTTTGTGTGCTGTTCTTTTCGAAAAAAATAGTTTTTTACCATTTTTTCTCCAACAATATCTCTCAAACGAATAAACCGATCGAGACGGTTGAGGTCGCAATCGACGCTTTTTATCAAGTTCTGAAGCTGATCAAATTTTGAATTTGATTTATCGAGTCGATTTTGAGATATTTCAAAACAACTAAAAAAAAATTTTTTTTTAATTCTTTCGACAACGGTTTCTCTTGAACAAATGAACCGATTTTGATGGTTGAGGTGGCATTCGACGCGGCTTATAAAGCTCTAAAGCCCAGTCCATTTCGGAATCAATCCATCCAGCACATTAAAAGTTATCCAGAAAAAACATTTTTGAAAAAATTTTATTTGTGGAATATCTCTGAACGAGCCCTACCGATCAAGCTCAATTTCTCACAGCTTCAAGATATTGACAAGTCGCGTCGAATGACACCTTAAAGTTCAAAATCGGTTCATCCGTTCGAAAGATACAGGTATTTACATACGTACATACGTACATACACTCGGACATCATCTTGAAATTAGTCAGAATAGCTTCCTAGGACCTCAAAACGTCGACATCTGATGGAAATTCGATTTTCGTAAATCGGACCGAAACCAATAACTTCCCGAATTTTTGAAAATTTACAATTTTCTTAGCGGGAAGTTAAAAATCGGTAGAAACCAGTAAAAGTATCTAGGTAACGGTTGGCCATGCGGCTCAGCCTTAAAATTTCCAGCTGTTTTCAAGCTCCTGGAGCTCCTTGAGTATGATGACGCATGCTCATTCGAGAGTAACGCATGATCATGCATGACCAAGCTGCTCTAAACTTTGATTTGGCTTGAATAATCAGAGCGCCTAAAGGGTTAGAAAGTAGAAAATTCATCAGGGACTGAACAAATGGATAATAGCTTGTTGATGGGAACCCGAAAGATAACAAATAAAGGAAGTCCTTTACATAGGGTATGGGGAGAAGTTGCGTTCCACCACTTAGTCACAAGCAACCATGTTGACCAGCGCTAGGAGACTGGTACCACCTTTCCAAACCCATTTCGACCAGAGTCTTTTTATTTCCTGAGATGGTAGTAGCGTTTGGCGCACAGAGGTAGGACTCGTGATGGCTGTGGTTACTTTAGTCATCACTCGATTATATTTTTCGGCTAAAAGTATCGTCTGGGTCGGAAGATGGGAATGACTTCACAGGGCATGTCCAAAAGAGCGTGGAAATGGCCTCCGGTAAAACGGAGGTGGACTTCACTCCTGTTACATTAATCAATTAATTGATCATGCATGACTAGGTCCGATGATTTTTTCCCGGGGTGCTTATCCGTAAAAGTTGATCAGATTTAATCTGATTTGATCAGAACGCATCCAAACATTCTTTCTGGGCACTATACTACATCAATATAACTTATATTGATGACTTTTCAATCAAGTTAAGCTTATTCGTCCTTTGATTGGGCTACGTAACATTTGACTCTCGACAAAATACCCATAAACCAAAATACTCGTGACAAAATCACCGCAACCAAAAAACTTTACGCTGCTTAAAAAATCCAATAGTTTCTTATAACTGTATGTATGTGGTGGTTCGGCTTCACTCTGCGAGATGGCATTGTACAACTCGCGCCTCTCGCAGTACCTCGTCCCTACACCTGTTTCAATATATAACATTTCCAACATGTAACTTCCAACACGGCGCCTTAGGTGGGGTATATGATATACATACCTAACTAAGGAGTCTCAGCTATTGTATACTTGGACGAAACGCCTCTCACCCCACAAATCCTTTTTCCATCTCTCCTCTTCTCATCATCACTCACAACGCTTCACTGTTTGGTATGTAGCGACTTAGGTAGTGATTGTTTCAATCTTATCCTAAAGATGCGTCGCTACATGTATAAGTCCCTATACTTAACTATAGCACTTCTCATAGAACTCATTAATTCTTGTAAAATATCTATGGGAATATATGAGAATCTACTGGATTCTATGAGATTTTCTATACAGAGAATGCTTACATATATCATTATTATTATTATTATTATTATTTATACTGAACAATATCAAAAAAAGAGGCAAACAGAATTTTCCGATCGTAAAGCACACTCTAATGCTTCGCATTAAGAGTCGTGCAATATCTCTGGTTAACCTTCATGGATAAGTAATTTTTTTTCCTTTTATGATCTAACAAATTTCAACGGTATATTTAAACAACAAAAAAAAAATGCAGAGAAAGTTAAAGCAAAACGAAAGCACGTGAAACAATGATGAGGTTAAATATAATGTGATGTAACTCAGTATATCATCAATTTCGGGTGAAAATGGCAATCTTAGAGAAAAAAACATACTGATCAAATATAGAATAAATATATAATTGATCGATATACTTTTTCAGTGCATATTATACCAACAGGTGATCAATATTTTAATATCATCATGGTCATATTAATTATCAAAATTATTACTATATTTTTTAAAACGGTTATTTTGTCGCGGGTATTTTGGTTTGCAGATATTTTGTCGTAGGTATTTTGTCGTGGGGTCGAAGATCGTGTTACCCTTCGATTGTCTCATAAATTAATTTCTACTAAAACTTATTACACAACTATTTCTCAATAGTCCATCGGCTGAAGAGGAGGTCCCGTAAACATTTTGTTGGCACCGGGTAAATCCAACTGATTCTTATGTATTTTGGCCCAAGGATCACGAAAATCGGGTCCATTTTGTTCAAAGGTGGTGCAAACAATTGTTTATAACAATTTAATTGTTTAAATCAAAATAACTCCCGAACCGCTGGTTTGTTGGGGCAGTGAAGAGGAAAAAAAATGTTCAGAATAAAAAAATACACAAAAAAGGTATCATATGTTTTTTTTGCATCTCGAATATTTCGCGAGATATAATAAAAAAACGAGCCGGCGCTCGGACCTCTCCCTCTCGCACTAGCGACTGCCTATGCGCGAGCTCTCTCTCCGCCAAATCGCGTCAGACGCCGGAATAGGCCGGAATTTTTCTAAGTTTTTTACATTAAAAATCATAGAAAAAAAAAAAAAAATCGATAAAATGTCGATACCACCAATCGACAGCATTTTTTCTGAAACGGATTTCTGTCGTATCGTCAAAAGACGTTTTTTTTTGTTAACTAATGTTATAAACAAATGGATTTTTTCAAAGTCCAGATTGAGTTCAAAAAACCGATATCACCAATCAACTGCGATTTTCTTTAAACAGATTTCTGTTGAACAGTCAAAAAACGTTTTTTTTTGTTAACTAATGTTATAAACAAATGGATTTTTTCAAAGTCCAGATTGGGTTCAAAAATCGAAAAATTTTCGATACTACCAATCGACAGCATTTTTTCTAAAACAAATTTTTGTTGCATCGACAAAAAATGTTTTTTTTTTTTTGTTCACTAATGTTATAAACAAATGGATTTTTTCAAAGTCCAGATTGGGGTCAAAAAACCGATATCACCAATCAACTGCGATTTTGTTTAAACAGATTTCTGTTGAACAGTCAAAAAAAGTTTTTTTTTGTTAACTAATGTTATAAACAAATTAGTCCCTCGGCTGAAGAGAGAAGCCCGTATGCACTTTTAGGTCCCCGGATTCTGATTAATGATATTTACGTATTTTTTTCCGAGGATCACGAAAAACTGGGTTATTTTGCTCGCCGATGGTAGGTTTAATTGTTAATAAAAATTTAATTGTTTATAACGATATAAATCAAGAAGGACTGATTTGACGGGGAAGTTTATTAAAAAAAAAAGTTTTAAAATTAAAAAACCAACAAAAAATGTCCTTATCATTTTTTTGATAGAATGAATATTTTCGGAGATAGCGCAAAAAACAACAAGTAGCGGTCGAACCTCTCTCCCGCGCGCACGGACTCTTGCGACGAACGACAGGCACAGAAAAATACAGGGACGAAAAAAAATTCAATTCTCGGTGTCAACTAAAGATTAAGAAAAGAAACTCATAGATATCATAGAAGAGACTCTATGGAAGATTTCCAGACCCATAATCGATGGATCCACCCCATAGACACCGAGTAACAGCCCCATAAATGGGAGTTTTTCAATTAAATTGTCGAATTTTTGACTTTAAAAAATTCAATCCTCGATGTCCATCTGAGATTAAGAAAGAAACTCATGGGAATCTTCTAGGACACTATACAAAAGATTCCCAGACCCATAATTGAAAGATTAACCCCATAGACACCGAGTAACAGCCCCATAAAAGTCGTTATTTAACTTGTTTTTCGAGAATTTGAGTTTTAAAAATTTAAGTTCTCGGTGTCTACTCGAGATTAAGAAAAGAAACTTATAGAATTTTTATAGTAGACCCTACTGAAGATTTCCTCACCCATAATTAATTGATCCACCCCATAGACACCGAGTAACAGCCCCATAAATGGGAGTTTTTCAATTAAATTGTCGAATTTTTGACTTTAAAAAATTCAATCCTCGATGTTCATCTGAGATTAAGAAAGAAACTCATGGGAATCTTCTAGGACACTATACAAAAGATTCCCAGACCCATAATTGAAAGATTAACCCCATAGACACCGAGTAACAGCCCCATAAAAGTCGTTATTTAACTTGTTTTTCTAGAATTTGAGTTTTTAAAATTTAAGTTCTCGGTGTCTACTCGAGATTAAGAAAAGAAACTTATAGAATTTTTATAGTAGACCCTACTGAAGATTTCCTGACCCATAATTAATTGATCCACCCCATAGACACCGAGTAACAGCCCCATAGAAGGGGGTTTTTTAATTAAAGTGTCGAATTTTCGACTTTAAAAAATTCAATCCTCGATGTACACCTGAGATTAAGGAAGGAAACTCATGGGAATTTTCTAGGACACTATACAGAAGATACCCAGACCCATAATAAAAAGATTAACCCCATAGACATCGAGTAACAGCCCCATAAAAGTCGTTATTTAACTTGTTTTTCGAGAATTTTAGTTTTAAAAATTTAAGTTCTCGGTGTCTACTCGAGATTAAGAAAAGAAACTTATAGAATTTTTATAGTAGACCCTACTGAAGATTTCCTCACCCATAATTAATTGATCCACCCCATAGACACCGAGTAACAGCCCCATAAATGGGAGTTTTTCAATTAAATTGTCGAATTTTTTACTTTAAAAAATTCAATCCTCGGTGTTCATCTGAGATTAAGAAAGAAACTCATGGGAATCTTCTAGGACACTATACAAAAGATTCCCAGACCCATAATTAAAAGATTAACCCCATAGACACCGAGTAACAGCCCCATAAAAGTCGTTATTTAACTTGTTTTTCTAGAATTTGAGTTTTTAAAATTTAAGTTCTCGGTGTCTACTCGAGATTAAGAAAAGAAACTTATAGAATTTTTATAGTAGACCCTACTGAAGATTTCCTCACCCATAATTAATTGATCCACCTCATAGACACCGAGTAACAGCCCCATAAATGGGAGTTTTTCAATTAAATTGTCGAATTTTTTACTTTAAAAAATTCAATCCTCGATGTTCATCTGAGATTAAGAAAGAAACTCATGGGAATCTTCTAGGACACTATACAAAAGATTCCCAGACCCATAATTGAAAGATTAACCCCATAGACACCGAGTAACAGCCCCATAAAAGTCGTTATTTAACTTGTTTTTCGAGAATTTGAGTTTTAAAAATTTAAGTTCTCGGTGTCTACTCGAGATTAAGAAAAGAAACTTATAGAATTTTTATAGTAGACCCTACTGAAGATTTCCTCACCCATAATTGATTGATCCACCCCATAGACACCGAGTAACAGCCCCATAAATAGGAGTTTTTCAATTAAATTGTCGAATTTTTGACTTTAAAAAATTCAATCCTCGATGTTCATCTGAGATTAAGAAAGAAACTCATGGGAATCTTCTAGGACACTATACAAAAGATTCCCAGACCCATAATTGAAAGATTAACCCCATAGACATCGAGTAACAGCCCCATAAAAGTCGTTATTTAACTTGTTTTTCGAGAATTTGAGTTTTAAAAATTTAAGTTCTCGGTGTCTACTCGAGATTAAGAAAAGAAACTTATAGAATTTTTATAGTAGACCCTACTGAAGATTTCCTCACCCATAATTAATTGATCCACCCCATAGACACCGAGTAACAGCCCCATAAATGGGAGTTTTTCTATTAAATTGTCGAATTTTTGACTTTAAAAAATTCAATCCTCGATGTACACCTGAGATTAAGGAAGGAAACTCATGGGAATTTTCTAGGACACTATACAGAAGATTCCCAGACCCATAATAAAAAGATTAACCCCATAGACATCGAGTAACAGCCCCATAAAAGTCGTTATTTAACTTGTTTTTCGAGAATTTGAGTTTTAAAAATTTAAGTTCTCGGTGTCTACTCGAGATTAAGAAAAGAAACTTATAGAATTTTTATAGTAGACCCTACTGAAGATTTCCTCACCCATAATTAATTGATCCACCCCATAGACACCGAGTAACAGCCCCATAAATGGGAGTTTTTCAATTAAATTGTCGAATTTTTGACTTTAAAAAATTCAATCCTCGATGTTCATCTGAGATTAAGAAAGAAACTCATGGAAATCTTCTAGGAAACCATACAAAAGATTCCCAGACCCATAATTAAAAGATTAACCCCATAGACACCGAGTAACAGCCCCATAAAAGTCGTTATTTAACTTGTTTTTCTAGAATTTGAGTTTTTAAAATTTTAGTTCTCGGTGTCTACTCGAGATTAAGAAAAGAAACTTATAGAATTTTTATAGTAGACCCTACTGAAGATTTCCTCACCCATAATTAATTGATCCAGCCCATAGACACCGAGTAACAGCCCCATAGAAGGGGGTTTTTTAATTAAAGTGTCGAATTTTCGACTTTAAAAAATTCAATCCTCGATGTTCATCTGAGATTGAGAAAGAAACTCATGGGAATCTTCTAGGAAACCATACAAAAGATTCCCAGACCCATAATTAAAAGATTAACCCCATAGACATCGAGTAACAGCCCCATAAAAGTCGTTATTTAACTTGTTTTTCGAGAATTTGAGTTTTAAAAATTTTAGTTCTCGGTGTCTACTCGAGATTAAGAAAAGAAACTTATAGAATTTTTATAGTAGACCCTACTGAAGATTTCCTCACCCATAATTAATTGATCCACCCCATAGACACCGAGTAACAGCCCCATAAATGGGAGTTTTTCAATTAAATTGTCGAATTTTTTACTTTAAAAAATTCAATCCTCGATGTTCATCTGAGATTAAGAAAGAAACTCATGGGAATCTTCTAGGACACTATACAAAAGATTCCCAGACCCATAATTAAAAGATTAACCCCATAGACACCGAGTAACAGCCCCATAAAAGTCGTTATTTAACTTGTTTTTCTAGAATTTGAGTTTTTAAAATTTAAGTTCTCGGTGTCTACTCGAGATTAAGAAAAGAAACTTATAGAATTTTTATAGTAGACCCTACTGAAGATTTCCTCACCCATAATTAATTGATCCACCCCATAGACACCGAGTAACAGCCCCATAAATGGGAGTTTTTCAATTAAATTGTCGAATTTTTGACTTTAAAAAATTCAATCCTCGATGTTCATCTGAGATTAAGAAAGAAACTAATGGGAATCTTCTAGGAAACCATACAAAAGATTCCCAGACCCATAATTGAAAGATTAACCCCATAGACATCGAGTAACAGCCCCATAAAAGTCGTTATTTAACTTGTTTTTCGAGAATTTGAGTTTTAAAAATTTAAGTTCTCGGTGTCTACTCGAGATTAAGAAAAGAAACTTATAGAATTTTTATAGTAGACCCTACTGAAGATTTCCTCACCCATAATTAATTGATCCACCCCATAGACACCGAGTAACAGCCCCATAAATGGGAGTTTTTCTATTAAATTGTCGAATTTTTGACTTTAAAAAATTCAATCCTCGATGTACACCTGAGATTAAGGAAGGAAACTCATGGGAATTTTCTAGGACACTATACAGAAGATTCCCAGACCCATAATAAAAAGATTAACCCCATAGACATCGAGTAACAGCCCCATAAAAGTCGTTATTTAACTTGTTTTTCGAGAATTTAAGTTTTAAAAATTTAAGTTCTCGGTGTCTACTCGAGATTAAGAAAAGAAACTTATAGAATTTTTATAGTAGACCCTACTGAAGATTTCCTCACCCATAATTAATTGATCCAGCCCATAGACACCGAGTAACAGCCCCATAGAAGGGGGTTTTTTAATTAAAGTGTCGAATTTTCGACTTTAAAAAATTCAATCCTCGATGTTCATCTGAGATTGAGAAAGAAACTCATGGGAATCTTCTAGGAAACCATACAAAAGATTCCCAGACCCATAATTAAAAGATTAACCCCATAGACATCGAGTAACAGCCCCATAAAAGTCGTTATTTAACTTGTTTTTCGAGAATTTGAGTTTTAAAAATTTTAGTTCTCGGTGTCTACTCGAGATTAAGAAAAGAAACTTATAGAATTTTTATAGTAGACCCTACTGAAGATTTCCTCACCCATAATTAATTGATCCACCCCATAGACACCGAGTAACAGCCCCATAGAAGGGGGTTTTTTAATTAAAGTGTCGAATTTTCGACTTTAAAAAATTCAATCCTCGATGTTCATCTGAGATTAAGAAAGAAACTCATGGAAATCTTCTAGGAAACCATACAAAAGATTCCCAGACCCATAATAAAAAGATTAACCCCATAGACACCGAGTGACAGCCCCATAAAAGGCGTTATTTGACATTTGTCGAGAATTTGAGTTATAAAAAATTCAGTCCTCGGCGTCCACTGTATACTAAGGAAGCAAACTCATGGGATTTATTAAGTAGACCCTACTGAAGATTTCCTAATGTAACCGATAATTAATCGATCAACCTCAATTTTTTAAATATTTGATCGATTGATTATGGGTCAGGAAATCTTCAGTAGGGTCTACTATAAAAATTCTATAAGTTTCTTTTCTTAATCTCGAGTAGACACCGAGAACTTAAATTTTTAAAACTCAAATTCTCGAAAAACAAGTTAAATAACGACTTTTATGGGGCTGTTACTCGATGTCTATGGGGTTAATCTTTTTATCATGGGTCTGGGAATCTTCTGTATAGTGTCCTAGAAAATTCCCATGAGTTTCCTTCCTTAATCTCAGGTGTACATCGAGGATTGAATTTTTTAAAGTCAAAAATTCGACAATTTAATAGAAAAACTCCCATTTATGGGGCTGTTACTCGGTGTCTATGAGGTTAATCTTTTAATTATGGGTCTGGGAATCTTTTGTATGGTTTCCTAGAAGATTCCCATGAGTTTCCTTCCTTAATCTCAGATGAACATCGAGGATTGAATTTTTTAAAGTCGAAAATTCGACACTTTAATTAAAAAACCCCCTTCTATGGGGCTGTTACTCGGTGTCTATGGGGTTAATCTTTCAATTATGGGTCTGGGAATCTTTTGTATGGTTTCCTAGAAGATTTCCATGAGTTTCTTTCTTAATCTCAGATGAACATCGAGGATTGAATTTTTTAAAGTCAAAAATTCGACAATTTAATTGAAAAACTCCCATTTATGGGGCTGTTACTCGGTGTCTATGGGGTGGATCAATTAATTATGGGTGAGGAAATCTTCAGTAGGGTCTACTATAAAAATTCTATAAGTTTCTTTTCTTAATCTCGAGTAGACACCGAGAACTTAAATTTTTAAAACTCAAATTCTCGAAAAACAAGTTAAATAACGACTTTTATGGGGCTGTCACTCGGTGTCTATGGGGTTAATCTTTTTATTATGGGTCTAGGAATCTTCTGTATAGTGTCCTAGAAAATTCCCATGAGTTTCCTTCCTTAATCTCAGGTGTACATCGAGCATTGAATTTTTTAAAGTCAAAAATTCGACAATTTAATAGAAAAACTCCCATTTATGGGGCTGTTACTCGATGTCTATGGGGTTAATCTTTTAATTATGGGTCTGGGAACCTTCTGTATAGTGTCCTAGAAAATTCCCATGAGTTTCCTTCCTTAATCTCAGGTGTACATCGAGGATTGAATTTTTTAAAGTCAAAAATTCGACAATTTAATAGAAAAACTCCCATTTATGGGGCTGTTACTCGATGTCTATGGGGTTAATCTTTCAATTATGGGTCTGGGAATCTTTTGTATGGTTTCCTAGAAGATTTCCATGAGTTTCTTTCTTAATCTCAGATGAACATCGAGGATTGAATTTTGTAAAGTCGAAAATTCGACACTTTAATTAAAAAACCCCCTTCTATGGGGCTGTTACTCGGTGTCTATGGGGTGGATCAATTAATTATGGGTGAGGAAATCTTCAGTAGGGTCTACTATAAAAATTCTATAAGTTTCTTTTCTTAATCTCGAGTAGACACCGAGAACTAAAATTTTTAAAACTCAAATTATCGAAAAACAAGTTAAATAACGACTTTTATGGGGCTGTTACTCGATGTCTATGGGGTTAATCTTTTAATTATGGGTCTGGGAATCTTTTGTATGGTTTCCTAGAAGATTCCCATGAGTTTCTTTCTCAATCTCAGATGAACATCGAGGATTGAATTTTTTAAAGTCGAAAATTCGACACTTTAATTAAAAAACCCCCTTCTATGGGGCTGTTACTCGGTGTCTATGGGGTGGATCAATTAATTATGGGTCAGGAAATCTTCAGTAGGGTCTACTATAAAAATTCTATAAGTTTCTTTTCTTAATCTCGAGTAGACACCGAGAACTTAAATTTAAAAAACTCAAATTCTAGAAAAACAAGTTAAATAACGACTTTTATGCGGCTGTTACTCGGTGTCTATGGGGTTAATCTTTCAATTATGGGTCTGGGAATCTTTTGTATAGTGTCCTAGAAGATTCCCATGAGTTTCTTTCTTAATCTCAGATGAACATCGAGGATTGAATTTTTTAAAGTCAAAAATTCGACAATTTAATTGAAAAACTCCCATTTATGGGGCTGTTACTCGGTGTCTATGGGGTGGATCAATTAATTATGGGTGAGGAAATCTTCAGTAGGGTCTACTATAAAAATTCTATAAGTTTCTTTTCTTAATCTCGAGTAGACACCGAGAACTTAAATTTTTAAAACTCAAATTCTCGAAAAACAAGTTAAATAACGACTTTTATGGGGCTGTTACTCGGTGTCTATGGGGTTAATCTTTCAATTATGGGTCTGGGAATCTTTTGTATAGTGTCCTAGAAGATTCCCATGAGTTTCTTTCTTAATCTCAGATGGACATCGAGGATTGAATTTTTTAAAGTCAAAAATTCGACAATTTAATTGAAAAACTCCCATTTATGGGGCTGTTACTCGGTGTCTATGGGGTGGATCCATCGATTATGGGTCTGGAAATCTTCCATAGAGTCTCTTCTATGATATCTATGAGTTTCTTTTCTTAATCTTTAGTTGACACCGAGAATTGAATTTTTTTTCGTCCCTGTATTTTTCTGTGCCTGTCGTTCGTCGCAAGAGTCCGTGCGCGCGGGAGAGAGGTTCGACCGCTACTTGTTGTTTTTTGCGCTATCTCCGAAAATATTCATTCTATCAAAAAAATGATAAGGACATTTTTTGTTGGTTTTTTAATTTTAAAACTTTTTTTTTTAATAAACTTCCCCGTCAAATCAGTCCTTCTTGATTTATATCGTTATAAACAATTAAATTTTTATTAACAATTAAACCTACCATCGGCGAGCAAAATAACCCAGTTTTTCGTGATCCTCGGAAAAAAATACGTAAATATCATTAATCAGAATCCGGGGACCTAAAAGTGCATACGGGCTTCTCTCTTCAGCCGAGGGACTAATTTGTTTATAACATTAGTTAACAAAAAAAAACTTTTTTTGACTGTTCAACAGAAATCTGTTTAAACAAAATCGCAGTTGATTGGTGATATCGGTTTTTTGACCCCAATCTGGACTTTGAAAAAATCCATTTGTTTATAACATTAGTGAACAAAAAAAAAAAAACATTTTTTGTCGATGCAACAAAAATTTGTTTTAGAAAAAATGCTGTCGATTGGTAGTATCGAAAATTTTTCGATTTTTGAACCCAATCTGGACTTTGAAAAAATCCATTTGTTTATAACATTAGTTAACAAAAAAAAACGTTTTTTGACTGTTCAACAGAAATCTGTTTAAAGAAAATCGCAGTTGATTGGTGATATCGGTTTTTTGAACTCAATCTGGACTTTGAAAAAATCCATTTGTTTATAACATTAGTTAACAAAAAAAAACTTTTTTTGACTGTTCAACAGAAATCTGTTCAAACAAAATCGCAGTTGATTGGTGATATCGGTTTTTTGAACCCAATCTGTACTTTGAAAAAATCCATTTGTTTATAACATTAGTGAACAAAAAAAAAAAACGTCTTTTGACGATACGACAGAAATCCGTTTCAGAAAAAATGCTGTCGATTGGTGGTATCGACATTTTATCGATTTTTTTTTTTTTTTCTATGATTTTTAATGTAAAAAACTTAGAAAAATTCCGGCCTATTCCGGCGTCTGACGCGATTTGGCGGAGAGAGAGCTCGCGCATAGGCAGTCGCTAGTGCGAGAGGGAGAGGTCCGAGCGCCGGCTCGTTTTTTTATTATATCTCGCGAAATATTCGAGATGCAAAAAAAACATATGATACCTTTTTTGTGTATTTTTTTATTCTGAACATTTTTTTTCCTCTTCACTGCCCCAACAAACCAGCGGTTCGGGAGTTATTTTGATTTAAACAATTAAATTGTTATAAACAATTGTTTGCACCACCTTTGAACAAAATGGACCCGATTTTCGTGATCCTTGGGCCAAAATACATAAGAATCAGTTGGATTTACCCGGTGCCAACAAAATGTTTACGGGACCTCCTCTTCAGCCGATGGACTACAATTTTTGATCCGATTAACATATCAACATAAAGACAATAGACAGAGAAGGAATGGTCTGGATAAAATTTTAAATCAAAGACTAGATCTCTCAAACATTGATTTATCGAATTCATCATTGTCAAAGTTTATTGAGTAATTAGTTATCTTATTTTATTTTTAACTCCCCGCTAGGAAAATCGACAATTTTCGAAAAATTCGGGAAGTTATTGGTTTCACCCCGATTTGCGAAAGTCGAAATTTCATCAGATGTCGACATTTTGAGGTCCTAGGGAGCTATTCTGACTTTTTTCAGAATGATGTCCGAGTGTCTGTATGTATATGTGTGTGTGTGTGTGTGTGTGTGTGTGTGTGTGTGTGTGTGTGTGTGTGTGTGTGTGTGTGTGTGTGTGTGTATGTGTGCGGATGTGAACGCTCTATAACTTTTTAACTAATGAACCGATTTGAATGGTTAAGGTGGCAATCGAAAGAGCTTTTTGGCCATCAACTTTCCTGAAAATTTCAGATCATTTGATCAAGTAGACTCGAAAATATTTAAGAAGTACGAAAAAAAAAAAATTTTTTTTTTTTAGTTTTATATTGATTTCTCATTAACGAGTCGAACGATCAACTTCAAAATCTAATCAGCTCTAGAACTTAATTAAACGCGTCGATCGCCGCCTTAACCATCTCAATCGGTTAATTTGTTCGAGAGATATCGTTGGAGAAAGAAATGGTGCAAAACGGGTTTTTCCAAATATCTTCGAAACGGCTGAACGGATAGATTCCAAATTCGTATCAGCTCTAGAATTCAAGAAAACGCGCCGATTGCCACCTCAAACGTCAAAATCGGTTTGTTAGTTCAAAAGATATCGGTGCTGCAAAGTTAAAAAAATAACATAAAGTGTTATTTTGTCCGGATAAATCAAAATATAATGTACTAAATGTGTCTGAAATCATACCAACTCTTCCTATTTATAGTCTCTTTCGATCATTATATAATGTCATCTAACTTGTTCTTTAGTTTAAATCAAGTTATCAGCAAAAAAATGAGAAAACCCAGTTTTTAATATTTGTCTCGGATATTTTATATATTATTGCTCTGGCCTAAGTCAAAACTCATTCAAATCTTGATTTTGATCACTGTCAGTGATTTCTGCCTTGATACATTTATTTCATTGAACATAATCGAGAATAAAAATTTTAAAACCGCTTCTTCATTAATAATTTTTGGTTCTTAACTTGTCAAACTTTAGCAAAAAACGTAACTTGGTAGAGCTCGAAAAGCTCATAAAAAACAATAGCAGGTAATAGCATTTTCGAGCTCGAAAATATATTCACAGTAATGTTTTCAAGCTCCTTGAGCTCGAAAACAGAGGGAAGTTTTGGGGCTGGCCCGCAGGGTCAACCGACGCCCAGATTTAAAAAAATTATTTTTACAGTGAATGTCCCTTCATGTTTCATTTATCATTATTCTCTACTTTTGTATCTGATCAATTTTACTAAGTACGGCCAAGAAAGATTTATCTAGAATATTTTAACTAATTACTCAAATTTCCAATGAATTAATAACTAACCTAATAACGTTGTAGTGATTAGAAATGCCAGAAACCTCATGAGTTTACTGTGGCATATTAATTTACAGTTTTCGATGTTAACAATGCAATCGTCAGCATTTATACAGCAACACGTCCGACGATGTCTCATTATAATTTATATACGTATTTGTAAACAAAGATAGAGCGTACTGAATCCGTTTTAAATTCATAACTTCACGGTAAAAAATAATCGTTTTTTTTTTTTTTTTTTTTTTTTTTTTTTTTTTTTCAATGAGCCCACAATAATTCATTATTAAGAGCCAGCTTCTCAATTCAATTCATTTTGTTAAGTCCAGAAAAAGTCATAGCTTATTGCAAAAGAAGCCTTTTTTTTTTTTCAAATTCATCACTTTTTTTTGGTTGGATAAAAAAATTTGAAGAAACTCTGAGAAAAATTGTTGATGCGGTAGAAAATGAGAAAAGATTTGCGGCCAAATCGAAGTGAGGCAGGTTCCAAAGTAGCTGATTTGGCTTGGAATGCCCCACATATGCCCCAGATAACAAAATGTAAAATGTTGTTTATAAACTAATATTGTAGATTGTTAGAATATGTTTTCAATTAAAATTTTTACCTACTATATCTTAAAGTTTATCCTTCAATTCCTACTATCGCGCTATTTCATATCAACCCTCTGAGCAATGCCGGGTACCTCAACTAGTATTAAAATAACAAAAAATAGCTTGCAGCTATTTACAGTAACTTATCAACGGTATATGATAAATAATAAAGAAGATTAGTGATCAACAATAAAAATACAATGCAATAAGTGCAATGACTATGCCTAGACACGTCTATTTCAAACAATGGCTAGACGGAGAGTGCTTTTCTTCATTTCAAGATGATTCTTCTCCATTGTTTCAGTGATAATTGCTATCATTAATGCCTAGTAATGGAATTTGAAAGTCGTAACGACTCTGTGAGCCAGGCATTAATGATCGTTGACCATTGGCTAGTAATTGTGGTGATTAAACACCCCCCCCCCCCTCCCATGGGGTTACGTCGTATAGGTTCACTAGTGTCACTCCGATAGTTTAGCTGTGTATACTTCCGTCTCTCGTAATATCATCCTAGGGTTGTGATAGGCATCATTTGAGACTGCTCGACGTATCTTTTCGTTACCTATTTATAAATTTACTTAATGCTCAAACATAAAACAAATAAATAGGCTCGTCCACGGCCACGTGGATAGTTTAAGGACGTTCTTGCGCGACTCGTGAGTCAAATGAGGGCCAATTGTTTCAAATTTAATCCCGATAATATGGAATTTTTGAAAATATCTCCATAATTTTTAAATAATTTATCAATTTTTTTGAACTATCGAAAATATTTATGCAACAGTTATTGTAAAAAATGTAAATTTCTTAAATAGACAATACTCTGACTCAGATTTTTTTGTCATAATAAAACCAGCAAAATCGCAAATTGTAAATCTTAACATATATATATTGAAACACGTGGAAAATTCGACATCGATCCGTGGTTCAAAATTATTTGAAGTAATAAACGGTTATCCGTTGAGCAATAAAGTTGGTGACATCTGTGGTTAAAAATTTAGACTTTGACCGAGCAATCGACCCGACGCTTAGATTGAGAAGATCCGGTTGAGACGCTGCAGGTAACGGCCACGTTTTGAGTTCTTGAATAATTTCGATTTGTGATCAAAGAACAATTGAATCGCGAACAATAATGAATGGTGAACAATAAGCCGAGTTTGTTGTAGCGAAAAACTTAATTAGCCGAAGCATCGGCGCGACGTGATCAAGTGGCATGGTGATATTCGCGCAAAACCGTGTTTTTGTTGTTGTAATGAACAAGCGAACTGAGTTGTTGTGCGTTTGTTTTGTAATAACGAATATTATTTAATTAATTGCTTATGGTCAATGAATGGTAATCATTTGAACAGGTGATCGAAAAAAAATTATCTTACATTATTTTATTTTAGTCGAAGATTTCGGAGAACTGCGGATTATCTGTATCTTGTCCGTAACGACAGTTGAGTCTTCGCCGTGTACAATACTCTGACGTCACCCGTCAAGTATTTCGTTAAGGCGGGCAGTTGTATGAGTGTGTCGAGGAAATAAAGGAATAGTTTAGTTTATTTTGTCAACCGAATGTTTCGATTGCGTTTATGCAACGGGAATTGTTAATTAGATCAAGTACGATATTATCTTGTTAGTAATTGCCGAACCGTTGAATACCGAGCATACCAAGTTAGTGATCAATTTGGACGTGGAATTGGATTTGGACTGTATGATTGATGTAATATTTTGATTTGTTATTCTATTGTTTATGTCGAGTCACAAGCCGAAAATTATTAGTAATCTTAAATGTCTGACCTTTCCCTGATCTGTCACCTTGAGTCAAATGTTATGATAATTGTTTATTGGTGAGTATAGTCACCTGGCGCCTAACTTAGATAATTTGAGCAAGGTTGCCAAATTCTAAGTGTATTTGGACTTCACTCCGGTAGATCCCCGGTGGTGAAAAACCCGTTACAATATATATATTTATGCGTACGATTCAAACACATTATGGATAATAATAATAAGAATAATTATTATGTGACAAATGATGATGAATATTTTAAAAGGAAATTCGTTTAATTACTTGTGATTGAACAAATTACTTGAATATTTTGATAGTTTCAAAATAATCTCTAATAATTTTACGATCTCCGTTGTCTATGTTTACTGACTATAAATATTAATAAATAATTCTAACTATCGATAACACTATTTTTTACAACGATTATATCATTAGCATAAATTGAAGAATATTTTGAAACCTTATTTGTCCCTATGTTTATTCCAATAATATTTTTTTTATAAAGTTAAAACATAAAAAGTTATAGTGTCCCATAAGACTCTATGTTAAAACTTTGAGTTTCAATCGTTAATAACTTTTTTAAATGATCGATAACACACTCTGAAATTTTCGAGAACGATAATTATTGATTCATTTTTGCCAAAAATATAAAATTTGAAATTTTATCTAATAGTAAGCCTCACGAAAGAACGTCCTTAATAAAATTGAGAGATCCAACGACCTGTGCCTTGTCACAATATATGAGTAGATCAAAAAATAGGTAGAGATTAATGACAGTTAAAATTCTGTGGAAGTCATCTTAACAATAAAAGTGTTTTAGAATAAGTAACGATTAAAAGAATTTAATTCAATGAACTAATGAGATAACTATTTTTAAACATTTATAATTAAATTTTTGAAATCAAATAAAATACATTCAGTTATAATTCATTTTTCTTCTAGAATTACGGTTTCTTGTAAACAAAATTTCAGATCTGAAAGAGTGTCTGAGGTATCCAGAGATGTCAACTGAAACAATTAATAAAATTAAATAAAATATGTGATTAAATGTTTGATACAATAATCAATAATATTGTGATAAAAGTAAACAAATTTTAAAGAAAATTGAACTATTACTATCATTTAGAATTGAAAGAATTTTATTTCAAAGAATCTCCATTTTATTGGACAGGGCTTACACATAACTGCACTGATTAAAATTGAGTTTTATTCCAAAAATCGTTATTTTAAATTAATTCAAAAACATAATAACTTAAATAACTTCATTTGACTACTTTAGTGAATAACGCGTCAGAAGTCACGGGAATGTAAACAGCTAAAAAAATTTACTATACAGTTGAATCAATGAACTTATACTTTGAGATTAATTTCGTCGATAACTTTGGCTAAAAATAATTTCAGACGGCTTTAACAAATTCAAAATTTTTGTTAGTTCATGTTATTGTTGAATCAATTTCATGAATCATTTTCCAAAAATACAAGTAACTTCAAAACAATAAAACACTGTTATAGTTACGTCGAAAATAATGGCTTCCTTATATTAACTTTTGAGCAAAAAATTTAACCTCATAGACCTGAAAATAGTAGTATGAACATGAATTGGATTTCAAAGACTCAAAAATAAGGAAAAATTAATCATTCGATAAGGAGTTCTAATTCCATTAATCGAAACAAAATTGTTATTGAGTTCGAAGAGCTAAAAAATACTGACGGTTTTAAGGTAGTTGTCCTGCTACAACATTGTCAAAAAGTTATGTACCATATACGCGGTAAGAGTAGGTTAGGCGGTAGTTAAAACGAGATATTGCTTTTGTTGGATACTGTACCCGTGAGAAGTTTACCTGCACACTACTCATATATACGTACACACTAGGGCTTTATATTTTAACCAGCTAAGCCGGTTAAAAAAGTTGACCAGGCTAAAAATTAGCTAACCACTCAGCTAAGCCGGTTAATTCAAATTAGCTAAGCTAATCAGCTAAAAGTAAAATCAGTTAAAAAGTGAACACGGTATTAAACTTAAATAATTATGACGTGATAGTTTAATTACGGATTTTAAATTAGATAGAATTTAACGCTATGAATTTTTACTTCGATTTATTATATTATATTTAACACAAAACATTAAAACTAATATTAAACTAAGTTTTCTATTAATATATTTACAATTTTTAATTAATTTCCTCTAAAAGGTCACGATTTTGATATAAAAATATCAATAAATTGGCATTTTCCGGTAATAGACAACTCCTTTTAGCAGAAATAACATTTCCTGCGGTCGAAAATACTCTCGGAAGGTGTACTTGACGACGGGATGCCCAAATATCTTCTAGCATAACTAGCTAAAATTGGACACTTGTGACGCTTTGAGTTCCACCATAGCAAAGGATTTTCTCCTTTTGAGATGGTGAGCTCTTTTTCATATTTATCCATTTCTTTTTCGACGACAGTTTTATCTTCAAAACTGACCATTCTTTCAAGTTCCCCTGATAAACCACGTTCAGGATCAAAAAGCTACTCCAAATCTTGCTCTCTTTGATCCTTGGCTGAAGTTGGAAGTTCATGATGACTTTAAATGGATAAATATGAAAAAGAGCTCACCATCTCAAAAGGAGAAAATCCTTTGCTATGGTGGAACTCAAAGCGTCACAAGTATCCAATTTTAACTAGTTATGCTAGAAGATATTTGGGCATTTCGTCGTCAAGTACACCTTCCGAGAGTATTTTCGACCGCAGGAAATGTTATTTCTGCTAAAAGGAGTTGTCTATTACCGGAAAATGCCAATTTATTGATATTTTTATATCAAAATCGTGACCTTTTAGAGGAAATTAATTAAAAATTGTAAATATATTAATAGAAAACTTAGTTTAATATTAGTTTTAATGTTTTGTGTTAAATATTATATAATAAATCGAAGTAAAAATTCATAGCGTTAAATTCTATCTAATTTAAAATCCGCAATTAAACTATCACGTCATAATTATTTAAGTTTAATATCGTGTTCACTTTTTAACTGATTTTACTTTTAGCTGATTAGCTTAGCTAATTTGAATTAACCGGCTTAGCTGAGTGGTTAGCTAATTTTTAGCCTGGTCAACTTTTTTAACCGGCTTAGCTGGTTAAAATATAAAGCCCTGGTACACACAAATACTATTGAACATTTTCTTAAATTAAAATTTGACAACGTCGCATATGCTCTGCCAGTTGCTGTATAGTGTACTGGGTATATGTTTAAATTTACCGTTCAAATAATACTATGTATACTCGCGTACAGCGTTGTCAGATTCTTTTTTTCCAATTCACCGACATGTATATTGCACGACTCATGATGCGAAGCATCAGAGTGTGCTTTATGATTGAATAATTTTTTTCGCCTCACTTCGGCTACTATTTCAATTTTTTTTCATTTATTGTTGAACTTTGCGTTGCTATATCTCAACAATGAAATGGTGAATACTTTATTTTTTTTATTAAATAAATTCAGGACAAATTCATTAATTTTCTGTTAGTTTTTCAAAAGTTTCTGACTGTTAGTTTTTTTATTAGAATCACGAACGCGGCTCGAAACGCATACTCCTCATTTGTCGCAATGTTAATGATACGAACTTTGATTATAAATATTTCGAATTAGAGATGGTCAATCGACTTCAAATTTTAATGGTAATTGTATCTTAATACCCTTGACAAATGTAAAAAATTTTAGAAATTTCTGACATAATGCCCATCACCCGACAACTACCTTAAGCTTGAAGAATTCGACAAAAAAAAAAAACTTTCAGAACTGAGCCACAAAGTCAGCGGTTTCTACATTGTTTTTAAGCTTTGAAATTACTGGCTTTTTAAAACGATCAGTCAAGTATTTATCGATTCATTGGGAAAGAAGCAGAATAACAGTGATTTTCTTGATTTATCATGACATTTCATGATCAATCAATTGATTAATTTTGTGTTAAAACATATAACAGTTTTTTTTTTTTTTCAATTTACATTCTTCAAATAATTTGGTTTCTGCTAAATGAGAAATTGGAAGTATAAATTTGTTTACTTTTGATCTGATGTTTCTTAATCAACTATTAATAAAATTTACTTACATCGCGTCGAGGCCAGCTAGATAGCACTTTATATTCATCAGTAGGATAACCTTCTACGATAAGAAAGTTTAGAAGTATTTGCAAAGGAGTATCTGGTCTGAATTTACGTTCTAAAAATTTACCACCTGGTAATCGAAATTTTACTTTCAATATATTGTTGCTAGTTTCTGCGTCTGGTTCCGGAGGTAAACTTAACCGCACAGCTTGCCTGTGAGCCTCTTTTTTAGCTTCATGTGCTAACCTTTTATGTTCTGCTTGTTCTTTTTTTCGTTGCTCTAACTGCTGTTGGATTTGTTTTGCTTCTTCTTTTGCTCTAAAATTTAAGTTGCAGTTGAAGAAATTATGAAAGACTTAAAGATAAGAGATAATTCATACCTGTCTGCGGCTAAGCTTTCTTGATATGCTTGGTCTTGTTCTTGTTTCACTCTTTCTCTGGCTTGTCTTTCTTCTTCCGCTTCTACGTCTACTCGTTTTTGTTCCTAAATGAAATTGATAAATATATTATTTTTATTTTTCTTTTTCCGTATAAAAAATTCATTTGTATGAAAATGTCTTACCTGAAATACATCTACTGCATGAATTAAATTAGTTAGCAATTCATTTACCCCTACATTGCCGTGCACTATGGTAAAAATTTCTGTTGTGGATCTTGATCGCATAAGAATTATCAAAACAGGTAAAGTATCAATATTAATATTCCTTACAGCTTCAGAACCCACTAATCCTAATGACTGAACTACAGACGATAAGAATCTAGAAGGCAGAAATGACATACACTGGTTACAAAATAAAAACTAAAGACATTTCTTCAATATTTTAGCATTATTTAGAATCTTACTTTTGTTTATTACTTTCGTAAGTGAAATCCCATCCCCACACAACAAAATTAGCAGACAAAAGTTGTAAAATTGTTTCACAGCCTAATAATTGTGTACAAAATACATTTGACAATACACTGTTATCGTGATGCAAATATACAGCTAATAATTTTCTCTGAAAAAAAACGAAAAAAAATATTTTTTAATAATGAAAATGCCACACTTGAAAAACAGTACTTTTACTTCGGAAATATTTTATGGTCTAACAGCAATGGTTGTTCTACAAAATCATAGAAGCAATCAAAGATTATTTTACAGAGGAATACGTATATCGACAAAACTCGTTTCTACTATATTAAAATACCAACCCTAATAGTCACCTCAACCGCAAGTTAACTTTAAGCTACGGCCATATTCTGAAGCCAATTTAGAAGTTAATTTGCATCAACTTGCACGCAAGTATTATCCAGCCAAGGTTTGCCAGAAACTTGTCGTTAAGTTAGCCGAAAATGTTCCACTGGCAGAACTTGCTAAGCAATTATATTTACAGTGTGGCTATCAGGAAAAATTAAACTACCATTACACTGACCTTATTTTAATTACGTAGGTTGGTGTGATGATAACACGAACATAGTATTATTATGATTGATGAAATTAAAAAGAAACCGAAACTGTTTGTTGCGTAATTACCGATTGCGGAATCTAATCGCAGTTGTAAATACATCATTTGGAGGCAGCACCTACTGGGCCTACTGGACACAGCGCTTGAGCCTGCGCAGTGTAACGTATGCGCATTCTATTTTTCCTACCTCGTGGCAAGAAGACCGGCGCCATCATCTTTCGTAAAACATCATTCCAAATCAAACACGTGTTTTAAAATACATCCACATTATTTATGCTCAACTCGAGATTATTAGTTCATATTGTAATTTAGTTAATTCAAGAGCTGATCAAGCTACTCAGAAATATAATTATTTAGATATAATTACATATCAAGAATTATATATTGTGACGAGTTTTTTACCACCGGTGATTTACCGGAGTGATGTCCGAATACACTTACGATTTGGCAACCTTGTTCAAATTATTGTAACTGGGGCGCCAGAAGACTTTCTAAATCATTAAGAAACAAATCTCGAAAATGTCGGCTCAGGATAGCAGATCGGGGAAAGGTCAGGTACTTACGATTTTTTTTAACGAGTGGTATTTTTGAACCCTACTCAACCAATTATGATAGGTTATGACGAAATTCTTTGAAAAATCGACCATGAGGACAAATACAATAGTCAGATTTTAGAAAAATCTACCTAAAAAGATGAAAAAAGTTCAAACAGTAACATCTTATAGTCAAAAATAGGCGGAGCCCCACTTCTAGACCATTACCACAGTATTTATATTTTTTATTTATTGATTAAAATACCATCAATAGGCCATATGGCCTGTTAGAGGTCGCCACGTAAGCACAGTACATATTGTAAATAAACCATCTAAATTATGTATCATTAATTTTGTGTAGTTTTTAGTTATTAAGTTTCACCACACCTACACCAGAATCCCAGATCATTCGCTGACTTTACAGTAGTACACCAAATACATGGTCTTTCATATTACAGTAATTCGTCGATGCCCATACCCCTTGGTCACTCCCACATAATAAAAGCTCTCAGCTTCATACAGCTTGCTATGAAATAGTACAGTTCAAAAGCCTTTTTCTTATCACTTGGCTGGATAATGAACATCGTAGGCTTGGTGAGGTAGCTACTTGGCCGCACATACATGTAAGTGGGACACGATCTGCCGAGATGTTCGATTGTCTTCAACTCGCCTTTGTTGCAAATTGTACAGACCAAAGAAGTGTCGATGCTGTCATCTTTGCATTAATGTCTGCTTTGCACCATTCAGGAGGCACCTCAAACGTCAGGTCCTCTACTATCCTCGGAAGCATGCTACCGTTATAGAAGTCCTGCCATTGCTCCACCGCAGTAGGACTTAAATGTTTACTTCTCAACTTACATTTTCCGATGGTCTTTCAAAACATCATCATATTACGTGCATTAGCTAGTCCTTTCTGCGCATCTTTGCCGAACTTTTTCTTTGCTTTGCGGATTGTGCTGACATGGTTGTGCCTTGCAGAGAGATAAAAAATCTGTCTATCGGTTGACCCTGCGGGCCAGCCCCAAAACTTCCCGCTGTTTTCGAGCTCCTTGAGCTCGGAAAAGTTGTTGTGAATTCATTTTCGAGCTCGAAAATACTTTTGTGTGCCATTGTTTTCGAAAAAAACCGATTTTAGCATTTCTTTCTTCCACGATATCTCAGGAACGAATTGACCGATTTTAACGGTTGAGGCGGCAATCGGCGTACTTTATCAAGTTCTAGAGCTGATAAAATTTTGAAATTGTTTGGTTCAGTTGTTTCGAAGATATTCGCAAAAAACCGTTTTTTACCATTTCTTTCTCCCGCGATAACTCTTGAACGAATACTCCGATTGAGATGGCTAAGGCGGCAATCAACGCGTTTTATAAAGTTCTAGAGCTGATTCGATTTTGACATTGATGGTATAAGTCGTTTCTGAGAAATCAATAAAAAACTAAAAAAAAAAAAATTTTTTTTTTCGTAATTCGCCAATATTTTCGAGTCTACTTGATCAAATGATCTGAAATTTTCAGAATTGATGGCCAACAAGCTCTTTTGATTGCCGCCTTAACCATCCAAATCGGTTTATTAGTTGAAAAGTTATAGACCGGTCACACACATACATACATACATACATACACACACACACACACACACACACACACACACACACACACACACACACACACACACACACACACACACACACACACACACACACACACACACTCATACATACATACAGACACTCGGACATCATCCTAAAAATAGTCAGAATAGCTTCCTAGGACCTCAAAACGTCGACATCTGATGGAAATTCGATTTTCGAAAATCGGGGTGAAAACAATAACTTCCCAATTTTACGAAAATCGTCGATTTTCTTAGCGGGAAGTTAAAAATGTTTGCTAACTTATCACCTGTGTTGTGCCATGCTTTCCTCGCTTTGAATTCCATCTTTTTTGTCAGAAGACACTCCCTCTTGAACAAAGGCTTCTTCTTCATCAGTGCTCCACCCCTTCCTAATGTGTTCAGCATGTCCGCTTTTCTCGCCGCTGTACCGATTGCTGATGTTAAGCACTCCAACATCCCATTGATATCTACATCATAGCACGACTGGATTCTTTCTAACTCGCTTCGGTACTCTACTTCATTATTCTCATTTCATCTCTAGGCGTTTTATACAGTGTTTGGGTCTCGCGTAATTAAATCACTATTTCTCCACCCACAATCCAGGGTTACTGCTATCAGCCAGTGATCCGACATGCCAATGTTTGCAATTTAGAAATCAGTTACCAACTCGAAACCTTTCCCATTGACCCAGATTGATCTATAACTGAGACTCCCAAACTACCAACAAACATCTCTCCTCTAGTGACGTTTGAATGAGAACGGCCATTCAGCACAGTCAACCTAGCTCCTCTAGCGAATCTACCAGAGCTGCTCCATTTTTATTGACAACAGAGTCCAGAGACACTCTGCACCCATTACCAGAGTATTTTACACGGCAAGACTCGAATGCCGAAACGAATGAGAAACAGAGAATCCATAATTCTCAGAAAATTTCGAGTAAAATAACATAAAATAGTATTTTATTTCGATAACTCGTTTGAATGGCACTAGCATATAATTTACAATTATCATCCACAAATACTTAAGTAATTTTAATTCGTAAAAAAACGCATATTAACGCACTTCACTTGGTCGTAAAAAAAACAGGCGTACGCGTTGATCAGTTTCGAGCCGATGCTTCTGTTTGTTCGCTTGTTCACAAGAGCGGTTCATTGTTCAATCGAAATTATTACTCGCAATACAATTGATCGTTTGTCGGAAATCGGAATTGTTCAGAAGTCGTAATCGAAATTGTCCTCTCGGATCGGGAATCGAATTATTCAAAACAGAAACGCGGCCGTTACGCTCGACGTCTAAACCGGATCTCTCTTGTTCAGTCAAAGTCGAAATTTCAGTGATGGATGTCACCAAAATTTGCTCACCGAGTAACATTTAATTATTACTAAATAATTTTAAAACCACAGGTCGGCGTCGACTTTTCCTCATGTTACAATATATAGGTTCAATAGATTCAAAAAAATTAATCGGTCAGCGGCCACGTTTTCTCCAGACTTTCACAAGGTGATCATTACAGTATTCAAACATAAATTAAATAGTTGATTAAAGTGATTAAATAAATAATAAAGTCAGTTTTAAAGTTGTTAGTACTATTACTATAATCAGGCGGAAGAGGTCAAGCGCCCTTTAATGGGCGCCAGACCAACAAGAACTGCCGTTTCCGGGGGTTTCGCTACTAGTACTCCAACCGTTAGCAGCTTAAGGACTATGGTTGCCGGAAGCCAACAGGTGCCTCGGCAAACTTATTAACGAGTGTTTCTTCGCCACCTTGATTTGTCTTATAAAATCATAGGGCATAAGAGCTCAAAGATTAGATAATCACTTAGTGATGGATGAGGACAAGTTTGTGACAATGGCATGTCTAAAATCTCAGTGATTATAAATGGAGGAAACCCTTTTTAAGGTATTCAGTAGAAGTTGCGTCTCACTATTTATCATGAAGCAACCTGATCACCAGTACAGGAAACTGGTACCACGGGGGGCCTTTTCCAAGTCCACTTCTAGCAGAGTCTCTTTATTTCCTGAAATGGTAGGTGTTTGGCCCAAAAGAGGTATGGACTCGTGGTGGCTGCTGGTTCGGCACATGCAAAAAGAATCTTTGATCTAACCATTGATCGTAGGGTAAGCCAATAATGAGCTCATGCTCAATATTTCGCTATCATGGTATTATGGTAAAAAAGATAGGATATTCGCAGCGCGTGTATGCTTAAAATAGCCCTGGCGGTCCTAATTCACGGTGATTTACTATGAATCATGGTGAATCACAGTGAATCTCTGCGAGAGTTCAGCGCGATGTTACCGTAAATCACCGTGAATTGCCCCCTAGTGGTTTGGATCTACAGTCATTCACGATTAATCACTGTGAGAGCTCCCTGCGCTGCCACTGTGAATCACCATGATTTATTACTTTTATTATTATTACTAGTATATTATTTTCGGATAAATAATTTTTTGGATTACGCGAGGCCAATTTCAGAGAAAACTTACTCTTGGAGTCATTGATAATAAATATTAATGTCATAATGTAATATAGTATATACCAGACTGGGCCAAAAAAATCGACTATTTTTTTTTTAACGATACTGTGAAAATGTTATTTGGGATGACAAAAAAAATTATTGTGAAAATTTGAGTCCCTAATATTGATATTTAGAAGTGTATCATCGCAATTTTTGATTTTTTTGAATGAGCGAGTTTTTGTCTCATAACTCTCAAACAGTCGAGATAAACAAAATAAACTTGGATACATTTATTGTAGAAAATTGAATGCTCTACAAAAAAGGTCTGATTAAAATTTTTTGTCAGATTAATAGTTTCCTTATAATCAGGCCTTGAACATTGGTATGATTTTACAATTTGATTGTTCAACTTTGAAATTTTATAATTAATGTAAAAATCAGTTTCTGAAAAAAAGCCAATGAATATTCTCAAAGGAAATTGAATGCTCTACAAAAAAAGTCTCTTAAAAATTTTTGCTAAATTCACTCCTTCGAAAGTTATTCAAGATTGAAGTCGAGTCAAAACGAATTCAATAACCTTGAATAACTTTTAAAGGAGTGAATTTAGTAAAAATTATTAAGAGACTTTTTCTGTAGAGCAATCAATTTTCTACAAGAAATATATCCAAGTCTATTTTGTTTTTCTCGATTGTTTGAGAGTTATGAGATATGAGTTATGAGATAAAACCCCGCTCATTCAAAAAAAATCAAAAATTACGATGATACACCTTTTAATATCAATATTAAGGGCTCAAATTTTCATAAGATTTTTTTTTTGTCATCCCAAATAATATTTTTGCAGTATCGTTAAAAAAAAAATAGTCAATTTTTTTGGCTCAGTCCAGTATATACCATATTACTATAAAAAAGGTATTTCTTACTCTGTCGAACAACAGAGAAGTACCCATGTCAGAATTGCTTTCAAGTTTGGAATATAACAGTTCTAGAATGAATTTCTTTCCAGGGACACCACAAACAGCTAGGCGCAGTCTCGTGGCGAGCACTGAACTACTCTCGCTGCTTCTACCTGACACCGGTGACTTTCCCCTTCTCAATATCTACTTTATCTCCCAAGAGTGAATCACGGTAAATCTCCATTGTTCGATTATAGAACGTCACCGTGTTTCACCATGAATCACCATGATTATACCTTGATTTCACCTCGAATCACCGTAAGAAATCACTGAGACTCATCGTGGGAGCTTGCGAAAATTTTACCGTGTCTCACCGTAAATCACTATGAGAAATCACCGTGATTTCACAATGACTCACCGCAAATCACCGTGAATCAGGACCACCAGGGAGGCGCGGAAACGACTACCCGTAAAACAGCGGTAGATTTCCGTTAAATTAATTAATTATTATTATTATTATTATTATAATCAATTCTAGTGTTCATAATATTAAATTCTTGCTCGGTAGTCTCTGTAATCATGCTACCTCGTGTTCATAAATTTACTAGACTCAGTGTTCAACGTATTTATTTAAACTAAACTTAGTGATCAATTATTCGCTCACTAATTGCCAAAGTTAAGGCCATGCTTCGAGGGTGCCCCCCACTTTTTTCCAAAAAAATGTGGCGCCGCCTGGTGGCCGCCAGCCGCTCTAAAAAAAGTACTAGAGCTGCAAAACTTTAAAATTAAATTAAAATTATTTAAAGTAATAAAATGCAACATATGTTAATTTTTAAATGCATGAAAAAATTTATATATTTTTTTAAAATCATTAGCTAATACTACAAAAATCTAAAACCCGAGATTGAAAAATAATATATTCATTGACCTTGACCTGTCAATATCACATTTATTTTCTATAAGTAAGTAAAAAAAAATTATAATATTTATCAAAAAAAGGGCTTCGTACAAGCAATTTTATAAACTCGTAGAATATTAAAAAAATTACTTACAGTAATTATAAATACCCAGTCGAGCGTAGTTTCTTTAATAAATTTCAACACAATATTCGCCATTTAGTAACTTTTTATTTTGACAGATGTAAACATCAGGTCTGTATAATTTTTTGGGTGCACGCGAAGGTGCTTGAATATAGTAGCGGGAAAAAATAAATTTAATAAATTTATTCCTTTCAATCAGAGCAATAATAGAGTTCTATATATCATTACTTTATTTAATTTTATTAATAAATAAAAATTTTTTTGATTCAAAGTATTAAATTAAAAAAAAGGTATATATATGTAATCGAATGTGATTACACCTGACTAATTGTCAGACCAGTGACCATACACTGTAAAATATTACGGTGTAAAAATTAGACCCGGAGGACTTTACACGGTCGTGTAGTGTAAAATATCGGTGTAAAACTTCTCTCGGTGTAAATTTTCCATCCGTGTAATCATAACCCGGTGTAATCTACTTCTTTTACACCGTTCCATGTTACTCGGTGTATTTTTGTTGAGTGATCATATACATTTATTTCAATTATACATACACATATATACATAGGGGAGGGGGGGGGGCAAAATGGGTCCCCTAAAATTTTGAAGATGAAAAGTATTTGGGTGGGGAGAGGGGCGAAATAAGCCACTGAGCCAAAAAGGGCCACTGAGGCAAAATGGGCCCTACAAAATTTTGAAGACGAAATGTGTTTGGGTGGGGGGATGGGCAAAAATGGACATTGAGGCAAAAAGGGCTATTGAGGCAAAAAGGGCTATTGAGGCAAAATGGGCTATTGAGGCAAAATGGTCCCCCAAAAATTTTAGCATGAAAAGTTTTGGGGGAAGGGGGGTAAAATGTGCTGACGGGCTTTAAAAACTGCATGCGCAGTTTATTTGAAACATGATATGTTATGGCGCGAAACATAAAACAAGCGAGAAACATACATTGAGTTTTGTTGGGGGCCCGTTTTACCCAACTTTTCAGGATTTTTTAATTTTGATAGACACAGCAAATTAACACCGAAAACTCAGCCGAAGAAAAAAAAGTGAAATAAGCTGAAAAACTCACATTATCAAAACTTTCTGAGGGGGGCCCATTTGCCCCACATTTTACGATTTTTTATTTTTAATAGACAGAACAAATTAAGGTCAAATACTTGGCAATGGAGTAAAAAAAAGTAAAACAAGTAAAAAAAAACTGAGGATTTGAAAATTTTTTTCCTAAGGGGCCCATTTTGCCCCTCCTCTTCCCCTATATATATAATTCAAAGTCTTCCGGCCCATTTTACCCCCCGCCCCTAAAATTTTCATGCCAAAAATTTTTGGGGGACCACTTTGCCTCAGTGACCCATTTTGCCCCTCCCCACGCCCCGAATACTTCTCATGTTAATAATTTTTTGGGGACCAGTTTGCCTCAGTGGCTCATTTTACCTCAGTGTTCCATTTTGCCCCTACCCACGCTCCAAACACTTATCATGTTAATAATTTTTGGGGGACCATTGAGCCTCAGTGACTCATTTTTCCCCTCCCCACGCCCCGAATACTTCTCATGTTAATAATTTTTTGGGGACCAGTTTGCCTCAGTGGCTCATTTTAACTCAGTGTTCCATTTTGCCCCAACCCACGCTCCGAACACTTTTCATGTTAATAATTTTCGGGGGACCATTTAGCCTCAGTGACTCATTTTTCCCCTCCCCACGCCCCGAATACTTCTCATGTTAATAATTTTTTGGGGACCAATTTGCCTCTCTGGCCCACTTTACCTCAGTATCCCATTTTGCCCCTCCCCACGCCCCGAATACTTCTCATGTTAATAATTTTTTGGGGACCAGTTTGCCTCAGTGGCTCATTTTACCTCAGTGTTCCATTTTGCCCCTACCCACGCTCCAAACACTTATCATGTTAATAATTTTTGGGGGACCATTGAGCCTCAGTGACTCATTTTTCCCCTCCCCACGCCCCGAATACTTCTCATGTTAATAATTTTTTGGGGACCAGTTTGCCTCAGTGGCTCATTTTAACTCAGTGTTCCATTTTGCCCCAACCCACGCTCCGAACACTTTTCATGTTAATAATTTTCGGGGGACCATTTAGCCTCAGTGACTCATTTTTCCCCTCCCCACGCCCCGAATACTTCTCATGTTAATAATTTTTTGGGGACCAATTTGCCTCTCTGGCCCACTTTGCCTCAGTGACCCATTTTGCCCCTCCCCACGCCCCGAATACTTCTCATGTTAATAATTTTTTGGGGACCAGTTTGCCTCAGTGGCTCATTTTACCTCAGTGTTCCATTTTGCCCCTACCCACGCTCCAAACACTTATCATGTTAATAATTTTTGGGGGACCATTGAGCCTCAGTGACTCATTTTTCCCCTCCCCACGCCCCGAATACTTCTCATGTTAATAATTTTTTGGGGACCAGTTTGCCTCAGTGGCTCATTTTAACTCAGTGTTCCATTTTGCCCCAACCCACGCTCCGAACACTTTTCATGTTAATAATTTTCGGGGGACCATTTAGCCTCAGTGACCCATTTTTCCCCTCCCCACACTTCAAACACTTTTCATGTTAATAATTTTTGGGGGACCATAGAGCCTCAGCGACTCATTTTTCCCCTCCCCACGCCCCGAATACTTCTCATGTTAATAATTTTTTGGGGACCAATTTGCCTCTCTGGCCCACTTTACCTCAGTATCCCATTTTGCCCCTCCCCACGCTCTAAACACTTTTCGTGTTAATAATTTTTGGGGGACCATTTTGCCTCAATGTCTCATTTTGCCCCGCCCCCCACCCAAACGCATTTCATCTTCAAAATTATGGGGGGGGGGCATTTTGCCTCAGTGGCCCATTTTACCTCAGTGGTCCTTTTTGCCTCAATGTCCCATTTTGCCCCGCCCCCCACCCAAACGCATTTCATCTTCAAAATTATGGGGGGGGGGCCCATTTTGCCTCAGTGGCCCTTTTTGGCTCAGTGGCTTATTTCGCCCCTCTCCCCACCCAAATACTTTTCATCTTCAAAATTTTAGGGGACCCATTTTGCCCCCCCCCCCTCCCCTATGTATATATGTGTATGTATAATTGAAATAAATGTATATGATCACTCAACAAAAATACACCGAGTAACATGGAACGGTGTAAAAGAAGTAGATTACACCGGGTTATGATTACACGGATGGAAAATTTACACCGAGAGAAGTTTTACACCGATATTTTACACTACACGACCGTGTAAAGTCCTCCGGGTCTAATTTTTACACCGTAATATTTTACAGTGTATGGTCACTGATCTGACAATTAGTCAGGTGTAATCACATTCGATTACATATATATACCTTTTTTTTAATTTAGTACTTTGAATCAAAAAAATTTTTATTTATTAATAAAATTAAATAAAGTAATGATATATAGAACTCTATTATTGCTCTGATTGAAAGGAATAAATTTATTAAATTTATTTTTTCCCGCTACTATATTCAAGCACCTTCGCGTGCACCCAAAAAATTATACAGACCTGATGTTTATATCTGTCAAAATAAAAAGTTACTAAATGGCGAATATTGTGTTGAAATTTATTAAAGAAACTACGCTCGTTGTCATTAATGCCTGGCCCCCTGCATGGCTAAGATTCTATAGCCTGGGGGACCAGGCATTAATGACAACGAGTGTATCTTATACACTGTTTAATTAAATACGCATGTGCAGTCAATAGAATTTGGTCATGTCAATGAGGTAGCTAAATTCGAAGTGAGGTCATACGAGAGAAAAGTGATGAATAAGTTATTGGCCTGAATTATTGAGTAGATATACTCCGCCCATTCCACTCAAATTCAGTGGTTTAATACAAAAATGAGTAAGACAGCAGAGGCAGTTGTTCGGTTCGCGTACGGTTCGGGCGATCACCAAAGTTAAGCAGCATCGAGCATAGTTGCTACTTGGTTGGGAACCGCTTAGCTACGCGTTGATCTAGAGCGGAAGTCTCTATACGCTAAGCGTGGGCTGAAGATCCAGTGATCGGTAAAATGGAAATTTCATCCATCACTGGAACTTCGCCTGTTCCGACTATACTGACAATAGGTTTTCTTTGGTCACTGAAAATTGCTTATAAATAGTCAGAATTTTAAATTTTGTTGTAAAGTTCTTGAATTGAATGTCAACCGAATTTTTCTAAATTTGTTTCAAGACTAAAGCTTTAACAGTTTAAGTATTTCGATTGTTAACTAAGTCTTTTTTTTTGTTAATAATTTGGAAAATTTATAAGTTTTATTTTGTTTGAAACTTTTTTTTTTTATACCGAATAAATGTATGTGTGATTATGTAAAAAAATCAATAATTTAACAGCTCTAAAAAATTAAAAAAGTTCGTTTGTGCCCTACTTGTCTTTAATAATTTATGTCTTTAATAAAAATCAATACTTTCTTAACTTCCCGCTAAGAAAATTGAAAATTTTTGAAAATTCGAGGTTATTGGTTTCGGTCAAATTTTCGAAAATCGAATTTCTGAGAGATCTTGATGTTTTGAGATTCTAGGAAACTATTCTGACTAATTTCAAGATGATGTCCGAGTGTATGTGTGTGTGTATGTACGTACGTACGTAAATATCTGTAACTCTTGAACGGGTGGATCGATTTTGATCGTCGACGTGTCATTCGACGCGGTTTGTCAATTTCTAAAAGCTGTAAAAAATTGAGCTTAATCGGTAAGGTGCGTTCGGAAATATTTCAAAAATAAAATTTTTTCAAAAATGTTTTATTTGGATAACTTTTAATGTGCTCGGTGGATTGATTCCAAAATCTATTCATCTTTAAAACTTTATAAGCCGCGTCGAATGCCACCTCAACCATCAAAATCGGTTCATTCGTTCAAGAAAAACCGGTTAGGAAAGAATTGAAAAAAAAAATTTTTTTAGTTTTTTTGAAATTTCTCAAAAACGACGGATAAATAAATTTCAAAATTTTATCAGCTTTAGAAATTGATAAAACACGTCGATTGCCACCTCAACCGTCTCAATCGATCAATTCGTTTGAGAGATATCGTTGGAGAAAAAATGGTAAAAAACGTTTTTTTTCGAAAACAACGGCATTCAAGAGTATTTTCGAGCTCGAAGAGCTCGAAAATGTATTCACAACAATGTTTTCGAGCTCAAGGATTTCGAAAATAGCGGGAAGTTTTAGGGCTGGCCCCCAGGGTCAACCGATAGACCGATTTTTTTTCAATTTTTTGCTTTCTAAAACGAGATCTTGAACAAATGCTTGCAGTAAATAGCTTCGAAGATATAGCTATTTGTTGTTACCCGTTTTTGTTTATTGTTAATAAGAAATGACGCACAAGATTTTAATTGCAAATTTTCAAAAGGAAAGTTATTGTTTTCACCCCGATTTTCGAAAATCGAGTTTTCATCAAATGTTCATATTCACAACAATGTTTTCGAGTTCGAACAGCTCGAAAATGTAATCACAACAACGTTTCCGAGTTCACGGAGCGGGAAGTTTTGGGGCTGGCCGTTTTCAGATTTTTTTTTTTTAGGTTTTGACTACATCTTGTTTTTGGCATTAAAAAGAGACTGTAAAAAAAATTAGAAGAGAGCAATCATTCCCAGTTTATCGACTACTAATTTCTCTGTACTATAGGGGAAAAAAAATGTTCATCATACCAAAAAATGAAAATTTTTAAAACAAGTAATTCTATTATTGGACCAAGTTCAAACTATGTATTTACTTAAGAATTTTTCTCTATATTCAAGATTTTAAATTTGGAGAATTATTTTACTTCGTCCAAGAAATTTTTGGTCTTCATTCCACCGGCTAAAAATTTCTTGGATGAAGAAAAATTATCTCGAGTGAAATAATTTTTCTTCTACGTAGGTATAAGACGATAATAGTTCATTACCTCTTTTGCGGGTTTTAAACAAGATTCTCGTATAGCTTCATCGAATGTTCCAGTGAAAAATTCAGGATGTATCAAACCATACCGTTTCTCAAACTGCTCCGAAAAATGTAACGTGCCCATGGTTTCATCCTCAATATTTTCTGGAACTAAGTATTGTATAATTAAAATAAATATTTATATACCATTATTCAACAATTTATTCTTTAACTACTCGGGTAATTATCTGGTTCGATTTAGAGCTCTTTTTTATTGAATGTCACCAAAAAAGACCCGTGTACTTAAAGCTTCAGGGATGTTACTACATACTTAAACGCTGAAATTTCGTAGGCAGGACATTATCAATAAAAATATCATCTTCAATTATAAATGATTCTGGAACATCTTCAAACTCTTCTGTATCTTCCGCTTCATCAATTGAGCTATCACTGTCAACGATTAGAACGTCCTAAAATTAACTCAATTTCAGTTAATTTTGTATTTTAAAAAAATAAAAAATAAAATCTATCAAAATGAATTTTACCTTTTCTTTTTTTTCTTTTACAGGTATTTGTGATACAGATAGATTATGTTCTGGAAATGAAATGCCACTTTGTGCAAGTGTCGTTTCATCGCCTTTCACTAAATTCGGCCACCCTTGCCACTGTTGATTTCTCACAGGAACATCTGTCAAAGTATAAATTCCAGTCTTTACATCGAGAATTGTGTGTGTTCCTGGATATTTCAAATTGTATGTTTTTCCATTTACGTCATCGCGTACATTTAGAACGTATGTTTGAGATAATCGATCTAATAAATATGAGCTGCAAGTATAGAATACATTGAAATAAAAAAATATATTTAAAGATACTTATAATTTTTAATAAATTTAGTTATCAACTCACGGTTCTGAACAAGAATCTCCACTATCAACTTTAGAGGTAACAAACAATGTATTCTCTTGTACCAACTCAAGCGACTGTAACACAGACGAATTTCCAAGTGGTTCTTTTTTCCAACCATGAATTTCTTGTTGACACGGACCGACTTTAGTTTTTTCAAATATTGCATATTTTAAATCTCCTAATTAATTTAATAATAATAAATAATCATAAATACATTTTCGTATAGACTGTATAATAATATACAACAGGGTGGCCACAAAGAAATGATTTTAAAATTCCCTAATATTTCCCAATTTTCCAGTCAAGTTTTTCACATTTTTCCCTGATCCAGAAAATTTGTTCGTATCATTAAAATTAAATTTAATGATTAAATCATATGAGAAACCAAAAAAAAGTCAATAGAACAAATTAATATGGTTTACTTTTGATTATTCGATGTCAAAAATATGTTAACTAAAACTATTAACGAGAAATTTAATGAGTAATATAAATTTAAAATACACTAGTGACACAGATTAAGGGATCTCTGGTGGAAATTTTTCGGAATTTTCTCTGAAAAACTCAGTTCTAAAGTTCTAAAGATTTTTTCAGAGTTTTTCAGAGAAAAGTCCAAAAAATTTCCACCAGGGATATTAAAAAAATTTCAAATTTTTGAGTGATTTTCAGCAGGCTGTAACTCGAAGGAAAATGGTCATAAAAAAAAGACAAACTATAGTTTGCTTTCTAATCTGGTCTTGAAATTTTTTTTTGCACGGTCCGGAGTAATAAAAAATCAATGATAATTATCGAAAAAATTTATTGAACCCCGTAGACCGTTTTCAAAACGCATAAAAATTTGGAAAATTTTTTTCGATGGTTTTCTTAGGATTACTCCGGGACCGTGCATTGCACAGTTGAAAATTTTGTGTTCTTGTGTATGAAAATTCAATGGTCAAATATTTTGTGTCAATTATTTGACACCATCAATTGTAAATTTAACTAAAGTTGAATGTGTTATCTGATCTCAACAAGTTTTAAACCTGTATTATTGTTGGACACAAGTATAATGTGTTAAATTAGCACAAAGAATTGAGTGGACCGTTTAGGACATGTGATTTGTGTTAAATTTAACACAAATTTTTCAACTGTGTATAAGAAAATTTAAAGATCAGATCAGAACACTAGACACTTAAAGCTAGTTTTTTTTTTTTTTGTTGCACGACCATTTTCCTTGGAGTTACATCCTGTTGACAATCACTTAAAAATTTTTAATTTTTTAAATATTTCTTAATTTTCGTGACTAGTGTATTATTTGTTATATGTGATACTTTTCAAAATTCCCTGACATTTCCATGATATTTTCCGGTTGCATTAAATTCCCTCATAATTCCCGATTTGTGGGCACCCTGTACAATCACAAGGTATGCAACTTACTCAAAGTACATAACTCTGAAATATTAATTTTATAAACAGTATTCAAGTAATGAACTTGAAAAGTAAGTATTTTTGGAATAGTTGAAGTTTCTGTATTACTTGTTCCAGGTTTCATGTTTTCAGAATTGTCTTTTAAAATACTCTCACTTTTAGGGGTTTGAATAACGTCAGATGAAGAAAATGTTATTACAGGGACTCCTTGTACAACTTCAACCATTTCAACATCAGGATTTATTTCAGATGGTAACTGCTGGGTATCGTGATTCATAACTGCGTTAAGAGCCGTCTGTAATTGATCAAATAAATTATAATAAATGCTGCGTTTAGAAAAATTCAATAGTTCAGTGATTTTAAAACTTAACCAATAAATCCCAGTTATTTCTTTCAAGATGCATAATTGCTTCACCAACATCATCAATTCCACTGCAAGCCTGAAGTTTAAATACATTAGATACTCACTAACTATTTATTAAAACATAACCTTGATATTGTAATTGCACAAATTTAAGTACTCACCTGAAAGTCAGCCAAAGTAATCTCACGATTTTCGGACATAATGTTCAAATATTATGTAGATTATGTCAAAAACTCTTTGTAATGGTTATATTTTTATTATAGAAAAAAATAAAAGATGCTGCAATTTCACGTTCATTTAAATTCATTACATTTCATGGAACTTGAGACCTTGATTATGAGTAAGTATTCACGTTTAAATATATTGATAGTACGTATAATACAACATTTAAATGCAGAACACTAAAAAAAACAACAAAAAAAAAGGCAAACAATTAATAAAAGAAATGTATATCTAACTGCTATACAGGTACAGGATACATAAAAGTTTATAAAAATATATTACTCAGCAAATTTTTTTTTTTTATTAATAATACAGCGAGTCGTATATGTAAACACATAAAAATTCTTCCAACGAGTAAGTCGTCTTTGGCTCTTTTTCCCACTCTCCGTAAATTGTCGTACCTCACACCGTAATTATACTGAAAAATAGCCTTAGTAGCCACTGTGACTACGAATTGAAGTCAACTCGAATACTACCCTGATAGCCAGAGTTTTTTTCCCCAATAGCTACATTCCCTGGTGGAAATTTTTCAGACTTTTCTCTGAATAACTCTGAAAAAGTTTTTGGAGCTTTGGAAAAGTCTTTAGGACTTTAGAACTGAGATTTTCAGAGATAATTCCAGAAAATTTCCACCAGGGTTAAGTTGAAATTAACAGTAATTCAACAATTGAAATTATCGAAATTTACTGCCCGAATTTGCCGACAATTTGCCAGCAAAAGTTGGAAAGAAAAATTTGCGATTAATTTTTCCTCGATTTAGAGGTGACTTTTTTCACTAGAAAAAAACCCCATTAAAAGTTTCCTTGAATTTTTCGTCAAATGTCCGTCAAATTCGGGCTTTTCCGTTTTTGACGACAATTTGTATATAACTTTTGAAGTGAATTTACATTCTAGTTCGGGCAGTAATTTACGTCAAATTGTATAGCAAGTTGTATATAAACTGTCGTCAGAAACGGAAAAGCCCGAAGTTGACGGATATTTTACGAAAAATTCAAGGAAACTTTTGTAAAATAAACTTTTGCCAGGCAAACTGTGCTATTAAGGGGGTCTGATTAGAAAGCTGGTGTACGTAAGTTGCAACCAATGATAACAAATTGTCGACAACTTTCAGCTTTTGTAACTGTTGACTACAAATTGTTACCAACTTTCCGAGAAAGTTGGCGACAATATACTGCCACAACCTGCCAACAACTTTCTGATAAAATTCAAGGCCAACTTTCCGTCAACTAATAGAATGCCAACTTTTTCGTCAGCAACTTTCTGAAAAAGTTAGTGACAGGAAAATACCGGTAATTGCACATGTCTACCACCAAGCTAAACGCAAATATTGACATTTCCACAAGATGACGACAATTAGACGTCAAATTGGTAAGATCGTTGATGGCAAAAAAGTTGACATTCCATTATTGGCGGAAAAGTTGCCTACAATGTACAATTTCTCAGAAAATCGGTAACAGCCCTAATAACACAGTTTGCTTTAGCGAAAGTTTACTTACAAAAGTTTCCTTGAATTTTTCGTAAAATTTCCGTCAACTTCGGACTTTTCCGTTTTCAACGACAGTTTATAAACAACTTGCTGTACAATTTGACGTAAATTTACTATCCGAACTAGAATGCAAATTCACTTCAAAAGTTGACTAGATAAATTTTTCGTCAATTTTCAGGCAAAGTTTATTTCAATTTATTGTTAATTTGACTTGAAAAATTGTTAAGTATTTTTTTACCCTCAAATTATAGATAATTGTGGACATTTTTATGTATACCCTGACAGCCAGACTTTAAATATAATTGCTCAGCGAGTTCTTCCCGTGAAACATTTTCGGCTAACTTAAGGGTGGGCCGCACCTAACGAAATCCTGAATTTAAGAATTCTAATTACTTTTTGAATATTTATGGGATTCGGATAATGAAAATCTTCCGAGGAAGTTCGTCTTCTGCTTTTAGTCGGAAGCTAACAAAGTTGCTGTTATGATAATTATTTAATAAATAATTAGAATTCTTGAATTCAGGACTTCGTTAGGTGCGGCCCAGCCTTAACGACAAGTTTCTGGCAAGCCTCGGCTGGATAATACTTGCGTGCAAGTTGATGCAAATCAACTGCCGTCATTTGAATGTAATTTGACAGAAGAACTTGTCGTCAGTTTCAAGTGAAACTTTCAATCAACTTGACGTCATTGTCTGACTGTTACACTTGTAGTCAAATTGAATTCAAGTTAAAGACAATTTACTGTCAACTTAACCGTAACTGTTTGCTCTCCAACACGTTCCTTTAAATTGGCTTCAGAATACGGCAGTAGCTTGAAGCTAACTTATGGTTAAGGTGGCCATGGTAAGAATGAACATTACCGACTTTTTTTTTCAAGTAAAAAGTTCCCTCTAAATTTAGGAAAAATTAACCGCAAATTTTTCTTTCCAACTTTTGTTGTCAAGAGTGTGTTCAGAAACACACTCTGGAAGAGAAATATCAACTCCTGCGTTCAGGAATATCCTCTGGTGAAACTAGAGGTGCGATTTAACATTACAAAGATACTAATCATACCTGGATAGGTAATTTTGCATCTCCAGAGTGTATTTCTGAACACGCCCCAAATGGTCTGCAAATGCAAATTCGGGTAGCAAATTTCAGGCAATTTCAACATCTACTTACTGTCAATTTCAAGCTAAAGTGGCTATTAGGGAGGTTGCGGCAGTAGATTGTCGCTAGTCATGTAAGTCTGACCAATGAGGTCATTTTTGGCCGTCCCAAAAAATCACGTAATATAAAAATTCGGTATTTGTTTAGAAGAGGGGCTAACACCTGTTTCAATTGCCGAAAATTCAATTCTGGACATATCAATTTAAATCCAATTTCAACCGCCATTATTTTTAGGCGGATTGAAGATATAATTGCTTATTTAGGTGTTATTTAAGCATTAATAAATTGTACGTGTAGACCTAAGGTATAAAATTTGCTTGATTTACAGATTTAGTTTGAAATTTTTCTGTTCTGTGCTACACTGCACCATTTGACATATTTTTCTTATTATTCTATGTATTGACTCTTAAGTCAAAACCGTGTTGTGGGTTTCAGCCAGACACTATACTAGTGAAGGAAGGCGGATACCGTCCAAACTACTTGCAACAAAATGTTAGGTGAGCTGTTGTGCACCTTTGAAGTATTGAAATAACAGAAATATGCCGATTTTCCACTATTACAAGAGTTCAAAAAACTTTGTAGCTCTTAGTTAGACCTTTCTATCGCCACCGTCCATCTTACGGTATTAATAAAATTAACTATTAGTATTTATCAGAAATTTATTAAATTTATTTTGGAAAATTTGCATGATTTCTGCCATTTTTTATCAATTTTGCACACTTTAGTTACAAGGTTCGGATATATATCTTGTGTTATAGACATAAATGCATACAGAAAATTTAATCCGCCGTGTAGTAGAACACGTGGAAAAAGTTTAATTATAGATCTTTAAGGTGTAAGCACTTGGAACTTTCAAAAATGTGGTTAGCCCCGATTCCACACAAATACCAAAAATTCTTTTGAGTCTATTAAATTAAATTTACTTATTACTACCTTAAACTAATATTATTTCAAGTACACAATAAAATACTATACGAATAATTAATAGTAATTAGGATATAACTTGATAAATGATATAAAAAATAATGCTGGGAGGTTTTTTTTTTAACTAAATTAATATTTACTTTTTTTAAATCTTGTAAGGTTACAAAATACAATTATGTATACATTTTCTTAAAAACTTAAATAGCTATAAATAGGCAACAATATAAAAAATTATTAACTTCCTGCTATGAAAATTGCACATTTGCAAAAATTCAGGAAGTTATTGTTTTGACCCCGATTTTCGAAAATCGAGTTTTCATCAGATGCCAATGTTTTGAGATCTAAGGAAGCCATTTTAACCATTTTCAGAATGACGTTTAACATGAATTAACATTTGCTATAATATATCTGTCCGTCTTTAAATAAATTCACTTATCTATAATATTTGATGACTATAACACAGGTCTACAAAAAAAAATTTTTTGTTTGGTGCCGCTAATTCTAGGTTATATTTTGGTTGATTAGCCCACAAGATGTCGTGCGAAGCTGTCAAAATTATGAAGCTACGTTCAGGTTTGTATCGATCGATATAATAACCTAAAAAACGTATTTTATTATAATTAATGTCATTATAATCAATAAATTTCTTTTTAAATTAATAATATTGATATGCCGTCGATATGCCACCATTTAAATATAGTGGAAACCTAAACATGCAAACCTTCTCAATAAGACAATTTATAGATAAATTGAGAAAAATATAGATAACCCAAACTGGGAATCGAACCCAGACCAATTCGGTATCGCGCCGAGTGCTCTACCAGTTGAGCTATCCGGCACTATAATGAGAACGTTTTCATCAAGATTTAAAGGTGATGGAAGATAGATACCAAGGTCGCTGGGATGAGCATATGATGGCAGATTACCCCTGATTAAAAAAAGCGATTTAAAACGATTTGCAATGTTAAATGCCCATAAGGAGAGGAATTCAAAAGTATTCAAGGTATTCAAAAGCATTAAAAAGTATTCAAAATTTTTTTTTTCGAATTCTTTTAAATCGCTTTTTTTAATCAGGGACTGTTGGAGTATTACACGGGAATGTCCTGAAGACATCCATCGGAGAAAATCTAAAAAGAGAAGCTTCTAACCTGTCAAATAAAATGTGTTATTAAATGTATTTAACTGTTTTGAATTAAATGTTCTTTTGTTTTTTAATAAATGAAAATCTCGAAAACTATACGTAGCATTAAAAAAGGAAGTATCACGTTTTTATCAGGGTACCGAATGTACTTGAAATCAGTTTTACTTTTAGCAGCACCAAAATCATTGTAGACCTGTGTAATTAATATATGTACTTACTGTTTATCAACTAATGATTAATTAAGTGATTAACTAATTAACTAATAAATATACTCATTGTAATTTTGAAAAGAATGATGTGCGTATGTGTATAAATACTGTAATTTTTAATTTGATGGTCCTTAGTGAGCTACGGCTCTAGGATCAAATAAAAATTATTATCTATCTATCTATCTATCTATCTATCTATGAGGTAATTTCAAACTTATCAAGTTAAAAGACAGTAAGAAGTTTTGGAGCTAGTCGGAAGTATCAGTTGATTCTCGCATTATATTTAAAGGATCACTATAACATCTTATAACGCATAAATTATGTATTTATTATTGTTAGTAAATAAATATAACTCATTAATTTTATTGATTTTTTCGTATTTAACATTTTTAATTAACAATCTTAGTGTGAGTTATACAAATTCAAATCCTTCAAATTTATAATCACCAATTTTCAAATCAGGCATAAGCACCGCGCCATTAATTGTGAAAGCTGTAATATAACTTGCTGTTTGACTTTGAAATTCTTCAGTTTTTAATGCGATTATTATTCTATCTTCAGAACCAGGGAGAAACTTGAAACTAGAAAAACCTCTGATAGGTATCCAGTTATTTAACTGCGTTACCTGTATCAATAAAAAATCTAGGTCATTACTAAAAAAAAGGCTCCTATATGAAAAAATAATTTTAAAAACCGTTATACATATAATCATACAGAAATAATTAGCTAACGTTTTTGAACAACCTTAACACACACTGTGTAAAGAGCAATTCACAGTAAATAACAAGGTTTCACAACCGGTTTATTTTTAATTTTTCTACTTTTGCGATGCTTTAATAATTATTTAGAATAACTTCTGCCTAAAAATCCAGTCTGATAGTCCCAAGTACGAAATTTCTCAAAATAAAATATTCGGACAACATAAACTAAACAATGTAATTTAAATACTTTTGTTTCATCAGTCTCGATAATTGAAGCGCACTTCGCTAGACTAGACAGTAGTGCATCAATGCGTAGTTTGTAGTTGATATTTAGAGATTTTGTTTCTGAGAAAAACTCAGCCGAAAATATATGATAACCCCTATTAAAAAGAAAAGAGTGCTCAATCAATTACCTGAACATGACTAAAGTTCTCATCTGCTTTGAGTAAGACATTACAGCTCATTTTCTCATCTTCAGTTTCATTGTATTGGTTCACAGAACATCTGCGAGGAATGAAAAACCAACATTTATGAATATCACTCCATACTCCTGATTCATGGATCATATAACCTGTTCATAATATACTCTCATTACGATGATATAATAATTAGGTAAACTTTTTCTAAATGTAGCTAATATTACTAGTATTTATTCTCAAATGGTCAGAATAGGACCTCAAAATGTCGACATCTGATGAAAACTCGATTTTCGAAAATCGGGATGAAAACAATAACTTCCTGAATTTTTGAAAATTTACAATTTTCTTAGCGGAAAGTTAAAAAGGTAGGTGCAGAGGTTTGTAGCAAGCTCTTCAAATCAGAAAAATCCTGGTTCAAGTCTAATACTCGGCGAAATTTTTTTATCAATAAAAAACAATAATCGATTTGTTCAAATCATTTTCCTATTCTATGAGATCACATACACTACTGCTTAAAAGTTTTTGGCCACCTGCATTTTTCTGTACATTACTAACAATACATCTATCAAAAACATTTCATTCGGTTTTATTATTTGTATCTCACTACAATAAGATACATATTGTTATTACGTCTAAGGATTTGCTAATAAATAATTAAAATTACTATGAAATCATTTCATTCATTCCTTCTTCTGAGTGGCCAAATTCTTTTGAGCCGTAGTGTATCTTGCGGTGAGATATAAACAATGAAACCCAATAAAATAATTTTAATAGATGTATTGTTAGTAATGTACAGAAAAATCAGGTGGCCAAATACTTCTGAGCGGTAGTGTATGCACTCTGCTGAATTTAAAACTAATTGTCTATGTGTATTCTAATACGTAACATAAATCTCCATTAGCTTTGAACCTAATATGAACTATTGTGATTGGGTTGATCATAGCCAAAGTTCATAGTTTCTTAAAAAATTTTGTAAATCAATGGATCGATTGATTATTACTAGATCATTTTTAAAAAATTATACCTGGAAATTCTATATTGATAGATCGCCTCAGTTTCTTATAATTTTCAATCCAATTAATTGATTTTACTTCACCACGTGGAGAAATGGTCTTGATCCACATCGGATTATTATGAGTGAATTTTCCAGAAGACGTAGTCCACTCTTTACCTATACTACCAACGTATAGTAAATTATTTTTTACTGTCGCCCATTCTGATTTGAATCCTGCAATATAGATTTAAATATACAAACGGAATAAAACTTATAAAAAATAAAATAAAGGCATTTGTCTTTTTGTCTTTACCTTTTGAACTTCGACCATTACCATCCATCAATATAACCCACGGATAAGCTTCATCTTCTACACTGTAGACAATACCAGTTCTATCATCAAAGCTTAATAGACGACCATTAAACGTTACAAGTTCGGATAATTCCATTCCCCTATTATTCATCACAAAAGTGGAGGAAAGTAAAGTTTCATCTTTATCCCAATTAAGAGAAATGTGATCATTGTGAGGCTGCCACAAAAGACTCCCTTTTTTTAAAAAACTTCCCCACGAGTTGTGAATAAGATTTTTGGCCTCTAAATCAAGATCAGTTATAATTGCAATTCTATAACTTATTCCCGAAGGTGTTTTTATGGGAGTAGTAAGGGGATATGTTGAATTGTATTTATAATATTCCAAACATGTAACAATTTTCGTATTATCGTAAGAACCCGCGTTTAATGTTGGAAGATAAGTATATAAGAAAAATGTTATTAGTAACACTACTATCAATATAATTAAATGTAAATTATAAATACGTATAGAAGTGTTACCTACTCTTTTAAAATTAAATATTCTGAAGGTTTGTTGCCAATCTCGTAGTAGAAAAAAAGTCATAATTTAACCTCACTAATTAAAAAATCGGAAATCTTCGATAAAAAAAGTTTTTATGTGAAATAAAGAAAACCGAAAAATAAAAAAAATGTCGAAACTTTAATTATAATGTGAATTCAAGCCACTGAACATAAATATAAATTTTATTATTCATTAATTATGAATTTTTTGAAGCTGCAGGTTGCAGCTGCAATTCGACATGTCGAAACAAAATTTTTTAAATCTAAGATGAAAATATAGAAAAAAGCTAGACATTGAAAAATTCATATGTTTCTTGTTTAATGAAATGGAATATTTATTATCATTAACATTACTTAAAGAAAAAAAAAGTAATTTATTTATATTTTTCCATCTCAAGTGATTGTGATGGAGATATATAAATGTTTGGTGATGCGAAATGACTGTAATGATCGGTGAGATTACTAGAAATTAACTGACAATTGCTCGTCAATTGACGTCAAAAATGATTCCTCAGTCAACTATGGCTATGAATTTGGATCATATGATGTTCCATCGTGGCTCACCTGCCCGATCGAAATGACCCCTCTTGGAATGATTTAAATCCTAACGCGGGCTATTCAAATACACTATTATCGCCAACTTGTCTATCAGGGTAGAGGTAACTTTTTAATAGAAAAAAAGTCGGTAATGTTCATTCTTATCATTTTAGAAATAATTGCTCAGCAAGTTCTGCAGTGAAACATTTTCGGTTAACTTAACGACAAGTTTCAGGTAAGCCTCGACTGAAGTATACTTGCGTGCAAGTTGATGCAAATTAACTGCCGTCATCTGAATGTAATTTGACAGAAAAACTTGCCGTCAATTTGAAGTGAAACTTTCAATCAACTTGATGTCATTGTCTGACAGTAACACTTGTGGTCAAATTGAATTCAAGTTTACAGACAATTTACTGTCAACTTGAAGGTAACTGTTTGCTCTCCAACACGTTCCTTTAAATTGGCTTCAGAATACGGCAGCAGCTTGAAGTTAACTTGTGGTCAAGGTGGCTATAAGGGCAATTTTTCAAATCAAATTAACAATAAATGTAAAACTTTGCCTGAAAATTGACAACAACTTTTTTCAAGTCAACTTTTGAAGTGAATTTGCATTCTAATTCGGGTAGTAAATTTACGATAAATTGTACAGCAAGTTGTTTATAAACTGTCGTCGAAAACGGAAAAGTCCGAAGTTGACGGAAATTTTACGAAAAATTCAAGGAAACTTTTGTAAGTAAGCTTTTGCTAAAGCAAACTGTGTTATTAGGATATTCCCTAATAGCACAGTTTGCTTGAGCAAAAGTTTACTGTACAAAAGTTTCGTTGAATTTTTCTTCAAATTCCCGTCAACTTCGGACTTTTCCGCTTTTTACGACAAGTTGTATGCAACTTGCTATTGAATTTGAGGTAAATTCAATGCCCGAATTAGAATGCAAATTCACTTCAAAAGTTGACTAGAAAAAAGTTGTCTTTAATTTTCAGGTAAATTTTATGTCAATTTATCGTTAATTTGACTTGAAAAATTGTTAAGTATATTTTTACGCTCAACTTGTAGACAATTTTATGTATAAATTTGCTTACCTTTTGAAATGGTAAGAATGAACATTACCGACCGTTTTTTTTCGTACAAGTTTACCTTAAAATTGAAGAAAAATTAACCGCAAATTTTTATTTTCAACTTTTGCTGTGAAATTGTCTGCAAATTCGGGCAGCAGATTTCAGGTAATTTCAACATTAAATTACCGTCAATTTCAATGCAAAGTGGCTATTAGGGTAGTTACAACTTAATCTTTGTAACTTGAAAAGTTCCTAGGTTGATTGTAATAACAGGGGTTCGCACTTTTCTCTCTATTACACTCAAGCCCACGAACGGTAGTATCTTTGTTGCACTTGTGCAGCAAATGGAAACTTTGGCCGAGTTTTTCTCATAAACAAACGAATATTATGAAACAATCAAAGCGCACTTCGCTAGATTAGACAGTAATGCATCAAAGTGCGGTCTGTGTTTTGTATTAAGAGATTTTGTTTCCGAAACAAACCCAGCGTAAAATTTGTGCAATCATGTCGTTGTATTTTGATAATCGGATTCAAAACCTTGTACCTTCATCAATTAATACTTTTGCTATTTGGCACACGAATTTTCCTTTATTAGCTGTAGCCGCTTATTCCCAAGATAAAGGCAGTTTCATTATCATTTATAATGATCACGGTGAACTTATCCACGATTTAAGGTCTCTGGAATTCTCAACTTTTCAAATTTCGGCACTCAGCTGGCACCCAAATCGAAAATTATTAGTAGTTGGTAAGGATAATGGTAGCATCAAACTTTGGGATGAAGATTCTGAAAGTAATGAATTTTGTGAAATCGGGACTCCTCACAGAGACTCGATTTCAATATTGGAGTGGAGTCAGTATGGTGGCAGATTAATATCTGCTGATACATCAGGCTCACTCGTTGGTTGGCGAGTTGACAATAAAGGCCAGCTATTGATTATGTTCCATCATGACCTAAAAAAGTCATTTACTCATATTGCATTTAGATCAATATCAAAAAGCTATTCAAATAATGTTGGGAAAACTGGCATCGTAGAAGATGAACGGACACTAAATTTATTCAGTACTTGGAGACCAAGAACTGCAGTTCAAACATCTTACAGTCAAAAAGAGAACTATGCTTTCTTTGTCGGATCTTTAGATGGAATTATATATTATATTGATGGTAAAGGTCACTGTAAACAAGTATTAAATACAGATGGATTAACTTTATATGGTTTACTTCACCATCAATCGAAAGATTCGATAGTTGTCATGACAGAAGGATTAAATGTTTGTCAGTTTCAAATTGACCCCTTCACAGGAGAGTTAACGGAGTTGATAAAAGTTAAGTTGTCTTGTAAAAATAATGAATTGAGAACAAGACATCCGCTATGCTGGATAGGAAATAACACTTTAGCAATACTCACCGGGGAATTGGATATTAGATGCTGGAATTTACAAAACGGTAATACGTATGTTTTATCGCCACTTTCTATTCCATCGTCTGAAAATATATCAACTTCTCAAGAAGTATGCACTAGTTTTACATTTTGCAAAATTAACAAAACTTTGGCAGCAGGAACAAATTTAGGAACCGTTTATTTTTGGAAACGAGAATTTTTGGCTTGTAATAATGAATACGGTTGGCCCACAACTCCAAAATTTTGCAATGTTCATGGAACAGTAAAACAACTAATGTGGGGTGGTGCTTTTCTCAGACATCCTGTTTTTGCAGTAAATTGTATTACGAATATATTTATTCTTCACGAACAACATATGTGTGCTTCATACAATGATGATGTGTGTGTAAGTCAAATTTCACCCACTAAATTAATAATCGAAGAAGAGAATCAGTCTTGTAGTTTACTTACTGATATTCAAGTACAGTTATTGGCTATCAATAAGAATTATGTCGTGATTTCCTCCGGGAAACAAATAGTAGTTTATAGAATTAATAGAAATGAGATATTAAACACATCAATTGAACAATCTTTCAATTGTGATGCTGAGAAAATTCTCATTTACGAATCTACGTTAATTATTTTGACTACAGCTCTCATTCAACTCAGAACAATAAAAGGAAATGTAATTCAAAATTTACCAGCATTACCTGAAGAAGGTGAACCCATTACAATGGAATTAACGGGACAGTATTTAACTGTTGCATCATTAAATGGTATATTGAAAATTTGGGACTTGGGTAAACGTCTGGCAAAGCTTCATACAAGAACACTTGCAGTATCGAAAGTTATAAAAGATTTTGCGGAAGTTATTGAAGCAAAATGTAATTCAGACTGTCGATGTGTTTCGATTACTGTTGCTACGTCAAATTTATTACCGAGTTCAACTTTATACATTTGGGACATTGAGGGGGATCAAATATTTGAATTTGACTTCGGAAAATTGAGTAATAGTTATGAAAACTATGGAGGAATGATTTCAAAATCACAAGGAAGATTTATTATAACACATTGTTGGGATGTTGTTGATCCCCGAGTACTTGTATGTCAAACCCAAACGATTGAAAATTATGATACTCGAGACTTTTATAATTCTCAATTGATGCCAAACGACATTAAAAATACTGTATTCATTTCAATGTTTGTTACTCCTGAGCATGGAATAACGATCCATGACTATCGTCCAATAGAAGATAGTAATTGTCGTCTCATAGAAGTTAAATCACCGTTCATTATTGCTTTAAATCCAGAAAAAGAAAATAATCGAAGCAAATTGACGAAATTATTTATGAGAGAATTCGAAGACTTAGGTGTGTGTGATGAAACCATTAAAAAAGCTATTATGGATTTTAGCTTTTATATAAGTATGGCTAATACAGATGATGCATTTAAATCAATCAAAGCTATAAAAAGTGAAGCTGTGTGGAAAAGTCTCGCGAAAATTTGTGTTAAAACAAAACAATTGAATATGGCTGTTATTTGTTTAGGCCACATGAAATTTGTAAGAGGTACAAAAGCTTTTAAACAAGGGATTCACGATCCAAGTTTAAATCTAGAAGCAAAAATTGGAATTCTCGCAGTGGAGTTAGGACTTTATGCAGATGCTGAACGATTATTTCGTGAAGCTAAAAGGTTGGATCTTCTTGGTAGTTTTTTGGAAACTTGTCACAGACATTCAGAAGCTATAACTCTGGCTGAAAATGAAAATAAAATTAGTGAAAAGTTGAGTTACTACAACTACGCGAAAATTCTAGAGCAACAAGGAAATGTAGAAAAAGCAATTAAGATGTATACAAAAGCAAACAGTGATAAATTTCAAGTACCGAAAATTTTACTAAGTCAACCTAAAGAACTTCACAGTTATTTTGCAGCTTCAAACGATAAGTAAGTAAACTTGAATAGTTTTTTTTTTATTTAGCTACTTTTTGATTATTTTCGAACTATAGGGAAACAAAAAATTGGTATGCTCAATATGTAGAGTCCACAGGAGAAATAGAAGGTGCATTACGACTTTATGAAGAGGCTAAAAATACTTTAGCTGTAACTAGGCTCCTCTGTTATCTTGGTCGTGATGGAGAAGCCTGTGATTTGGTTATAAAAACTAATCATGCCGCTTCTGCGTATCATTTAGCTGCACATTATGAATCAATTAATAATATTTCTCAAGCCGTACATTTTTATACAGTATCAAAGGCTTATACTAATGCAATAAGAATTTGTAAGGTACAATTTTATCAATTACTCAACTTGATTCCATTTTTTATTAAGTATTTTATTTTTTTTTTTTTAAGGAAAATGGAATGGTCGAAGAGCTTTGGCCATTATCAGTTCTTGCACCAAGACAACTAAAAATTGACATAGCAAAGTACTATGAAGACAATGAACAGTCAGATAAAGCAATATTATTATACCATCAGTCAGGATTACTCCCAAAAGCCTTATCTCTAGCTTTTAATACCCAGCAGTATGACTCTTTACAGCTAATAACTAGTGATTTGAACTCTGATACAGATCCAATGTTTATTAAAAAATGTGCTTATTTTTTTGAAAAAAATAATCAAATTGAAAAAGCTATACAACTATTAGCTAAAAGTAAAGAGTTTATAGAAGTATTGAATTTGATTCAAAAATATAACGTTCCATTAACTGAAGACCTGGCAGAACAAATGACAACTGATAAAGTGGCAAACGATATGGAAAGTGAACATGTACGAATTTTAACCTTAGAAAAAGTTGGGGAAATAGCATTTGAACAGGGTAATTATCATTTAGCAACCAAAAAATTTACTCAAGCTGGGAATAAATTGAAAGCAATGAAAGCACTTTTAAAGTCTGGGGATACAGAAAAAATTTGTTTTTTTGCGCAAGTTTCAAGACAGAGAGACATATATATTATGGCTGGAAACTATTTACAGTCATTAGATTGGCAAAATCAGCCAAATATTTTAAAAAATATAATAAACTTTTATTCGAAAGCGAAAGCAATGGATCTGCTATCTAATTTTTACGTTGCATGTGCTCAAGTTGAGATTGATGAGTTTCAAAATTATGAGAAGGCAATAGATGCGTTCAACCAAGCCATTAAATGTATGTCGCAAGTGACTTCACCGAAAAATCATGCATCACATAAACACGCTGTTGACGCTATTAACACAAAGATAATGATAATAAAACACTTTTTAGACATTAAACAGTAAGTAATGTTCATTTTTATGCATATATTCTAGAGAGTTTTGGATGAATTAAGATTTCATTAAATGCATAACTATAATTTGACATCAATCATAGGTCCTATGTTTGTACATGGAGAAATTATTCTTGTTTGAAATCCTACGGTGTCATAGTAATGCCGGACCATGGTGGCCACCTGTCGGAAATGGAAATAAACACATGCAAAAATTACTGTAACCATCCCGAAATTCCCATAGAATTCACTCAAATACGACAAAAACCGCATAGAAGCCAATACAGTCTATATATGATTCTATGCTGTTTTTGTCGCATTTGAGTGGATTCTATGGGAATCTTTTGATAAGGTTTCAAACGAGAATAATTTCTCCGCATAACGTTACATTACTTCATATACGGAAAGAAATAGATAGTACTGATTACTGTTCTACGCAGTAATCGACGAAAAATATATGGAAAAATACATTTTAATATGACTAAAAAGCGGCTGAGGCAGCCGTTCGGCACGCGCGTGGCTCGGGCGATCACCAATGTCAAGTAGCATCGAGCATGGTTACTACTTGGATGGGTGACCGCTTAGCCACGCGTCGAGTTCGAACGGAGGTCTCTGAACGTTAGGCGCGGGATGAAGATCCAGTGATCGGTAAAATGGGAATTTTATCGATCACTGGAGCTTCACTCAAACCGAAACTGTACTGGCTAGGTTTTCTCTGTGGTTTTCCTACGCCACTACACCTCCATTGCACAAGGGAGGTAGTAGGGCATCACCGTAATGATGCAGTACAGCACGAGCATAAGTCGGGCCACAGCCGCAAAAATAAAAGAGAGTAAAGAAAGGAAAGAGAGCGTAGAAACATTGTAAAAAACAGAACTTATACAATTAAAACACATTTTAATATGACTCATTCATATTAGAATAGGGTAGGTCATTGCTTAACAACTACTATTCCTTTTTAACAGTAATCAATGCTGTGCTACACAGCACATGAAACATATGACTGATTACAAGAGTATACAAACCTCTCAGCACAGCTCTTGTTGCTGTATAGAATGCGACAACTTACTACACGGGTCACAGAAATTAAGGGATAGAAAAAAAATCCGAAATTTTTAGGTGATTTTCAACATGCTGTAACTCGGTGAAAAATTGTCGTATAAAAAAAACAAAAAAAGCAAATTGTAGCCTCAAGTTTCTAGTTTTCAGATCTGGACCTCAAAATTTTTTATCATGTACGGTTCCGGAGTAATCATAAGAAAACCAACGAAAAAAAAATTTTTTTAATTTTTGCTGGTCTTTCAATACCTCTATGGGCGACAATAAATTTTTTTGAATAATCCGACTGTCTGACTTTTCTCGGAAATTTTATGCCCTTTAATTTGGTGGCCTTAAAAAGTCTCTACGACAATTTGGCGCCGAGTTATCATTGATCAAAGCAAAAAAGTCCATTTTTGCTTTGATAATCAATAACTCCAGATGTATTGGGCGTGCAGGGAATGAAAGCAGGGTTTTGAAAACTGGAAAACATTCTCTATAAGGCAAAATTAGTGGCATTTGATAGAAAAATTTTTTTTAAAGCGATATTGTTTGGTAAAAAACAGGTCAAAATTCACAAATTTAAGGATATTCGGAAATCTTGCTATAACTTTGGATATAACGGATGAACGAAGAATATCTTCGACTTTTTTTCAACCTCAAAGTGTCCTGAAAAAACCCTGAAAATTTCAAATCGCTGCGATTTTTCTTTCTTAGTGCCCCGAAGCTTTAAATTTATCGATTTTGTCAAAAATCACCATAATTGGTAGTTTCTCGGTTTTTGTTCATTTTTTCGATTTAAAAATGGTTTTTTTACCGATAATCTTCATTTCTTTGATCAAAAAGATCGATTATCGGAAAAAATTGGAAAAAAAAAAATTTTGATTAAAAATTTTTTTTTTTTCAAAATTTTTTTTTTCAAAAATTTTTTTTTTCTTCAAAATTTTTTTTTTGTTGTATCTGCCATGATTTATCATCGTCAAAAAAAATTCCTAAAATTTTTTTTACCGCTGTAACTGCATCTTCTTCAAATGTCAACTTAACAAACATAACTTTAGAGTAACTCTAATGCCGGCGATAAAAAAAATTTTAGTAATTTTTTTGGACAATGATAAATCATTGCAGATACAACAGAAAAAAAAAAAATTTTGAAGAAAAAAAAAATTTTTGAAAAAAAAAATTTTGAAAAAAAAAATTTTCAATCAAAATTTTTTTTTTTTTCAATTTTTTTCGATAATCGATCTTTTTGATCAAAGAAATGAAGATTATCGGTAAAATAACCATTTTCAAATCGAAAAAATGAACAAAAACCGAGAAACTACCAATTATGGTGATTTTTGACAAAATCGATAAATTTAAAGCTTCGGGGCACTAAGAAAGAAAAATCGCAGCGATTTGAAATTTTCAGGGTTTTTTCAGGACACTTTGAGGTTGAAAAAAAGTCGAAGATATTCTTTGTTCATCCGTTATATCCAACGTTATAGCAAGATTTCCGAATATCCTTAAATTTGTGAATTTTGACCTGTTTTTTACCAAACAATATCGCTTTAAAAAAAATTTTTCTATAAAATGCCACTAATTTTGCCTTATAGAGAATGTTTTCCAGTTTTCAAAACCCTGCTTCCATTCCCTGTACGACCAATACATCTGGAGTTATTGATTATCAAAGCAAAAATGGACTTTTTTGCTTTGATCAATGATAACTCGGCGCCAAATCGTCGTAGAGACTTTCTAAGGCCACCAAATTAAAGGGCATAAAATTTC